>NC_044564.1:54816661-55129161 GCF_007565055.1 Rhinopithecus roxellana | reverse complement strand
TTAAATCATTGGCCATTGGTAATCAGTTTACTCTTTGGCCCCTGTTCCCTCAGAGGTTGGGGGTTGAGGCTAAAAGTCAACACTCTAATCCTGTCTTGGTCTCTCCAGTGGCCAGTGTCATTCTTTCAGGCAGCCAGAGGCTGCCAGCCATCAGTCAACTAATTAGCATACAAAAAGACACTATCATTTCAAAGATTCCAAGGATTTTGGAAGTTGTATGCCAGGAATGAGGAGGAAAACCAAATATATATTTCATAATATCACAGAAAGAAGGGATGTGTAGTGTCTTCGGAGAGTATTCAATCTAGTATATGAATCAGCAGCAGAAAATGTGAGGAATAATTATTTTTGAGAAGTAGTCAAAGCACCTTTACCAAATAAGGAATGACAATATTTTTTAGTCTCTATGGAGTATTGGAAAGGCTTATTCTTTTCACCCATAATGTATTATTTCAGATATTGCATTGCTAGAATTCTAGGTACTTTTATACATGTATACTAGGCCTTTCAGTAATTTGCATGAGTAACTTTGACATTTCTTTTTTTTTTTTTTACTTTATTTTCTTTATTTTTTATCTTTATTTCAGTTTATTTTTATGCAAATTTATGGCCATATGATGTGAAATTTTGTTACATGTATATAATGCATAGTGATCAAGTTAAGGTAATTTAGGATGTCCAACACCCAAGTATAATACGTTTTTTATTTAACTATTGTCACCTTATTCTGTTACCAGGCATTGAATTTATTCCTTCTATTTAACTGATGATCATATGGTTTTTTGCCCCCATTCTCTTGATGTTATATATCCCATTTATTGATTTGTATATGTTGAACCATCGTTGCTTCCCTAGTATAAATCGCACTTGTGCTGTTGAATTTGGTTTGCTGGCATTTTATTGAGGATTTTTGTGTCTATGTTCATCAGGGATATTGGCCTGCAGTTTTATTTTTGTTGTTGTTGTTGTTGTTGTGATTTTGTCTGGTGTGGGTATCAGGGTGATGCTAGCCTCATGGAATGCCTGTGGGAGAATTCCCTCTTCAATTTTTTGGAATAGTTTCCAGAGGATTGGTATTAGTTCTCTGTACGTTTGGTAGAATTTTGCTGTGAATCTATCTGGTCCTGGGCTTTTCTTTTGGGGAGACTTTCTAATACTGATTCCATCTCATTATGCATTATTGGTCTGTTCAGGTGTTTTATTTCTTCCTTATTCAGTCTTGGTAGATTGTATGTTTATCAATTTTATTTATATGTTCAAATAACCAGCTTTTTGTTTTATTGCTTCTTTGTATATTTTTTAGTTTCTATTTCATATTGTTCTGCTCATATCTTTATTACTTGTTTTTTCCTGCTAATCTGGGGTTTGGTTTGTTCCTCCTTTTCTAGTTCTTTGAGGTATGTTTTTAGATTATTTATTTGTAATCTTTCTACTTTTTTGATATAAGCATTTATTGCTACAAACTTCCCTTTTAGCACTGCTTTTGCTGTATTCCACAGGTTTGGGGACTGATAATAGTTTGGCTCTGTGTCCCCACCCAAATCTCATCTTGAATTGTATTCCCATAATTCCCATGTGTTGTGGGAGGGACCTGTTGGGAGATAATTGAATCATGGGGATGGTTTCTGCCATACTGTTCTCTTGGTAGTGAATAAGTCTCATGATATCTGAGGGTTTTATCAGGGGTTTCCACTTCTGCATCTTCCTCATTCTCTTTACCTGCTGCCATCCATGTAAAATGGGAGTTTCTCCTCCTTACATTCCACCATGATTATAAGGCTTCCCCAGCCACGTGAAACTGTAAGTCCAATTAAACCTCTTTCTTTTATAAATTGCCCAGTCTTGGGTATGTCTTTAACAGCAGCATGAAAACAGACTAATACAGTAAATTGGTACCAGTAGAGTGGGGTGCTGCTGTAGATACCTGAAAATGTGGAAGCAACTTTGGGACTGGGTAACAGACAAGGGTTGAAACAGTTTGGAGGGTTCAGAAGAAGATAGGAAAATGTGGAAACATTTAGAATTTCCTAAAGACTTGTTGAATGGCTTTGCCCAAAATGCTGATAGCGATATGGACAGTAAAGTCAAGGCTGAGGTGGTCTCAGATGGAAATGAGGAACTCGTTGGGAACTGGAACAAAGGTGACTCTTATTATGTTTTAGCAAAGGGAGTGGTGGCATTTTGCCTCTGCCCTAGAGATTTGTGGAACTTTGAACTTGAGAGAGATGATTCAGGGTATCCAGAAGAAGAAATTTCAAAGCAGCAAAGCATTCAGGAAGTGACTTGGGTGCTGTTAAAAGCATTCAGTTTTGAAAGGGAAACAGAGCATAAAAGTTTGAAAAATTTATGGCCTGGCAATACATTAGAAGAGAAAATCCCATTTTCTGGGGAGAAATTCAAGCTGGCTGCAGAAATTTGCATAAGTAACGAGGAACCAAATGTTAATTCCCAAGACAATGGGGAAAATGTCTCCAGGGCATGCCAGAGGTCTTCACAGCAGCCCCTCCAGTCAGAGGCCCTAAGGCCTAGAAGGAAAAAGTGGTCTCCAGGGCCTGGCCCAGGGTCCCTGTGCTGTGTGCAGCCTAGGGACTTGGTGTCCTGCGTCCCAGCCACTCAAGCAATGCCTGAAAGGGGCCTGAAGCTCCGACCGTGGCTTCAGATGGTGCAAGCCCTAAGCCTTGGCAGCTTCCACATCATGCTGAGCCTGTGGGTACACAGAAGTCAAGAATTGAGATTTGGAAACGTCTGCCTAGATTTCAGAAGATGTGTGGAAATGCCTGGATGCCCAGGCAGAAGTTTGCTGCAGGGGCATGACTCTCATGGAGAACCTCTGCTAGAGCAATGCAAAAGGGAAATGTGGGATGGGAGAGCCCACACAGAATCTCTATTGGGATACTGTCTAGTGGAGCTGTGAGAAGAGGGTCCAGACCCCAGAATGGTAGATCCACTGATAGCTTGTACTGTGCACCTGGAAAAGCCACAGATACTCAATGCCAGCCCGTGAAAGCAGCCAGAAGGGAGGCTGCACCCTGCAAAGTCACAGGAGCAGAGCTGCCCAAGATCATG
Source organism: Rhinopithecus roxellana (assembly GCF_007565055.1). NCBI lineage: Eukaryota > Metazoa > Chordata > Mammalia > Primates > Cercopithecidae > Rhinopithecus > Rhinopithecus roxellana. The sequence continues at coordinate 55,126,095 of NC_044564.1, read as the reverse complement.
GGAACCCACCTCTTGCATCAGCATGACCTGAATTTGAGACATGGAGTCAAAGGAGATCATTTTGGAACTTTAAGATTTGACTGCCCAACTGGGGAAATTGCGTGTACCCTGTAGCCTCTTTGTTTTGGCCAATTCCTCCTATTTTGAATGGTTATATTTACCCAGTGTCTGTATCCCCATTGTATCCAGGAAATAAGTAGCTTTATTTTGATTTTATAGGCTCATAGGTGGGAGGGACCTGCCTTATCTCAGATGAGACTTTGGACTGTGGACTTTTGAGTTAATGCTGAAATGAGTTAAGACTTTGGGGAACGGTAGGAAAGCATGATTGGTTTTGAAATGTGAGGAGATGAGATTTGGCAGGGGCCAGGGGTGGAATGATATGGTTTGGCTCTGTGTCCTCACCCAAATCTCATCTTGAATTGTATTCCCATAATTCCCACGTGTTATGGGAGGGACCTGTTGGGAGATAACTGAATCATGGGGGTGGTTTCCCATCATACTGTTCTCATGGTAGTGAATAAGTCTCATGAGACCTGATGGTTTTATCGGATTTCTGCTTTTGCATCTTCCTTGTTCTCTCTTTGCCTTCTGCCATCCATGTAAGATGGGACTTGTTCCTCTTTACCTTCCGCCGTGATTGTGAGGCTTCCCCACCCACATGGAACTGGAAGTCCAATTAAACCTCTTTCTTTTGTAAACTGCCCAGTCTCAGGTATGTCTTTAACAGCAGCATGAAAACGGACCAATATAGGGATGTTGTATTTTCATTTTCATTTGTTTCAAGACATTTTTAAATTTTCATCTTAGCTTTCTCTTTGGCCCAATGGTCATCCAGGAGCACGCTGTTTAATTTTCATGTATTTGCATGGTTTCCAAAGTTCTTTCTGGTATTGAATTCTTGTTTTATTCCATCGTAGCCGGAGAAGATACTTGATATGATTACAATTTTAAAAATTTGTTGAGACTCATTTTGTAGTCTGACAGGTATCATTTTCTAATTAATCATGGGGAATGTGATGTTGGTTGCCTGGGCGCTAAAGAGTCAAAGACAGCAACTGTTTTCAATTCAATGGCTTTGCAATTCTGTAAAGTTCTTTAGCTCTACTCAAACCGGTCTGACTTCTGACTTAGTTTCCTTTTTTCTGTGTCTCAATTCGGGCTTTGTTTCTATATAAAATCTTCCTTTTTCTTCCTATCCTTAACCAAGTGTTACCCATCCTTTGGTGCTCAGTTTAGTTCTTAATGCAGGAAACCTCTCCTCTGCCTCTCACAGTTCACAAAATCAAGTTCCCCTGATGAATCCCTTGGATCTTATCATCTGTTTCATGTATGTACTATTTACCAGATGTCACCATGCTAACCGAATCGTTAACTTTTGGTGAGCAGGAATGTTAAGTTTCCTAGTGACCTCCATACTGCCATGTACTGAGTAATACAGTGACAGGTTCCAAGGAAGGTTTGAGAAAGGAAAAAGACCAATGAGGGGAATGCCTACGAAGCAAGAGGTCGTTGTCAGAAGCCCTGCCCTCTCAGAGTATCCAGTCAAATGGAAGACACCAAGCCAACAGGCAATCATAGTTTAGAGTATTATGAAGGGGTGATATAGGGGCCTGTGGATGCATACAGAAAGAGCACATAACCCAAAATTGGGGAGAAAGGACTAGAGAAAGAAATTTTTTCCTGAAAGCTGATAACCTACAGGCAAGAAGACTATGTACAACAAGTGTTGTATACAAAAGCTAAGGAGGAAGAGAGCCAGCAAGGGTGGAATATAGTGTAGAAATTAGGGAGTAACCTTATCAGCCACATTTAGAGGTTTGAGCTTTAACTTGAGGACAAGAAGTTGTGTGTTGGGCCAGTAAGGGGGATGTAGTGACTCTTGCATGCATTCCTAAATTCCTCCCTCGTCTATTATCCACCCACAAAGAGTTCAGAATGCATTCTCTGCCTGATAGAAGAAAAAAGACAAGGAATTGAAAAATGGTTCATCTTGTTCTCAAATAGCCAAAGGCATTGTTTTATACCTCCTGGACTAGTGAAGCAGCACAGTAGGGATTGTATTGTATATTGTATAGAGACTTAGCTGCTAAAACTGCAAGAGACAGTTTTGTCTCTTGCAATTTGAAGCTTGTATTTTATGTAGTCATGAACTACCAGGGTTTTGAAGAGTCACTGAGTGTCACAAAAAAAATTACTTCCATTTTAAAGGCAAAGTGATGAACATTTGAAAATTAGAGATCTAATCCAGCAGTAATTTTGTCTCACTTGTCTCCATTATATCTGAGAAAACTTGGATATGACTAAGAGTTCACTGCATGACTGTGTGTCATCTTATAGTTGCAATTTGTCCAGTGAACACTGCTCTGTGGTCATTGATGCGTATCGCAGAGACTTTCCAACACACATAGAAACACATCTAACTTAGAGGGTAACAGATAAACATAGGCAATTAAGTTTGACAATCTTGATCATTGGAATAGTTGAGAAAAGTCATAGTTAGAAGACAAATATAAGCCTCAAATAACCATTTTTGTCAACCTGCATGTTGACATCCACATCATCCTCTGGTAGAGTCTGTCACTCTGGGGCTCACCTTGTGCCATGTCATCATGAACATCATTCTTTCTCTTTGGGCCACAGCACTTTCATGTAGAAGTCAAGCTGTTATCCTCATTTAGCATCCCATGAGGGGACCAGTTTCTCTCTACAGAAAGGTAACTTCCACAGATATTCAAGATTAAGAGAGGTGGGGTCCAAAATCCATTCCCTACCCAACACATGTGTATGCACACGCCCACGCACACACAAGAATTGTTGAATGTAATAAAAGTTGTTCCTGATCTCAATGTTGTGAGCAGTACAGAGGCAGAAAATTCTGATATCCTATTTTTGAAAATGGAGATGAGAGCTTTGGGTTTTAGATTAGAAAAGGTTGGTGGTCTGTCCCTACTTTGTTTTCTTTAAATCTATGGAAAGTTCCTGGTACTTCTCAATGTTTATTCCAGTGTAGAATGGCCAGCCAGTCTTTAAGCTTCCTAACTATTGAGGATCTATGGCCAAAGCCATGCTTCATCCTCTATGGCAAATATCAGTTAGGTCTTTGGTCTTTGGAATGAACTTTCTTCTCTTACTAATAACTTCTTAAATACACTCCTCTGATATACTCCTGGAAGTCACACATACACTTACAAGGAAATAGATGACATTGGTTACTTTCTTTTTACCAGTCTAGTGATTGTGAATGGCTCCAGAGGAAAAGAAAAAGATAAAATAACAACAGCAACAACAACAACAACAAAACATTGCTGAACTGGCTTCCCCAGTCTTCTCTGACCTATCTCTGATTTAAATGTCCATGTGTTCCTCAAAACTTCTATGAACATAATTTTCAGTCTAATGTGTTTCTCGATAATGGAGGAAAATCACGAGCTAAGTCTATATAGTTATCTTCAACTTACTGTTAACAACCTAAAAAACCCAGGAGTCAACTCGGATTCCTCCCTTTTCCCAAACACTCTCATATCTAATTCATCTGTAGGTCCTGTTGGTTCTATCTTCAAAATACATTTCAAGACTAATCGACTTCACTCCTCCACCCTAGTTCAAGCCACTGTCCCCTCCCATCTTAAGCAAAATAGCCTCTAACTGGTCTCTCTGCATCAAATCTTGCCTACCTATGATCATCTACCCTCATCCCACCAGCACACACATGGCATTGCTCTACACCACAAGAGTTACCCTTTAAAATGTAAATGGAATAATCTCTTTTCTGTTCACACCTCTCCCTGGCTAATACTTGGAATAAAATTCAAACTCCATTTTGTAGTGTACATGACCCTCTGTGGTCTGGCCTCTACTAAATTCATCCATTGTCAATTCCCTTGTTTAATCTGTTCCAGCCACACTGGCCTTGTTGGAGTTTCTAAAAAACAGTCACTAATCTTGCCTTGGGGACTTTGCACTTGCTGTTCCTGAGACCTGAAAGCCACTCTCATCAGAACCTCACATGACTTGTTCCTTCCTTTCTGGTGTCTGCTCAAATAGTACCTCCTCAGAAAGGCCCTTCCTGACTGTCTAAAACTTTCCTTTCCCACCTCCCTTTCCTCTTTAACTCTGCTTTAATTTTCCTTCATTGACTTCTCGCTCCCTGAAGTTGCACTATTTGCTTACTGATTGCTTCTATTACCCTACAGGGGTCCCAGTCTCAGGTTGACGGCTACCTTGTGCAGAATGCTTACCGCTCAGTGCTGATAGTAGAAACCTAAGGAATTTTGTAAAATGAATGAATGTGGATGGAAACAATAAAACTACTCTCATTCCTTTGTTATTTCCGAGAGTGGTTACAGTATCCCAGAGCAGGCAATTGTTGTTCTTCCACCTCCACACTCTCCTCCAGGCCACTTCCTGGGAAGACGGGAGACACTGACGGGAGCCTCTGTGGGACACTCTCCCAAGCAAACAGCTCCACTTGTGGTTTTAGCGTTTGTTACATCAGATCCTTATCCATGTACGTTTTATTTTGAAATGCACTGGTTCTTCATTTTAGATTAATTATAATCACATATCAAAAACCAACTATTAGGATGCCTGTAAAAGAAACCATTTTTTAAGTGCCAAGGAAGTCATTTGACCTCCAAAAGCCAAATCAACCATCTTTATTTTGTTTCCGTATTCCAAACAAATCCACCTCATGTTAAGCACAAGATGATGTTTTCTTAGTCCCCTTGGATTTTCAGTCAGGAAAGTGAGTCATGACAGTAACAAGAAAGGCTTAGGTGAAATAAAATTTCTCTTCTTGCAACCTCTACTTCATTGCGTTAGCATGAAGCAACAAGGGAGGTCACACTAACTCATGGTATTATTCCAACTTGTTAGTATGTTCTTGTCATCTGCTGTTTCTGAAACAGCAAGTCATATATAGTCAGAATTCTCAAAGCAAAAGCCCATAAGCCATTCTAGCCTGAGTCAAGACATCCACATATTCCAAAGTGCTTCCTCTCTGACATAGAATAGGCTGGTCAAAGGATTGCCTCTACTTAATCTTTTAAAGGTGTGATCCAGAAATCTTCATGGTTTTTTCCTTTCCTAAGTAGCGACAGTTAGGAGACTTAGCTGCTAAGAGATTATCTTTATGCAAGTGAAGAACTGTGTTGATTGGTGGTCAGGAGAGTATTGAGGTGAGCAGAAACCAAGAGGCAAAGTTCATTGGATGAGCCTTTTGTGTTTGTATCCTTTTTGGAGAAATAGTCTTTGGTTGCTTTTCTGTTTAGTTAGAAGGAGAAAATATCTGTTTTACTCATCCTTCCCCTCAGAGAAAATGATTAGAAAATGATACATTGCACCAGTTGGGCAAATGTATCATCTACCTGGGCACAAGAATTGGTACCAAGTTGAGAACCAGGTCTGTGGAACCATGTTCAGCAGAGTAATTCTTCATCTGCAATGACCTACATTTGTTAAATACTTACCTTCTTATAGAACTAGATAAGATTGTTGGAGATACACATTAGTAGCAAGTATCTGAGGGTTTATGCTTTTTCCATCTATAAGAGCCAAAAGCCCTTCACTAATTGTCAATTTTTAAAATAGATGCTGTTTCCTTCCATTCATTTCTCTAGTCAAATGTTGAGTCTTATCTTTAAGAGAAGGTGCAGAAAATTCCTGCACCTGGCATTCAATATATGGGGGAAAAAGCACATATAAACAGCACATGTTATTAATGACTGAAGCATCACTCAGCCAGTTTCTTTTCAAATGTATGGATTATATAGACTTTTGAAGTCTTCTATGGTTGTGGCTTCCAAAGGCACCTGACCACACTTGGCAGGAGTACTGCATTTAAAGTTGGTTCTTGAAGTTCTTCTGGTGTGTTCAAAAGACTCGTGTTTGCATTTTGAAACCATGAGAAGGATACTGGATAGTCCATTTTTTGTAAGCCTATGCCTCCATTTCTCATGCTTAGACAAAAATAACACTGTTTTTTTGTCTTATTTCTCATCTGACATTCTCATTACACTCTCTTCTGAATGTTTTTCTTTCATCTAATGCATTCTATTGTAAAGTAGATTGAACGCTATGTCTGACACCATGCTGAACAAGAGAAAGATTCTTGCCTTTGCTACAGGACTATGAGTTAATCCCCTTGCTCTGACCTATTCAGAGAAACCCAAGAGATGATATCATTACAGATTTTTTTTTCATAGTAGAATTTTTTACATCAAATGTCTAGGACCACACTGGATACATTTTCTTCAGTTTGGTGCTTTCTTAAAGAGAGGATTTGGCAGAATCAGCCTTTCTTCCCTCTCTCCCCATGTCAGATTCTGAAATAGACAAACAACTGAGTCACAGCCAATTCTGCAGTCAGGATATTCCAGAAAACTCCTCTCTTGGTCCTGCATAATTCATTTTTCTGACATACCCAAGACGTTCTCCCCTCCTCCCTTTTTTTTTCCACAGAGGAGAAACATTGCAATGCTCTGGGTCCTAGTTCAGCATCTCGAAGAAAAAAAAAATAACACTTCTCTGCCTTGGGCATTGATTACTTTGTTTTTTTGACTTACAGCTTGCTCCCTATACATACCAGGAGGAGAAACTTTCCTCCAGAATACTCTGTCCTTTCTGTTTCTCACACTCACTCACTCATAATATATAAGAGCATCTCCTTCAAAAAGCATTTGTGATCTTTTCACCTACAGCCAACTTCACAGACTTCATTTTGTCATGCTCAATGTAGGTTCAGGCAATCATTTTTGAGTCCTAGGCTTTTCCAACCGAATGAATTATTTGCAGTTAATATTGACCCAGCCTCTCATAAGGAGCACCAAACTCTTCCAGGGGACGGATTCAGTTCTTGGACTATTTGGGGACAGAGTCCTCAGACGGACACACAGCTCTTGGCCTGCCCCAGTCCTGCCCCAGTGGACAGTGTTGCAATTACCCACACTTCCCAGCGGCTGTTCCTTCTTTACTGAAAGCTGGTCTTGATTGTCTCAGAAGCCGAATTCAATTTGCAGTTCCCCCAGTAACGTGCTGTGATTCATTTGGGGACAAATCTGGATTGAACTGAGTCCAAGTGTCTCTTTTGTGAGACAGAAGGGAAGTATAAGTAGATACTATAGTCACCCAGATGAGTCAGCCAGGAATTCATGAAGTGATTCATAAATCGTTATAAAGACCACTAAAGTCTACTAAAATGGAGTGCTGTCTGGCTATACAAAGTGGGGTATTATCATTGCGGGGTTTTTTTAGATGTTAAATCAGATGTGAAATCCTTAAAACTGGGCTTTTCTTTTTAACTTTTGAAAAGGATTCCTTTCTTCCCCCTCTGCAGTTGGCCAACTGCTACAGCCATTTTTCATTGATTAGTTTTCACAGATGAATTTTAAAACCGCCACAGATGATACCCTGCAATTCTTTGGGGAAATAAAAAATACCTCCCCAAATCCATCGTAGACTAGTTTATATCCATTATTTCTACTCCCTGGCAGCAAATCAATAATATTTTTCGTGTGAATACAATGAAACAAGCTGTTCTAATGAATCCTTCCTTCTTCAGGAGGTCTGTAGCCGCCGTGGAAGAGACGAGGGGAAAGAAGCTATCCAGAACACATACCGACTTTTAATCTAGTTGATCATGTAAACACATAAATTCCTTCTTTTCAAAGTGTTAACCCCCAAAGCAGTGCTAAAACACAGTCCTACATTGCTGACTAGAACTGCTTGTGGGTACAGTACAAATGAAGAAAAGAAAGAAATATTTATGACATGCTTGACTTGTAACACAATCTATTAGTAAATTTTGTTAAAGAAATGAATGTGGACATTGACAAAGAAATACTTTGAACTTATACACAGGGGAAAGAGCCCTACCTGAAAGGAGTTAACTAGTTAGAAAGACTAAAGGTATATTCTGTGTTGTGCATGAAGAACTCCAGTTCGGGACTGAGCAAGTTCACCAAAGCACACTGAGCTACACTTGCCATTGCTCGATTTTTTAAAGGTAGTATGATGCTGACACGCCCTCCCACCAGCCCATGATAAAGATGAACATTTCAGATGCCCTCAGGAATCTTCCTCGTTCCTCCCTCACCCCACCACTCTTGCTTGCTTTATATCTCCACTAGAGAAGTCTTTCTCACCTTTGTGAGTTTAAGCAAAGTATTTCCTCGTTGGGCATTTTTTTTTTTTATCCAAATAAGGTGGTGCTCCAGTGCCCTTTCCAGCTAAACCATTCTATAATTGTATGAATTTGTGGACTCAGGATATTCCATTGGGAAACTCAGCACCAACATAGGAGACCTATACACGAGACCAAGATTAACTACTTCTAGAACCAGAAAATCAGCCACATGAGTAAATGCTCCACTTTCTTTTTTTAATTCAATTTAATTTTATTTTAAGTTCTGGGATTCATTTGCAGGATGTGCATGTTTGTTACAGAGGTAAACTTGTGCCATGGTGGTTTGCTGCACCTATCAACCCATCACCTAAGTATTAAACTCCGCATGCATTAGCTATTTTTCCTGATACTCTCCCTCCCCTACACCCCCTAACAGGCCCCAGTGTGTGATGTTCCCCTCCTGTGTCCATGTGTTCTCATTGTTCAGCTCCCACTTATAAGTGAGAGCATTCGGTGTTTGGTTTTATGTTCCTGCATTAGTTTGCTGAGGATAATGGCTTCCAGCTCCATCCATGTCCCTGCAAATGACATGATCTCATTCATTTTTATGGGTGCATAGTATTCCATGGTGTATGTGTACAACATATTCTTTATCCAGTCTATCATTGATGGGCATTTGGGTTGATTCCATGTTTTTGCTATTGTGAATAGTGCTGCAGTGAACATACATGTGTATGTATCTCTATATGATTTATATTCCTTTGTGTATATAATGGGATTATATACCCAAAGTAATGGGATTTGGGTATATAATGGGATTTCTGGGTCAAATGCTATTTCTGGTTCTAGGTCTTTCAGGAATCACCACACTGGCTTCCACAATGGTTGAACTAATTTACATTCCCACCAACAGTATGCCTCACTTTCTTTTGAGCCTTAGTGTTTATATCTGAATAGTCAAAGAAGGAAAGAGTCTTAATATTTTCTAAGAACTCTATAGATGTTCTAATACATTGCTGGGACCACAGTCTTACACAGCTCTCGAACACTGGGGTACATGTTAATGTCAGGGATGCCTTAAAATTACATTCAATCAGTCATTCCATAAACATGTATTGGCCACCCAGAAGGCATCAGACATTTATTGTATTAAGTACTTTGATATTCCTGACTTCCCAATTTAAAATTATTCCTAATCCACCCTACCCTTTGCTGTCTCCCTGATTTTCTCCATAGCACTCATTTTCTCTAGCCCAGTAGATACGTTGCTTACTTAAATTTCTTCACTGCCTGCCTCCCCTTACTAAAATGTAAGTTCTGCAAAGGCAGAGATATGTGTCTTTTGTTGCTCTACCCCTAGTGCTTAGAACAATGCCACACATTTAGTGTTCAACACAGACCCCTTGAATGAATAAATGTCACCATGGACTTTACAACCTTCAGTGAAAGTTGAGATTACCTTTATTTTATGCTTAAAATTGATCCTGGGAGAAAGTGGGGAATTTACTTGTTTACCCAGCTAGTAATAGACAGACCCAGGATCCAAGCCCAGGTGGGTGTGACTTCTGGCCTGTCTGTCTTCTCCTTTGTCCATCTGCTTCTCCTGCCATTCCCACTTTTTCTGCACATGAACCTAAGCAGTTCTCAGTGTCTCAGTGTCTCAGTGTCTATGCATCTCAGTTGGGAGCAACTGATCTGAGAAACAGTCTAAGATTGAATGCTGTTGGGCCACGCGACTGCATGGCTGGGGAGCTCAATGATAACAGGGGATTGTGGCTGAGAAAGCAGAGGAGAAGGGTGTAGAAGGGAAAGAGAGTGGCCAAGTAAATACTCCCAAATAATCAGACATTCTTTGAGATAGGTAGAGATACATATTTGCAGAAACGTTTTAAATGTTTCCTCAACCCCCAGAGGATTTTTTTTTTTTTTTTTTTTGGACGGAGTCTTGCTCTGTCACCCAGACTGGAATGCAGTGGTGCGATCTTGGCTCACTGCAAGCTCCGCCTCCTGGGTTCATGCCATTCTCCTGCCTCAGCCTCCCAAATAGCTGGGACTACAGGCGCCCACCACCACACCTGGCTAATTTTTTGTACTTTTAGTAGAGACGGGGTTTCACTGTGTTAACCAGGATGGTCTCTATCTCCTGACCTCGGGATCCGCCCACCTCGGCCTCCCAAAGTGCTGGGATTACTGGCATGAGCCACCACACCCAGCTCCCCACAGAGGAATTTTTATAAAGTTTTAAAATCCTTCCCCTTCCCTTTCTTTTTTTTCTTTTGCATACCATTGCTCTTGGTAGGGTTATACAAACTCCTCTACCAAATGAGTGGAAATGTTTGACTCAGTTCTCTGGTTAGCTTTTGTGCGATCTGTTTCTGGTAAGCAGTAATTTTTTTTTTTTTTTTAGGCTGTTATGTGCCCATTTACAGAGCAACCATCTATTGTTTCAAAGAAGTTTAAAAAGCTAAAGAAGAGACTAGTAAGCCATGTCTAATGAAAGCTCTGAAATGTCAACTGCAGATCAGCAACCAGAGAACAGGGTTGGACCTAGAAAAGATGTCAGAAGGTGTCTCTTCTGGCTCTTGGACACACTGTAACTCAACATGAATGAGAGTGATGTCATCTTGGTCTGACATAATTGGGGAATAAGATACTCCGTAAGAGGGAAAATGGCAAAAAACTGCAATTTATCCTCGGCATCACCATGTTTTATTTTAGCATCAAAAAAATTTAATTCACCTTCATTTGATTTAAAATAAAGTCTCACTTAACTTTTAGGGGCAGAATATTCAGGGCATATTCATTTTGATGTGTGTGTGTGTGTGTGTGTGTGTGTGTGTGCGCGCGCGCACGCTTTGAAGAAACAGGATTGGAAAGTAGGTGCAGACACTTAGAAGATGGGATTCTGAGGCCTGCACCTTGCCTTCAACAATAGTGAAAACAGTTTATTTTTGCTTAGGGAGCATCTAAGCATGTGTGTTTTCTGTTTGTTTGTTGTTTGCTTTTGCACCAAATAACCTCAGACTACTTGTTAGCTTGTTGAATCATCTCCTGGCATTTCTCTTGCTAAGGGAAGAGTTGTCCATTTTTGTGTTTTGACATTCACAAGGACTTTACCTCGAACAGGAAGACTCTCTCTTCATCTTCCCCACACCTCTCCTGCCCTCTCACCCCTGATTTTAGTTTACTATTTCTACTCTACTATGAGCTAGTTAACAAATAACTAACTTTATAAACATTAAATTTAAATTAATAAATTTTGAAATATTTTAAGTATGGTACTATGTGGTGTTTTTACACAGCAACAAAATTGATTCTGTCTGCTGTACTTGAAAATCAATCCTATATATACACTCACTTCTTATGCTGGACTTTTTAGTGGTGGCTTCCTATCTACTTCCTTGTTCCTAGCAATTGTCTGGATAATTGTGATCACTTTTGTCCTTTTTTTTTTTTTTTTGCTCTACATGTTTAAAAGTTAACATTTCTGTATTATTTCTTTCCTTTTCAAATCAAAGCCTACTTTAAATGTGTATTTTACTTAGAATAGTTTATATTTAAATTTTCATTAATACTTTATATGGGGTGACATAATGTGTTTTGAAATTATATTAACTTTATATTATATAAATTCATTTATTTGAATAACATAGAGGAAAATTCAGCCTGAATTAGGAAAAAGCAAAATCTTGAGTCAGTTGAAGCCATAATATTTTATTCCTGCGTGTCCTTGAGATAGTAGTGCTAAAACCATGATTTGTACCTGTCATATATTTTTCTTTATTCAATGGTATTATACTGGGTACTATTTGGTAGCCAAGAGAGCATGGCCCTGGTTTGGAACTTCCATGAATGAGTACATAAGAATGATTTAATTAGCATATAATTATATAGAATCATATATATGTAGGATCTAGATATAGATCTACTTGCTGACTTGCCCATTCACACATCTGTGTGTCCCATCAGTCCTCAACAGAAGGAGGATAGCAGACATTCCAGAAGAAGGGACTGTAAAACCATCTAGAGCAAGTTGCATCTTTTCTTTACAACTGAGGAAATAGAATTAGGGAGCCAATCAAAGGATCTTGCTCCTTTGCCCAAATTGGGACACCAGCAATGACTGTTAAATAGCACCATAGGTTGCCTTGAAATTCAGATCCTTCCTCCCTCCAACCCTGGGGATCTTTAAGTACCAGGGGATTCGGGATTAGGTGGTAACCTGGATTCCTTCTACCCCTAAAGTCTGTGATCTCACAATTCCTCATCCCTCTCCCACACCCTCAGAGCAACTTGCAAGACACGTTAAAGACATGTTCCCCCAGAAAATAGCCTCCATATGAGGAATCCTGGCAAATGAGTTTTACTAGATGTTATCAGGGCAGTGCCAGGATTTGCTTGCTGTGTTTTCTCTCCAGCTATTCAGCACATCTTTTCAGGGTAATCCCAATTAAGATGATATGCTCAGACAATGTGTATTTACCCAGCACGGGACAGTCAGTTACTATTCATTCTCTTTCAGCGGAATGAAGATGTAAATGATCAATTAAACAGGCATCCCAACCCAGCTGGTTTGTTTAAGCTCCCCGCCTTGACCTCTTTTCCCTAGAGGTTAGCAAGTCCGACTCCTCCTTTCTTGGTTCTTAGATTCACCTTCTTCTATAGTCTCATCACACCTCACATGGGAAAAGCAAAAAGAACATGAGATTTTTGTCCCATGCTTTCTTACTACTACAGTACAAACATAGAAGTTCTACCCTTATTAAATATTCTGGTTCAGAATGTTTCCAATCACTTTATAAACTTGACTGGTTCATCTTCCCTTTTTATCATCTATGGCCCTCCACAAAAGCCCAGCAAAGTTAAAGTGATTTGTTCCTGTGAAATAAGCAATGTAAGCAGATGGTGACCTATACATGTTAATGCAAAACAAAGCCTGTCTTTCTACACACTGTAAGGAACAGCTGATTAAAAGTTTTCAGCTTACTGGGACTTTTTGAGGAAACTAAACAATTCATTGCTAGTGTAGTTTTCCCCAAAGTTATTTTGCTGCTTCATTTTACTGCACTGACAGACTCCTTGCTCCTTTCTCCCCTACACTTGTGCCAGTCCTCTACTGAACTGGCACCCAGAAGATCATTTTGATATTTGATAGACATTGCCAAACTGTAACATTGTTCTCACAATTCCATCTTGCCTTCAATGGTAGAAAGCATAAACTGTAATTTTAAACATAGTGAGTCAGGTCTTTCCAATTTTCCTTTACAATTGGAAGATCAATGTACAATCATCCATTTCATATCCCAGGTTTCTTGCCAACATCACCTTATTTAAACACCAATATGTCCCCCACCCCAGAAACCACCAGTAGTCTTACTGTGATTGGCGCATGTGACTCCTACATCATGTTCCTATCACACCCTCAAGAATACTCTTTGCCAGGCACGGAGCCCACGCAGATCTCATGGGTTCTGGATTTCAAGCCACACTTGACCTTTGAGGTTTAAGTTAATTCATTCTTGGCAAAAGAAAATGCATTGTTTAAAGAGAATAGGATTAGAGAGGCTCATAATAAAGACTTGTAACAACACTTCTTGGACCTCAGATATATCTTACAAAACAAAATGTTTATGAGCTAAGTGTAAATCATTCAGAAACATATGGATCAAATTTCCCCCTAAAATGCAAATGGATTTTAAAAATTAGCAGAAAAAGGGCTTGGCAAAAGATGTACTTTGAATTTCACCAAACATAGTGTACTTGAAATGCAGCTTAGAAATCTTGAGAAACCCAAACTGTGAGTAGGTTTTCCCTTTATTGTTCTTGTTTATTCCCTCTGTATCTCAGTTGAGAATTCAGTGGTTAAATGGGAAACGGCAGTGGGGAGGGAGAGGGTAGAGAAAAATCCTGAAGGATTTTTTTTTTAAAAAACTTGTTGTCACGCTCTTGGTTAGCCAGAATGGGAGGTGAGAATTTGGCTTTGGAGAGTTTGTCTTTGTTCCTGCTGTTTTATGTCCCTCATGTTTCCTTTTATAATTGTTTTCTCAGGTTTGCACCTTCTGCTCCATCTCCTCACCATATCAGCCCCCGGAGAGTTCCGGCTCCTTCTTCAATACTGCAAAGAACACAGCCTCCCCATACCCAGCAGCCATCAGGTTCACACCTGAAGTCCTATCAGCCAGAGACAAATTCTTCTTTTCAACCAAATGGTATCCATGTCCATGGTAAGCAAGAAGCTGGCAGTCCCTTGAGTTTTGAAAAGTGACATTGTGCTGTTGCTTTTCGTCTTAGTTACCTGTCGTGGATTTCAGATGTTCTGTTCTGCACGAGGCTTAGGCTTTCATTTGCTTCTAAACTTTCACACTTGATAGGCATGAAATCCTATGGTATTTTCCTGACTCTGGCCTGACGATGATATGATTTATTACACTTCACACTGGTCAGCTCAAGTTGTTGGTTTTTTCATTGACCAGGGCTCTAACACCAGCAATAGCATCCTGTTTCTAAACAATAGACTGCCTATGGAGAAAGACATGACAGGAGTTCTTATGCCCAAGCATGCCTCTGCTCTGCTAGGTTTTTGCTCTCATTCTCATAGGTTCACATCCTCTCTAACCTTCAAGGCGCAGGTGGAATGACAGCTCCTCTCTGAAACCTTTTCTGATCTCCCAGCCAATGTCATCTCTCCAGGCTCTAAACTCTGATTTTGTTTCGCCTTTCTCTGGTAGTATTTATGCTTCCTCTACCTTGTGATTTACTTATCTGTGAATAAAACATGCTTTCACTATTAATGTGCAAACTTCTCTGTGAGCATTGACTGACCCATCAGAAAACTGTATCTTTTAGGAAACTTAACACAGCTCTTTACAAGTGGCAAAGAGACGGATACTTGTTAGGTGAACGGAGGATGAAACGGAGAAAAGGAAAACAAGAGAAATAATAATGATTTTCTAAATGTGCAGATCTTGTGTTTAATGGGGAATATGCATAGAGAACTAAGTCTTAGTTTCTTTTCTTTATTTAAACTCATTTTGCCATTTCAGGCACCCATCTTAGTGAGCATCCATAGAAAGCTGAGTTGCCAAATCATATAGATTTGAACTGTCACAGGCTTTTACTTCCTAGGGCAGTCAGATCTGTATAAGCAGAAGAGATACTGTCCTTTTAGGCTGAATGTTTCAACTACTAAAAAATACAACTCTCCTCTACCTGCCTCTTGCTGATGCCTGAATTTTCTCCATATGAGTTATTACTTGAAATTAATGAGTGATGTTCCCAAACAAATCTAAATCAATACGCAAACTGAGTGTGAACAATTTTCCAAGATGGCAAAATCAACCAGCACTATGGAGCTAGGCTTGGACAAGAACATCAAAGTAAAGGCCTGAACAGCAAAGAGGAGGTGATACAAAAGCAGCAGCCAGCTGTAGGAAGGAAGAGACTTTGAAAAACCAGAGCTATTGGTTCTGTCTCAAAGTTCTATCCATCTCATCTCCCCACTTCCCCAGTGTAGCCACACAAACCCCCATCAAAATTTGCACTTGTACCATTCTGCAGGCCTATGGTCATTTTTACCTTCTGCTGGCTATAAATTGTTTCTCAAGCTTTAGTTATGTATTTATTCAACCAAGAAATACTTCTTGAGTACCTACTGTGCACAAGGCAGGGCATCAAGGCACGCGAAAGACAGGCAAATTGAGCCCTCTTCCCTCTGAGGAGGGCCTGCCAGTCCAGTCAAGTTTATCTACTGCGAAAGAGACCTCGGTCCCCTGCGCCATGAAGCCATCCTCACCACTCCAGGCAGGAGGTGCACAGCCTGAGTGTGGGCTGTGTGAAATGTAGAGTAGGCCATTGATTCTAAGACACAAATTTTTCACCTTCACGTTTTAACATCACTGAAATCTGGACATAGCTCATGGTGGCATCATATAATTGGCAGTGATTTTTCTTTCTGGTGCTATCTAGAGTAATGGAGCATTTCACAGTTGATGGTATCAAAGTTCCAAGAAAATCCAGTGTAACACATTTTGATTACAACTGTGAAACACATTTTTAAAAATTTAAAAATTGACCTATGTGTAGAAGAAAAATTGGAAGGAAGTTCTCTAAAATATTGACGGTTTTATATCAGGATGGCAGGATAATGGGTGATTTCTTCTTTTTTCTCTAAAGAAATCTTCAAAAAGTGTTTTGAAATTAGACCAATTTGAATGCAAACACTAGTCTACCCTGAACTGTGTGACTCTGGGCAAATTATGGAGTCTTAGTTCACATTCGTTAAGTTGGGGACATTTCATCTATCTTCTCTCTTCAGTTGTTAGGAAGATTTGACAAGAAAAGCACCTGGCACAGAGTAGGAGCTTAATTAATTTAATGCTCCTCCTTCTATCCCTTTCCATTTTTAAAATTAGACTCTTTGAGAATAGGGATAATGTTTGTAGCCCTAGGGCAGGCATAATACTTGGTGCAAAGTAGGCATTTAGTAAATATTTACTGACTAAGTGATTGACACTCCCTCATTCAACAAGTGAATAATAGACAAGAGGATATAGAAAATGGTATCTACCCTATTATTTTCCCACACTTCTTGGCAAAATACTCTTCTTCCACATTTCTTTTTTTTTTTTTTTTTCAGTTAAATAATGAATATATTGTCAGCTTGAAATTGTTGGGAATTTTTTAACTTTCACATTAAAAACAATTTATTTTTAGAGACAGGGTCTCACTGTGTCCCCAAGGCACAGTCATAGCTCACTGCAGCCTCAAACTCCTGGGTTGAGACAGTCTTATTTTAGCCTTCCGAGCTGCTGAGACTGCAGGCACACACTACCACACCTGGCTAATTTCGTTTATTGTTTTTGTAGAAATGGGGTCTCACTATGTTGCCCAGGCTGGTCTTGAACTCTTGGGCTCAAGTGATCCTCCTGCCTCAGCCTTTCGAAGTGTTGGGATTATAGGTGTCAGTCACCTGTGCTAGGCCTGAACTTTCACATTCTAATTGTTAAAAAAGTTCCCAGGGCCAGTGAGAAACTGCTAATATCAGCCCTAAAAATAAGTTTAAAATGTAGTTAGGCAAATTGAGAAATCATGACTTTCTCCAGGAAGATGGGCAAGTGACTGTTGCGATGAGGTTGCAAAGGGTATGCCCCTGTAATAGCCATTTGTCCATTGCTAGTAGTTAATTGGTAGGTATCCAGATGTAGCCTTACTTCATTCTCCAAGCACTTTCTGAATTTGTTTTCTGGAACTTTCTAGGCAACATTTCTAGCAGTTCTCATCAACTACTCTTTAGAGTAAGGACAAAATGTATCTTACTATTTTTCAAGTGGGCAGTACAATGCTGAGAGTAAAAATGAGACCTTCTTAATGAGTTGCATTTATTGGTCGTGCCTTTCAGCTTTTGTTGGACGAGTTTGCGGGAGTTACACAGCATCTTGGTAACAGGGAACACCATCCCCTAATAAAACTTGATTTTTAAAGCCCAAAGCAGTGTCAGGGTTGCTAATGCAATAGTTCAAGTGAGTGTTTGTTCTCTCTTTCAAAAAGTTCGTGGTTTTAATGAGTGTAGTCACCCTCATTTCTTCTGTACTCCTTGCAGTAGGTAGAGGTCAGGGAGAAATACCATCACTGTATTTTTAGAGACAACAACTGAGACAAATAAGAATATAAAATGTCTAGGCATTGCTGCCTTAGCAAACTATACAGGTGCCTTTATCAAGAGGTCTAAATTTCCAAGCCATATTCTTTGTTTGTTTGTTTGTTTGTTTGTTTGTTTGGAACGTAGTCTCACTCTGTCACTGAGGCTGGAGTACAGTGGCACGATCTCGGCTCACTGCAACCTCCCCCTCCCTGGTTCAAGCAATTCCCCTGCCTCAGTCTCCTGAGTAACTGGGATTACAGGCGCACACCCCCACATCCGGCTTTTTTTGTGTGTTTTTAGTAGAGATGGGGTTTCACCAAGTTGGCTAGACTGGTCTCAAACTCCTGACCTCAGGCAGTCCACCCACTTTGGCCTCCCAAAGTGCTGGGATTACAGGCATGAGCCACCACTCCCGGCCCCAAGCCATATTCTTAATCAACAACATGTTTCTAAGTCAAAGGCACACTGAAATAAATAAACATTTATATTTCCATGGGGAAATACAGACTCCTGTGTGTAGATGTTGTTGCATTACAGAGAGCTATGAAAGGTTACAAGTCAGATGGGCTTTGGTCTTCCAAATGAAGAAGATGAGGTCCATTGGGTTTTGTTAATCATGCTGTAATACTAAATGATACTGAGCCTAGACATTGTGTGCTCTCTCTATATTTTTATTGAGGCATTTTGTAAAAGGCGTACTTTGAAAGATTACCAGCACTGCTTTTTCAAGTTTTCTCACCTAGTGAATGACCCAGGACTAGTGCTCAGGTTTGTTGACTCTGCATCCATCTCATTCATTCATTTTACTTTCATTAGTACAGGGAATGAGGTATCATTTCCTTTAATGTTTGAATCTTGGTAACATTTATGGGTCTCTGTTCAGGTGAGATCTCCAAGACAACTTCTTAGTACACTTTAGTCCTTTATTTTAGATGTAAACATAAGGACACTCTGCAATCATGTAAACTTGTTCTTTGGTCTTTTCTTTTTCCTTAGGACACTTCTCTTGCCCAGACAAGCTTCAGAATGTTGCCTGGATTAGTTGCCCAAGAGTTGATATTTGTACGTTTTGTTATTGGACTAATGGATCATTTCTTTCTAAATGCCCTAATCACTCCAGGATTATTAGCATGCCATGAGAATTCCTACAACAGCATTTTCCCAATCTTCCTGCTTCTGGGCCCATCAAGGAGACACCAAGTTCAGTTCAGCAAGTGTTCATTGGTCACTCACTATGTGCCAGGCAAACATGAATGTCATTTAATCAATGCACTGTGACATATGCAATAAGAGAAGCTGCAAAAGGCACTTGATTTATTCAGAAGAAGATGTCAAAGAAGGGTCTGTAGAGGTGATGCTTGAAGAGGGTTTTGGAGATAAATACCTTATTGGGCAGGCATTCCAGGCAGAGAGGAAGCAAAGAGCACAGGTGAGAACACAAATGACAGTGTGGTGTGTGTGTGTGCACAGAGGGAAGAGCCAAGGGGATGGCTGGAGTACACAGGTTAAGCCATGGAGTAGAGGAGGAAGAGGATGGAGAACTCACAAGGCCAGCTCATGAAGGGTTTTGTGTCATGCTAAATGTAACCTACCGAATGAAGAAGTCAGCCCAGTATTTTAGGACAATCAAGTAGAGTGCTGTGTAGAGACTGGAATGGGAGAGGTAGGAACATTAAGCTCTAACTGTTGGGATTATGTTGGGCCACATGTACAGAACACCCAAACAACAGTGACTTATTAAAGAGTTCCGTTCACTCAGATGCAACTGGTAAATAGGGGAATGATGTCAGATTAATGTGTAATTGTGTTTGTTCACACACAGTCTTTCCTAGACAAAAGCTGGAATAGTAAGAGAAGAGAAGAAAAACGTCCTCTGCACTGGGCCCTGTGCACTGGGC
This sequence comes from Rhinopithecus roxellana, assembly GCF_007565055.1. Taxonomy (NCBI): domain Eukaryota; kingdom Metazoa; phylum Chordata; class Mammalia; order Primates; family Cercopithecidae; genus Rhinopithecus; species Rhinopithecus roxellana. The sequence goes on along the minus strand of NC_044564.1, from coordinate 55,106,432 downwards.
CCTGCTATCAGTTGTTGTCTCAGTACCTGTCGGCCAGCCTTTCCAGTCTATTTTATGTGATTTTTAATAACCACCCAGGAGCCTATAGCCACACTGAACTGCCCATCTAAATTTCCTCTTGACTATTTTGTTACTGCAGTAATTAGAAGGTATCGAAGATTTTTAGTGGTGTGACCCAATTGTAGATTTCTCAAAGACCTTATTTTTAATACACATTTGTGCAGAGGAAAAGATTTTTCAGGGTTTATTTATTATGTTATAGCAACACCACCAACAACCCCAGTGTGCAATTTACTCTTCTCTCATGACAAGATGTCTTTTTTTTTAGATGGAGTCTCACCCTGAACGATCTATGTTCACTGCAACCTCTGTCTCCTGGGTTGCAGCTATTCTCCTGCCTCAGCCTCCTGAGTAGCTGGGACTACAGATGCACACCACCATGCCTGGCTAATTTTTTGTATTTTTAGTAGAGACAGCGTTTCACCATGTGGGCCAGGCTGGTCTTGAACTCCTGACCTCAAGTGATCCACCCACCCCAGCCTCCCAAAGTGATGGGATTACAGGCATGAGCCACCACCCTCAGCCTTCTCTCATGACAAGATGTCTAATAGGAAACAGTGCAAAGTGGAGAAGGAGCCTCACAGAGTCCACAGTGCCCATGCCTCCTCCTAACTTTGTGCTTTGTCATTGTTAACAGGTGGCTTCCATCCTCCTGGTCACAGCATGAATGCTGATATTCTACACATCGTGTACCCTTAGTCACACAGCAAGGGGGTCTGGGAAGATGGATATTTTAGTGCATTGCCATAGTTAACAAAACAGAGATTCCATTAACAATGTTTACTGGATAGGCACACTGAAGGGGCTGCCAAACACACTCTGGGATGGTTTTCTAATCTGTAAAATGGGACTAATATGACCTGTCTCACAGACAGATTCATTCATATCCTCCCTTGGAAGTCGGGGTGGAGCTCACAGGCCTCTTTCTGAGGGTTCTACCCTATGTTTTCCCATCTCTTCCATTCTCTTCGGTTTCCATTCTTTCCACTGTGTGCTCTTATTTTGCATCCCTCTGGAGTTTCTAGTCGCCAACACAGAGATTTCTGTCATCCACATACCATTTGTTAGATTTCGTTAGGAAAACACCATGAAGCTACCTTCTCAGCCTGGGTTGTTTGAAATCAATGCAGCAGCAGTGGGAAGGGGGCGCCCTCCCTGTTGGTCATGGCTTCTATGGTTCCTGAGCTATCTTTCCCATGATTTAAAGCATGCCCTGCATGTAGGCTCCCTAAAGCAGGCCAGTCAGCTCCCAGACAATGGTGGCATTTTCTTACCTCAGTATGGAGCTGTAAGCTTGTCAGTCCAGTTCAAATTGAGTGCAACAAGAAACAAAGGGTTTCCAGACACCAACAGGACTCCAAGAACAAAACATATTGTAAACGGCTTGTCCCACCAAGGAGCCAAAGCATCTTTCAAACTGTAGAAATATCAGAGCATTGATATTTAAATGGCAGTGAGGTGGCAAATACAAGTTTAGCTAACTTCTTCCTCAGTTGGCTGTTTACTCACGGTGATTGTGCAATGGTACTTTCCAACAAGATTCCTATGGGCTGTAGCCAAGACTGATTTCATCACTGCCGATTTAGTGTTAAATATTTAAAGGTTATTTTAATTTTAATTTTATTTGTTTATTTTTTGAGACAAACTTTCGCTCTTGTCGCCCAGGCTGGAGTGCAGTGGTGCGATCTCAGCTCACTGCAACCTCCGCCTCCAGGATTCAAAAGATGCTCCTGCCTCCGCCTCCAAAGTAGCTGGGATTACAGGCACGCACCACCACACCCAGCTAATTTTTTGTATTTTTAGTGGAGACGGGGTTTAACCACATTGGCCACGCTGCTCTCGAACTCCTGACCTCAGGTGATCCACTTGCCTTGGCCTCCCAAAGTGCTAGATTACAGGCGTGAGCCACCGCGCCCTGCTTAAAGGTTATTTTTAAAGGCTGATTTTAAAGACAATAAACATACTCCCACAGAAAATTTCATCACAACTGCATATATGAGGTTATGAAATAATAAAGCAGCAAGTCAAGAAATTGCATTGCTTAGAACTTAAGCATTGTGTCACGTCTTGAAATCCCAGAAAGACAAACATAATTGATTATAAATCAACAGTGTAATAGATTTCATGGAGAAAGTTGTGACATTCACAAAAGAAATGAGCCGATGAATGCACTTCATGTTATTCTGATGTTATAATCAGCAGTCATAATCAGGAATAATTTTCCATATCAGCCATGATGTTATTAATGCTTACATAGTAACAGGGATTGATGATTAGATTCGGAGAAGTCCTTAATTACTCTCATATACTTAATTACTACAAAATTACCCCAATAACAGTTTTACATAAGTAATACTTGGGAAAATCTGACTGTGTTCTAATTCTAAAAAACAAAAGTTAATTTTAGGTGTATACGCCAAGTGCAGTGAGCATTTCAACATGCTGAGTTTTGTGGGAGGGGTGTGAGATGGTCATCTGAACCAGAAAAGATGTTGGAATGATTGATTATGGAAATGACTGAGCTGTGAATAATCTACATATATAACTAAGCATCTGCACACGCAAGCATGAGTGCGTGTGCACCCACACAGATTAAACTCACTATATTAATGTGCTGTGTTTGATCATTAAGAGTATTAAATGATTGAATCAACTCTCGCTAAATTGTCTCAGGACAGGGACTGCATTGTCCCACAATATTTGCACACTGCAAGTGCTTAATAACTGCTCATTAAATAATATTAATGAACAGAAAGAAAAGACAATAATAAAGGGAGTTTTGCTCATGGCATCTTAGACTGATTGGCAGAGTCAGCCCTTGGCAAAATTGTGACATACAGTCAAGTTTATTTGGGCCCGTCTTTTCTCTGGGTGCTTCCTGCCTGTTTCTCTGCCCCCTCTTTATTTTTTATTTATTTATTTATTTATTTATTTATTTATATTTTTTCTGAAACAGAGTCTCGTTCTGTTGCCCAGGCTGGAGTGCAGAGACACTACCTTGGCTCACTGCAACCTCTGCCTCCCGGGCTCAAGCGATTCTTCTGCCTCAGCCTCCCAAGTACCTGAGATTACAGGCACTTGCCACCACGCCTGGCTAATTTTTGTATTTTCAGTAGAGACAGGGTTTTGCCATGTTGGCCAGACTGGTCTTGAACTCCTGACTTCAGGTGATCCACCCGCCTTGGCCTCCTGAAGTGCTGGGATTACAGCCATGAGCCACCTCGCCAGGCCCTGCCCCCATCTTTAAACACCCAGTGCTGACCAACTGCCTGAGACCTCTTCCCAGAGGAAATAGGATGAACGATTCACTTACACGCTGAGGTAAATTTAATATGTTACTGCTTCTTGTGAGTATCTGAATAATAAAAGAGGATAATGAGACACAGCTGGTACTGAGTGTGTAGTAGTGAAGCACTGGGCCGTGGCAGCCCTGTGGAAGAGGAATTGTGAGAAATTCACAGTGCCCATAGATACCAGTCCTTTGCCTAAGAAAGCATTTTCAGTTTGGAGGCAGGAAGATGGCAGTTACTAACTGGTATCTTATGAGAGGTCATGCAATGCCCTGATTCTGAGGTTCTCAAGTTTAGTAGATGATACTGACACCCCTGTTTCAGAGTTGGCACAAGAATGAGAGAATGCCTGGACTACAGTAGATGCTCTCTTCAATTGCAGCTGTTATTGTTATTTTTCTACTGTGTATCAGATACTTGGTGCTCTGAGCAAGTCCAGAGCAACCTCCCAGGTGAGACTATGGAAGAGCTTAAGCACCATGCCCTAACTCATATACCTACTACTAAGTATCAGAGGTGGTTTTATAAACCCAGTCTGACCCTAAACCCCACAGTCATACTTTGTGATGGTGCCTGTTGAAAAGAAAAACAGTATTATGGAAAGTTTTAGTTACTTGGGAATTGCTTTTGCATGAAGGTTAAGTATGGAACCATAAATATGCGGTTCCTTATAGGGTTAACATTCTGCTGTCAATAGAGGTGCTGTGATTTGCAAGATAAAGTAATTTCCCACCAACTGCTTGACTGCATGTCTTTGGACACCGATAGCTGAAAAATCACTTTTTTCTGGGTGAGGCAGTGTAGTGAATGCCTGTCATGCCCTTGCTCACTAGTCCTCATAACAACACTGTAAAGAAGGCATTGTTTACTCCCATTTTACAGGTGGGGAATCTGAATCACTATAGTGCCCAGAGTGTTTAAATCTTAAAACAGTGGAGCTGGATATTGCGCCCAGGACCATCTGACTCCAGATCTGTGCTTTTAGCCATTCCGTGATGCTGCTATTAAGCCTTTGATTGGGGGTTGTCCCTGTTAGGAGCGGAGAGCTCCCTATCTAACGGCTCCCATTGGGATTACCCCACTGTGTGTGTGTGTGTGTGTGTGTGTGTGTGTATGTGCACATGTGTGTATATGTACATGCCCTTATGCACTGTGTTTGCTCAAGTACAGGTATGCTGGGGGAAACTTTGGAAACCTAATTACTATCATAAATCAACATACCTGGGTTCCTGGGCTTTTAGTATAGTCCTTACATACAATTTACAAATTCTTACTGACTTTTTATATTATAAAAGAAAAATTTTTCCTGTCCATTTTTTTAAAGTCCTTACAGTACTGAAACTATATTATAGAGAGTTTAAGTCCCCTCCCAGCCTTATGTTTGTCCCAATTCCACTGCCCAAAGGTAACGACTATTAAAAGATAGGCAAGTATTCTTTTAGACCTTTTTAAAGGCTCATAGAAGGAGACATATCTGTGTCTATGTATATGTCCATATGCCCTGTTATAAAAATGGCCTCACGTTCTGCACCTCACATTCTACATTTTGTTTTATGACTTGATTTTTTTTTAAACTTAGCAAAATATATGCTTTTTCTTTCCAGGTCATTGCATATAGAGTCTTCTTAGTTGTATAGCTGTCATTAAGAATAGGTCTTCATTTTTTAAATCATTCCCCTATTGATGAACTTTTTTTTCATTTTTTACATTTTCTAGCAATGCTATGTTAAATCTCTTCATATATGTACATATTTATACAAACACTCCTATACACACACACACACATATATATCTTTGCACAGTTTCTTAGGAAATATTTGTAAAAGAGGAAATGCTGGATTACTGAGTATGCACATTGTAAAGTTGGATAGGTGCTAACACATATTCTTTAAGAAAGGCTATACTAATTTCAGCTCTCATCAGCAGCACGTTACAGGGCCCCCATTTCCTCACACTGGATGTTAGTATTTTAATTTTTGCCTATTTGTAAAGCTAAGATTGGTGACTTGTTTTAATTTTTCCTTTAGCTAGTAATAATTGAGCATCTTTTCATATTTTCATTGAACACTTAAAGACAGTATTATTAGTAACAGGGATTAAATACAAGAAATACAACCGGGGTTTTTTACATTATTTAAGTATGTTTCACCCTGTCAGTCAAGCTGTGTCATTTGCAGCAAGACAGTCTGTTTCCCTGACTGGAACTCAGAAGTTTGTTGATGAGGAAGAAATATCCAGAAAAATCTCTACCTCATTGACCATCATGACTTCGTCAGTCAACTTAAAAATGCCTATAGACAGTGTTTAATTAATATTATTGTAGATTTAGCACTTTTTCTTTCTTTGGGGGAAGGAATGACGTCTTTCTAGAAGCAAATGTTCTTATATCTGAAACTTATGAAGTTGGCCTCTAATGAAGGAACTCTTAAAATGAATTAATTATTTTTCTGATAACACCATTCTAGGTGTTCCTCTGTTGGACTCTTCAGGGCTAAACATGTCAATGGCAATCTATGTCTTATAATTCCTATATTTTAAACTGGAATACCCTTATAAATATGGTAAACAATTGATGGTTTAGAAGAAGAAAAAAAAGGTAACAGTTGTAGGTGGAGCTTCCTTAAAATACATCAGTAAACATCTGGGTTGCTGGTAGTGAGGCCACTCTCTTCATAAAACAGAACAACAAAAACAACAGAATACTGGAACTGGCTTGATCTGTCCCCATTCACATCCTCTGAGCTCAGCAACATGTTACAAAACAATCCCAATTCCCTTAGAATTTCTTGTTGGTTTACTTAGAATTGTGAGTGCTCTTTCTGATTACAGGAATTTCCCCTCTCTAACCAGATTGTTCAGACTAAACTCTTTATTTCATTCTTTTGTGAGGTCTTTGAGAACTATACCTTACAAGATGTAAGTCTATTGAAATAAAAACATTCTGGTATTTTTCCAGATCACTTAAGTATAACTACCAAACCCTCCCTTCTTATGTTCATCACCAAACCCAACTTCATCTCACACATCCCAAAACAAGTTCTTAAATTTCCTTGCTGTTGTGGCAAAATCATTCAGGGAATCTGAATTAGCCAAATAATTACGCAAAGTTCTTTGCATCTGTGGATCTGGGCTGATGCGGTATTTTTGTCAATACCAGTGAGGTCTGTGGCAGTACCTACATTCATATATCAATATATGTTTTATAAATCATTCTTACATACATAATTTTTATCAGTGTCTAGTAACTATGGTTATATAGAAATTGCCCAATAAATACTTGTTGGATGAGTGCCTGACAAGATACAAAGGCAAGCTTCCTGGTAGCCAGATGGAGGTAACAGAGATCCCGGGATCCAGTGATGTATGTCAGGTTTCCCAAATACAACATCCACTCTCCTATCTCAAAGCCACTTATATAGGTTTCTGTACTCTTACTTCGAGCCCAAATGTAATCTTAACATAATGTTCTAGGGAGTAGGTTTTGGGGAAGCCTAACCATGTATAACAAAGACTCAGTTATGAAGCAGAGGTTCGCAGGGAAAAATAATTGAGTCATTGGATCACTGGCAAGGATGAGGTGGGGGCCCACTTTTAGATTAGAGTGCTGGAAATTTGTGTAATAACAGACTTGGATTCGAAGAAGCAAAAAATCACCTAGTTAGTAAAGCGGATGTAACGTGGGAGTTTGGTTACAGCTGGACAACAGAAGTCTAAGCCACAAGATCAGTATGGGACCAACAGTGAGACCAAGACTTCTGAGTCATTCAAATTAGGTCCCATGATTTCACCTTGACCAAGAACTGACCATGTGAGAGACAGGCATTGAGAGTAAGAGCCAGGCAAGTCATCTGGATCCATATCTGCTGAGAGTGTAATTCAAGGCCCTTTTGGAACAATCATCACCACCTTATCCCCAAGAGCCTCATCTACCAGCAGAAAGGGCTGGGAGCCTGCCCAAGGGGAAGAGATGCCCCTGGGAAGAACTCCCTTTCTCCATTTCAAATGAAATTAGAGCCGTTCTGTTGTTGTTTTAAATTGGTATTTCACTTGGAAATCTTTCAAATGCTTGTAAATCGTCTAAAGATGTTCTCTTAGAGCCTCTCAAACTTTAAGAAATACCTTATTAAATATATCCAGACCCTTCTTCCAGAGTCGGTCATAGAGCTCAGGAATGTGCATGTTCAACACACATGCTAAGGTGGAGCTGATGCCCCAACCCTGGTAAGAATCATTGGCCTTGACACCAACTGTAGGGCTCAATGCCTTCTCACCATGGCTCCCCAGTCAGAGATAACCCAAAGGAAACAATTTACCTGTGACTCAAGAGGTTAGAACTCTCCAGCTTCCTCCTCCCTTTATCTCTTGGGGACGCCTTTTTTTTTTTTTTTTTTTTTTTTTTTTTTTTTTTGAGACGGAGTCTTGCTTTGTCCCCCAGGCTAGACTGCAGGGGCATGATCTTGGCTCACTGCAACCTCCACCTCCCAGGTTCAAGCAAGTCTCCTGCGTCAGCCTGCTAAGTAGCTGGGATTACAGGCACCTGCCACCATGCCAGATTAATTTTTGTAGTTTTAGTAGAGACAAGGTTTCACCATCTTGGCCAGGCTGGTCTCAAACTCATGAGCTCCTGATCCACCTACCTCGGCTTCCCAACGTGCTGGGATTACAGATGTGAGCCACCATGCCCAGCTGGGGAAGTCTTTTAAAAAGCTGTGGAGAACCAGGCTGGCTCACATAGATTTCAGGGGAGGCCGAAGGGAATTGAGATGCAGCAGCACTTCCTTTTAGTAATCCATGAAATCTCTGTTTGGAATCTTCTTCTCTGCCAGATCTTTCTTACAGCAAAACTTAGTCGGAAAGACAAGGGAATTTCAAATTAAATCTTCATTCTTTACCATACTTCCCTTTTTCTGTTTTAGGTCCAGGTAGCCCTGGTCAAAAGACTGCTTGTGGGTTTATGGGAAAATGACTAATACAACCATGAGCAGATTTACCTTTCTACTCAGAGAAGGGAGGATGACAGGTCACACCAGGCTTATAATGAGACAGTAGGAGCTAGAATTTTTAGTGGGTTTTACTGTTGGCAAAATAATTTCATGTTTATTATTTCAGTTGATCCTTGCAGCCACCCAGTAGGGATACATATATACTAGCAACGAGCAGTCCCCTCATAGAAAAATTCCCAACTCCTTCTTATTAACCTTGGTGAAGTGTTTGCTCCACACTGCATCAGATACAGAATATCCAAATTCTCCACCCTTCATTTTGATGCTTACTTGTATCCAGGATTTTTGAGTTATAGGGAGTAGTTGGCAGGTGATGAAGTGTGGGTGGCTACTCATGGGCAACTGGGCACTGAATCCTTTGTTCCCGGTGCTGCTTCTCCTTCCCACGTTGAGGATTCTGATGCCACATGAGTGTTATTATCTATTTTTATAAATAGGGATCATAGGCTCAGAGGGGCTAGAGTTCCCTCAAAGTCACACAGCTAGTACATGGCAGAGCTGGCTTTCAGGTCCATCTTGGATCCCTCAGGATTTCTTGGTTTTCAGAATCTCTATTTTATGTAATTTCCGAATGTGCATTATCACTATCAGGACTCACTGAACCATTTTGCTATAACTGCATATATCCACACATGGCAATTACTGAGACACATTGCAATTAGTTTATTTTGGCAGCTTATCATTTTGAGAATTTGGAAGCCATAGGCCACCATGCGCTAGGGTTTTGAGTGGTTTGGGGATATTTAAATGAAAATTGATTACATCTTTTAATCAAGAGTGTTTTAAGCATGCTGCTTTCTCACTCTATTTTTCCCCCTATTTCCCTATTGTCTCTTTTAGCCACCTGCTCTGCCCACTCCCATCCCCTTGTTTGAACCTTTTGCAGATGTGAGTAGCAGAACCTCCTCCTTCTCTGCTACCTAGTCACTGGAAATGAGTATATAAGCCTAAGGGCCAAAATGTGTTCGCAGTGATAAATGCTATTCCCAGCTTGCTACAGACCAGATGAGGTGCTGTGAGGGGCACAAGTGGAGAAAGTACCCAGCATGTTCAAAGTGCATCTCACAGTGGCCTGCAAGTTGGCAGCAAGAGCTATAGGTGAAAATGGCCTTGCTTCTTGGAACCACGTGGACTTTTCTAATTAGAAGGCTTCATGCTACAACCCATCTCTCTCTCCAAGGACGAAGGGACCAGGCAGTTGCTCCAGTGGTCAACTTTTGAACCACTGTCATGGGTTCCTTCAAAAGAAATGTGCCTAAATGGAATTTGCAGGGTTATTATTTCCATTATCTCTCTCTTTCTTAGTAGAGTAGTTGCTTAAATGTCAGTCGTAAATAGCTCGAGTGCTTTGCAAGCTGGCTCAGTTCTCAGCCCGAAGAAAAATCTGTCTTCCTAACACAGTCTGTGAGCTGTTCCTGCAGCTTCCCCATTTATAGATTCTGTATTAAAATGAAGAGTCAGTTTTTATACCTCTTCCAGGAGGATGCTTAGTAGAGTCCTACCTCAGGTGAAGACCTGGATGGTACTGATGGCCAAGACAAGCAGCCAAGGCAAAAATGATAACCAAATTGTGGCAATTTCGCTTTTAAGAGCAGCATGATTTTATACTTAATAGTAGTAGGTTGTGTGATAAAAATTGCTTAAGAACTACTTATGTGTTACACAGAACCTCTACGTGTTTCTAAGCTTGTTTCATGGTTACATAATTGAACTGAAGGCCTACTATGTGCCAGAGAATGCATTAAATGCTTTTATAAACACTATTGTACGTAATATTTTCCACAACCCTATAAAATTTCAAAGAAAATGGGGCTCAAGAAAAAATCATTCATCCAAAGACGCACAATTGGTTAATAGGTCATCTGGGATTCAGACCCAAATCCAAGTTGTCCATGCAATGGATGGAAATAAAATAGGGGCTAAATCAGAAAATTGGCCTTGAGAAATTTCTGAAATGTCTCTGTTTCTACACTTTAGGGTTTGTAGAATTTTTCAGTTATTAGGTGATTTGATCAGTTTTACTAATTAATTAAATACTTTTCTCCCTAATGAGAATATCTGTACTTTCCAAAATGTTGATGCAGTCTGGGTAACTTTGCCTGCAACCTGGCAGTGAGACACCTCAACAAAAGTGGCAAGATTGTATTTAAATTGATTTGGTCAGAAGCCTGAGCCCCAGTAATCTGACATGAACTATGTCCCTGAATAGATACAGATTTGAGTCCTGGTTCTGAAACGTGGTAGCTATGAGGATTTGGATAAATTTAGTTATTTTAACTTCTCCTTTTTTTTTTTTTTTTTTTTTTTGGCTATAAACTGGGGACAATATTACTTAACCAAAAAGTTGTTTTAATGATGAAGATTTTCTGTGTAAAACACCTGGGGCAATGCTTGTCTCTGAGTAAATAAATATTAGTTTCTTTCCTTCCTTATGACAGAATTCTGAGTGGTTGGTATAACAGTGACCAAAATATTTTTCCAAAATGCCAAAGCAAGGAACCCGCCAGTGAGAAAGCTCTGGACTTAGTAGGAGACTGTATGATTGCTGTTTTCATTCTGCTGCCCATTTGTTTTAATACAAATGCTATACCCACAAATAATTCCAAATGTCTGTATATTTAGAAATATTAGAATGATTGGATGAATTTTGCACCTTTTGACATGATATCATATAAACAAAATATTGGTTATAAAGGCAAGGTATTCAACATTTCCTCTGCTTCCATCTCATTGTCTAAAATGGGAACATTTGTTTGAAGTACCTGCTTACAGGACAGAAATGTCAGAAGGCTACTTAAGAAGAAATTTTTAAGGTAGTCTAATATTAAGGTACCATATAAGTAGTGAGTGTATGATTTCCTGGGCCTTTCTCTGAATTCGAAGTTTGAATGTATAGAATTAGGCTGAGCAGATGCGACCACAAAGACTGTATTCTTATGGCCTCTAGGAGCTTTTTCAGAAACTTACCTATGTGTTCTTTTTTTGTCATTGGCTCTGTCGTGGATTAAAGAAGGTTTTCCAAGGCAGCAGGTCAAGGGCCCCCAGAGAGCAAGGGCTCCACAAACATCCCGAGCATTGGAGAAGAAATGAAGGGAGCCAAGGGGAGTGAGGACATTTATCTTCTTTATCCTTTGTCCCTTATCTTTTTCTTTCCTATCAAAATTTGTATTTTCAGAGACTGTTTAGTGTGGTTGGTTGGGAGAATTTATAACTGCCGTGATTGAGTGATTGAGAGCTTTAACCTGGACAGGGAGCATTTGAATCCCTGGGAAACACCTAACTGACCCAAGTAAATCTCCCACTTCTAGGCTGTGTGGAAGTGTATTTTTAGCAGGGATTCTTCTTATACTTGCTATTGTCTTTGTCATCTGCTTTCCCATGCCCATTCCATTCACCAGGAAGCAGAATCCCTGGATTCAGCAAACCTTCCTTTATTCTACCCTCTGACTTTGCACTCCAAGGGTGAGTGAAACCAAAGAATCTTCTCAGCAGGAAGAAACATGGGTTGGCCAGAGATGAGCCAGTTCCACAGAGAGCTGAGGACTGTAGGTCTCTCTTAAGTACTAGGGTGTATGGAAAGAAGAAAGATATCATATCAGTAAAACACCTGTATTTTAATTCTTATTAAAGTAACTAAGATTTCATTACATTTATTCCGTCAACAAATATATATTGACTGCTTACTACATGCCAGGTACTAGTCTCAGTGCCATGGATACAATAATTAACAAACTGGTCAAGGTGTCTGCCTTTATAGAATACATATTTTGGTGGGGAAGGCATCTAATACAGAGATACATAATATAAAGGGATACATGTCCACTCACTGATTTAATAGACTATTTTAGAGCAGTTTTGGGTTCACGGCAAAATGTAGTGGAAAGTACAGGGAGTTCCCATATACCCTCCTCCCCCAGCCCCCTCCACACACAACCTCTGCCACTACCCACATCCCACACCAGAGTGGTGCATTTGTTACAATCAATAAACCTACAGTGACACATCAGTTTCACTCAAAGTCCATAGCTTATATTAGGGGTCAGTCTTAGTATTGTATAGCCTATGAGTTTTAACAAATGTATAATGGCATCTATCCACCATGATAGCATCATACAGAATAGTTTCGCTACCTCTGTGCTCATCCCTCCCTCCCCACAAACTGTGGAAACCACAGACTTATACTGTCTCTATAGTTTTGCCTTTTCCAGAATGTTGTATAGTTGGAGTCATGCAGTATGTAGCCTTTTCAGATTGACTTCTTTCACTTAGCAATATGCATTTAAATTTAAATTCCCTCCATGTCTTTTCATGGCTTAATAGGTCATTTCTTTTTAGTGCTGAATAATATTCCATTGCCTGCATGTGCTGCAGTTTATTTATTCATTTTGCCTACTGAAGGAAATCTCGGTTGCTTCCAAGTTTTGGCAGTGATGAAAAATGCTACTATAAACGTCCATGCAGATGGTTTTGTATGGACATAAGTTTTCAAAACCTTTGGGTAAATACAAGAGAACACAATTGCTGAATCCTATGGTAAGCATATGGTTAGTTTTGCAAGATACTGCCAACTTGTCTTCTAAAGTGGTTGTACCATTTTGCATCAAAAGAGTTCCCATTGCTCCACATCCTTGCCAGCATTTGGTGTTATCACTTTCAGTTTTCACCATTATAATAGGTGTGTAACCAAAGATGGTCCAATTCTTTTTAGTAGTGTGAGGGGCCTTATATGGTGTAAGTCAGTGCTTCTTGAAAATAGCCATCTTTTCAGACGTGTCATAGGTCAGTGCCTTTGGTTACAGTGGATGTGACATATGAGACTTGGTGACCCTGAAGTGAATTGAGCAACAATATCCTTCTTCTGTGCAAATATTACAACTTGTAAAGCAGCCCAGAGGCATAGGGTGAATTCTTTTCCAGGTGACCAGAACTTCTAGACTTGCACATTAGGCTGGGGTCCTCCAGATCCAGGTTTGTTGTCCTTCATTTGCTCTGGCTTAACTAACAAGCAGGATGCTGAGATGGTCCTTTAACATAGGGTCACAGAGAGGAAGAAGAGGAACAGCAGAAGTATGGAAGGGGATGGTGATGAGCAGTGGTGAGATGTTGGCAGTTGGTTGTAGAAGTGTGGAGCCACTAGTATTTGGGGGAAACAGCAACCCTGGTGTGGCCATCAGCATATGGCTCTTGTCTTGCTGGGTCTTAGGGGATGTCACCACTCTTCCTAAACCAAGGAGCGAGTTGCCCTAGGGGCTTCACTGGTTATGTACCATCTTTTCCTCTTTTCTTTACCTGGACTTGGTTTATAGGAATTATTCAAAGGTGATAGGCCAAGGGCCCCAAAAGAGTAGGAGAATCCACAAAGAGTGCTGGAAAAGAAGAAATCCGGAGGCCAAGGAGAGTGAGGTCATGCATCTTCTGTGTCCCTGTCCTTGGGGTCCTGGTTTGAGCCCACCCATTCACACTTCTCCATGCCCTTGCATATGCAGCCACCATATGACTGGGGCCAAAATCGCTACACTTCCTAAAGTAGTAACCCACAAAATTATAGTCTCTGCAGAAAAATAATTAGAGCTGTAAAGCTCATAAATATACATCCTTTCTTCCACTTGGCTAGCAAACAGCCATACGACCAAGAAACCGAGGGACTGCCAACTCTGCCTCTGCCACTGATATCTGCTTATTCTTCTACCCAGGCACAAACTGCTTAGCACCAATGGCAGGAAATCTGCTCTGCCAGGGCTGGTTCTCAGCAGAGCTGTGGGGTGACCTCCTGACTATACCTGCCATCAAAGACAGGGCCAAACAAAGGGAACCACAATCAAAACTTCCTTATTTGTTCCGTTTCATTCTTCCTATCTTGAATGCATTCTGGAAAAGAGAATTGCATCTCTATGTATCCATTAAAGAAAGTTTTCTTTTTGTTATCATATGTAGTATGAAATTATGTTACTTGATTTCTCATTTATATGTTTTTCTTTCTTTCTCACTAAAATGCACGCTCCAAAAAGGCATGGAATGTGGTTTATGTACCACTATATCCCCAACACTTGAATAAGTGTTTGGTAAATAGTTGTAAAGTAAATGAATACGTAGAAATTGAAATGCTTATGTTATTAGAAGAACAGAAAAAGAAAAAAGTAAAAGTAACAGTTATAGAGTGTGAACTGTGTGTCAGGCACATGCCCAGCACTTTACATTGGATGGTCTCTGTTAATCCTCTTTAGTCTTTGTGGTTGCCTTGCACATAGATACTGTTAACACCCTCATTTTGCAAAATTACAATGATTGCAGCAAAAGCAAGCACACACATTAGTCACTGTTTCTTCTGAAAAGTCAAAGGAATAGATGACTCCTGAGATTTGGGTAGTGGCTGAAAAACTATAGCACTTGGCCTGGATCCCTGAATTGATACAGTCTGCATCACATGGAGTTAAAGGGTTTTCCCATCTGACATATCAAGGGGTCTTGGAACCCCCAGCATTGTTTCCAAGGAGTCTCCTAGAGAATACTGCCAAGCCTGATTAGGTCACACTCTGGCGGGGGAAATTCTGGGGAACCTTCCTGATGTTTTTGAGGGGTTCCTGTTGTTGTATGTGGACCTTTTGGACCTATGAGTTGTCATCATGGCTGAGCCTACAGCAGGGAAGGGGCCATCTCGATTCTGAGTGTTATCCATGTAGCACTTTTCCTAGTGCCCACAGTTTGGTGGTGGTTCCCCACAGCCTCCCTGTAAAGGAAAACAAGCATTTTGTTTTGCAAGGCCATCTGCTGCATAGACAAACCTACTAAGTACACAGATCATGACTTCTCCCCTTGACGAGGTGTACGCTGATGGTATTGATCACCATCCATGTTCCTCAACAGTTGGGTAGAGCCTTCTGTGTTGATACTCCACCATCAGATGGTAGGAAAAATGGAGACCACAAGGGCACATCGCCACCCTGGTGCGCATGGAGAGCTAGGCCTGCAATCTGAAGTGAAGAAAGTGGGTGACACATTTCTTTCTCCTCCTGCTGCTTCCCGAAGGGAACACAGTACCTCTAGGAGGGTTGGAGTGCCCTCGCAGTTTAGCCTAAAACATTCCTCAGCTTCTTGAAGGGTTGAGAGTTGAGGGACCATTCTTTACTTATTAATGTATTTATATTCTGGTTCCTTCCACAAAGACTGAAGTGGCAAATTTGCAAGGAAGAGATAGATGTATTAAAAAATCTAATATACTTTCTATCTTGAAGGCCAGGAGCCTAAGATTATTTATGTTGCTTTATTTAAACTTGGGGTGAGTCATGGTTTTTCTTTCAAGAATTTAATCAGAATTACTCTTGAAACAAAGTTGGCTAGACCTGGGAATTCAGATTGCCCTAGAGCTGTGCTGTCAGGTACAGTAGCCGTGAGTGGCTATTTAAATTTGAATTAATTAAAATTCAATAAAATGTAAAAGTCAGTTCTTCAGTCACACTACCCACATTTCAAGTGGCTGAAATGTGATGTGATAACCACATGTAGCTACTGCATTGGACAGCACAGATAAAGAGCATTTTCATCATCATGGAAAGTTCTCTTGGACAGCATGGCCCTAGAGGGTATCCTTCTATTATCATATTTAGTCATGTAATGCCTTTCTCCTCTAACTTCCCCACTCCCTTTCTACTTTGAGAAGGAAATCCAAAGCTTCATGGGGCTGCTTTATCATCATTAGCAAAAGGGACCGTGAACTCTTTAACCTATCATCACAGAGACACTAGTTACTCCGTGACTAAAATAAAAAGAAAAAGCCTTCTAAGAATGAATGCATGTGAAGAAATTCATGCATGATATTAGAGGCAAAAACAGAAGATAAATATATAAAACATTTCAGTTTTGTGTGTATATTCTGAATCGTGGAAATAAAAAATAATTTTTGCCTTCTTTGTTTATACTAGTCTGCATGTTCTAGTTTATAATTAGCCTCAAATATTCTTATAATTTTAAAAAAAAGTTTGTTTTTAGAAGGGGAAAACAAAACTTCCCAAAACTGAGAGGAGGAAGAATGATTCTCCTTGACCTTTGGAAACTGCAGTTTAGGTAGAATACATTTATCTGCAAGTTTCTCCCCTCCTCCATTCTTGAAGGCAAAATAACTTTTAAAGTAGAGGGATGATTCCGTAATTAAATGTATAGTAACAACTAACATTTATTGCCAACTAATATTTATGTATATGTTCTTATGCTATTACAAATGCATGTGTTCTCACTCCAGCTATATTATCAGTCCTCAAAGACAAGGATGTTGTCATATTTCTTTGGTTTCAGCAATAGCACCCTAACCAGCACTTGATAGCCACTTTTGACTGACGGACAGATTGGCTGACCTTGCCACCACTCTCAGGTTTTATGCCCACAAAATGTGTTAACATCTTGCCTCATTTTGCTTTGGGTCCGAGAAGCAGTGTTCTTTCCAAATTTGCTACATGAAATCCAGCTGCTGGAATACAGGAGCCATTCATCAGAGAACGAGTTAGGCCTTCTCTGGGTTTGTGTGTGTGGTAAGACCCTAATGGAATTTTTTTTAAAATTGTTAGTTTTGTGAAAATAGCACTGGGAAGAGAATATGTGAAAACTCTTCGAGTGACCGCAACCATCCACACCAGTGTATTTGGCATCTCTAGTAACTGGCTACTTGGAGGGAGAGATTTAATAAAGAGGATTTTCTTTTCTTGAATTGGCTGTTAGAGTGATAAAACAGGCTTGTGGGGCCATTCTGGTTTTGACAGTTTCCTGTGTCAGCCAAGACACCCACAGGCAGGAATTAGAGTCTACTCTGCCCTCCTCACTCAGATCCAGACTAGGAGATGAAGCCCAGAATGTTGGATTTGATACTTAACTTTCCCAGGTGTATTTTGCCACATCACAAACCTTTTATACTCATATATATCACAACACTTGAATATAGACTGAAGCATGTGACACTTCTGTTTCCTCTTAGAAACAGGAGAGAAGATAGGAAAGGGAGAATAAATTGGTTTTCACGAAAGGTCAGTGAAAGTCTCTATCATTGTCCCTGAATGATTAATGTCCCTATTTGTGAAGTTGTAGGAGTTTAGTGAAAAAATATCTTCTTTTCTTGGAAGGGTGATATTATACTGAGGAGGGCTATCAGGAAATTTATGGGTGACAAATACGAGGAGAGCTTGCATAAGGGTATAGATAGCAAATATTGTCTCTTTTGCTCAGGAGACATTACATTCTAGTAGACCAGCCATGGTGGTTTATGATAACGTTTTCCTCCTCATGGGTATGCCATATTTGCCTGTACCTGGCCTCCAGGTACCAAAGTCAAGATCAGTCCAAGGAACTACTGAAACCATACATCTGCACATTACAGGTTCCCTCAAACCACTCAGACATGTTGCTGTTCAGAGCCCCCAATAGGGTGAATGAAGAAATTAGTCTCTGTGTCAATTAGCACAGGATTGAGGAGCCATGAGCAAGAAGAGGTATACAGCTTAGGTCTTCCAAAGGCCAAAACTGTTCAAGATTCCCCCTGGAAACAGGGGGTGTGCCACATACCTGCTGCTTTGTCCTTTCTTACATTGGTTATTGTTAAATAACGTCCTTGTTATTTTTGGAAATTTTATTTCCCTCAATAAACTTTTATTTTTAAGAACTACATTGTCATTATAAAATAATTTTATTTTTTACTTAGCAAACATATATACTATGTAATTTATATTATTATATATTACATAAATGCTAATTATAAAATTATATTGCATAATATGTAAATATTAACTCATTTAATCTTTATACTCAGTATGATGTAATTAGTATCATTAACCTCATTTTACAAATTGGAAAACTGAGGCACCGAGAAGTAATTTGCCAAGACTACACAGTTGGTAAGTAGTTGAGCTAGGATTTGAACCCCAGGATCCAGAGTACTTGCTCTTCACTATTGCTAAAATAGTTTTCTATTTTGATCACTAGCACTGCAACCACTGTCCCTGTGCAGAATTTCTTAATGTTCTTCAGAATATATTTTCAGGATACTTTATCAGAAGTGAATTTCCTTAATCTAATAGCCTGAACACTTTTAGGGTTCTAAATACAGGTTGTCAAACTGTTTTCCAAAAGGCTTGTACACTCTTGCAGTGTCAACAACACTACATAGAAATGCCTTCTTCATTGATACTTCAGCATTGAGAATGATTTTTAGAAATGTTTACCAATGTGATAGGTAGAATGTGACATTTTATCATTGTTTTGATTTGTATTTCTTTGTGGGCTTGAGAGTTTACAGTTTGCTCATATTGGATGATCAATTATATGCGTATTTATGAGTGGTCTGTTTGGGTCCTTTGCCTGCCTGTCTGTTGAAACCATGCCTTTGGGGATCAAAAGGAAAAGAGACAATAGTTTTCCATTCTTTCTTCTTCTGGCCTGATGTGGAATTTCCTTAGGTATTTTCCTGGTCTATACTAACAACAAGCATTTAATCTTCTTCCAAACCTTATGTGGATTTTTCTGTTGATTCTATATAAAGTGCACTCTAGTCTGTTTATAAAGGATATTATCATTTTGTTTTCCACTATGAATGTGCCGTATCCATAAATCTGCATTTGATCTATCTTGGATCACAGACTCCTAGGGGGCCAGTATGTGTCTTTATGGACGGTTAAGCACACATTCTTTGGCAATATTCATAACAACCATAGAATAGGCCTCCCAGCGTCCCAGGAAGGGTGATCTGTGCAGTTACACAGTCTACATTGTGGATCCTAATGGGAAATGAGAAGGGTTGAGAGCATAGTACATTGGATGTATCAGTTCACCCTGGTTTTACTTAAAGAGAGCTAAGAATAAACTCAGATAGCACCTCCCCTCTCTTTTGATAGGTGGTTCATTTCTGTAATAAAGGATGAAGCCTTCCAGTCTCAAGAAGAAGCAGTTCTAGTAGAGGAAGGCACACAGGCTTAAGGGTCCAAAGTCCATGGGTTTGTTCTGCATTCTCCATTATTTAGTGTTTGTGGAAAAAATCCCGGGGTACTTTCTCTATTAATCCCTTTTTTTCCATCAAAACCAGAATAGTGATATCAATAATAACTGACGTTTATAAAGTACTTTGAAACGTTACAGATGGACTTCCTTATCCAATGACTCACTTAATCTTCACAATAGCCTGCTGAAGTAGACAATGACATTCACATTTTACAGTTGAGGAGACAGACACAATGAAATGTAGAGAGTTAGCAGCAGAGCCACAATTCTTCCTCCAATAAAGTATGGAACAAAGATTTCATTATTATATTTTCAAAAGCATATTACGCTCCAAGAAAATAATCTGTTGACTTAAATGTATTATGAGGCAAGGAGAAAGAAGAAAAAAGTAAGCCAGCCATCATGAAAGGAGTGGAGGATCATAGAAAAGAACCACATAGGACCCCAAGGAAAACTACATTGAATGGAAAAAAATTGAAAGGAACAGATGAAATGAAATTGTCAAAAGGTTGATGATTATTTTCAAATATTACTCTTTTCTCATATTTTTCCTTTTTTGGAGTTTTATTTGTATTTCATTTTTATTTTCTAACATTTTCATAACAGTTTTTCCATTTACTGCAAATATCAACAATAGTAATAGTTAAGTACATCCAACTATGGAATACTGTCTACCTAGCCGGATAATAAGATCTAAATGTGCATATATTTCTCTATTGGAAAGACAGATAGATGGATGCATTTTTAAGTGGGTCTTTTTAAGAGCATTCTGCAAGATTTTAACCAGTGTGTAAACAGAAGAAAATATAGGATAAAGGAAGTTAAAGAAGATGC
The DNA here is from genome assembly GCF_007565055.1 of Rhinopithecus roxellana. Taxonomy (NCBI): domain Eukaryota; kingdom Metazoa; phylum Chordata; class Mammalia; order Primates; family Cercopithecidae; genus Rhinopithecus; species Rhinopithecus roxellana. The sequence continues at coordinate 55,086,271 of NC_044564.1, read as the reverse complement.
ATTTAAATGCCGGCGGGAGAATCTGGGGTAGGAACCTCCCCTGAAGGTCAGGCCTTCAATGTCCAGGACTCTTCAGAGAGTCTAGGGAAGGTAAGAAGGCTTCCCACTTCAGATACTAAAGCACATAATAAAAATGTTACACACTAACAAGCTTGGAAATCCCTCTAAGGTAGAAGAGCTTCAGCCCAACAGTGCATTCCAAATGTTTGCTTGGAAGATTTTACAGGTGGCCTTAAGAGTTAAAGGCATTTGTCATATGAAGCCAGGCTGAGTGAGGTTCTAGCTGGGTTGGAATGATCTGTGGAACTTGTGCCCAAAGGAGCTCAATGCCATGCTTGTATTTCAGGATTTTATGGGCAGCTGCAGACGTTCTGCCCCCCACATTACCCCAATTCCCAGAGAACTGTGCCGCCTGTCAGCTCCTGCAGTGTGGTGCCTTCATTTGAGGACTGCCTGGTCCCTACATCCATGGGCCAGACCAGTTTTGATGTTTTCCACAGAGCCTTCTCGACTCACTCGGGCATTACAGGTGTGTTGGTTGTCTGTGACTTAGAAAATCCTGTCAACTGACAGGAGAGACCAGGTGGGCTGCCTGTGACTGACCTGGGCTGGACTTGACCAAGCACGTGACTGCATCAAATCCTGTTGAATGACCCCTGAAATGTCTCTTATCTTCACCTTCCTCTTCAGCCCTCCTTCAGCCCCTCTTCTTCCACCGCCCTGGTGCAGGAGCCATCATGTCTCTCCCAGACTATGGCCATAACCTTCCAGTAAGTCTCCCTGACCTGATTCCTTATCTTTACCGTTCTTCCCTCCACACTACTATGAACATTGCCTCCCCAAAATGAAGGATAAAATATGCCTCTTTTCTGCTCAAATATATTAAATAGTTTCCAATTGCCTAGAGAATAAATTCGATTCTCCAGCATGGCATTCAAAGCCCCCATGAGTTAGGCCTGATCTAGCTCTCCACACCTGCCCACACACATTTTTCCCTACATACTCTTCACCTGAGCTTTGCCAGCACCCTTGACCCCACATGCCTCTCCCTCTCTGTCTTTGCTGTTTGTTTCCTCCTTCTGGAATGTGCTTTCCATATTTCTTCATCTGTGAGAATTCCATTCTCTTTAGGACTCAACTTTAACACCACCTCTTTTTTGAGGCCACCCCCAGCCTTCCCTGGAACACTTTTCTTTTACTTCTTCTCAGCCTGTCTTTTGTGCGGTCGTATTTTAGCCAGCTGCCTGCAAGTCAGCCTCCTCCCTCACTAAGGTCGTGGAAAACAGAGACTCGCTGTAGGGCCCAGGGTGGCGTGGTTGCCTCCTTAGCTCCCAGTCCTCATTTGCTGAGCTGCATTACTGGAATGCACTTCCAGTGGGTGTGGCATGGGGCAGGAGTTGCTGACTTACTGTGTTCTTTCTCTTCCAGTGTATGATTTACCTTCGAGTTCCTCGAGCCTTTTTGGGGAGTCTCTCCGCAGTGGGGCTGAAGACACCACCTTCTTGCAGATCAGCGCTGTGGACCGCTGTCCCAGCCAGCTCTCCTCTGTCTACACCGAAGGCTAAAAGCTCTCTTGGCCACTCCTGCACACCCAGGACCTTGATGTTGCTTGCCACCTTTTGTTTCCGTACTCTCACAGACTGCATGAGGAAGGATGTCAGCCCAATCAGCGGGACCTGCAGAGTTACTGATGTTCTTTCGGAAGGCAGGACTGAATGGCAGAGTTAGCTTTGCAGGAATCATTGCAGTTGCTCCTTTTTCTCTCTGGGTTTCCTGGACTAGGTGACCAGCAGGACTATCTTTTCAAAGGGAATTTAGAGCCTCACTCTACTGGATACCTGTTACTTCCTGGCTGTCAACACTTAAAGGACACCAATGAAATGATGTGCATGTGAAAATGTAGTATGGGGATGACCCTGTCTGAAAATTCCAAACAGGGAAAAAGACCTCAATTACCAGAGGCATAGTGACCTGCCTCACCTAATCCTCGCCCTCACTGCTCCTGATGCAAAGCCAGGCACAACAAGGGAAATCCATGTCCAAAGCATAGTGTGGTCTCAACTCTTAGAAACTCCCTGGGTTTCCCTTTTCTCTTAGCCACATGCTAACCAGTTGCTTCTCGGTGTTTCTTCAATAGCAAAGTAAGGTTTTATAGGCCAGCAGCCTATCTTTGTTTTTGCATTTTAAAGAGTTGTTATTTATACGTACTTTAAAATGAAAAAAAAAATGTAAATGTCTGTTCTTTGGATGGAAATCATTATTATTGTAATCACCCCAGCTATAGACATTTTGCACTGCTGTGGTTCCGCCTGGCCCCACCTCTGGCATGTTAGTTTTGCAGTTAGCAAAGGCTACCTGAGGGAAATGGAGTGGGCACCTCCCGCACCAACAGTCCTGTAGCTGGAACCTTCCTGGATTGACTGTTTAGTGACTCCACCTCAAAGACTTTGTTCAAAGAAAAACACTGTTTGACTGGTTTACCCATTGCCTCCACTCTGGTGCTGTGCCCAGAGAAGTGCCAGATGTGAGAACCGGGACAGACTGAGTCGTGTGCCGGCTTCCCTTGGAAAACCAAACCTAGTGATGCTTGACTTCCAGTGCACAGATTTTACTAACATTTTTCAGGATATCCACTCATCTGTCTGTCTCTTCCCTATACTTCTCTCCACCCTCCTTTTGCATCCCTCTTACCCTCTTCCTGACTGTCATTCAGGTACCCCCCCGCCAACCAGCCGCCATTGTCTGATCATCTTGGGAAGGAAGAGGTGACAGTTCTCAAAAAGTCTACAGAAAGAAGCAATTCTTTTTCTGAGTTCCATGTTTGAAGGCCTGGAATTTTCCCAGAGCATTTGATCGAAAATATCAAGCCTAAATAGGAAGTCTTTTTTTTTTTTTTTTTTTCTGTGACACCTCTTGGAGGTCCCAAGTCCTAGGGCATCAGCTATAAAAATTGGCCAGTCCCAAAGATACAGTAAGTTCTAACATTCTGGTACAATCATATTTCAAGTATTTTTTCTCACTTTTTAAAAATGTTTTTCTGAACAAAAGTGAAACAATGCCATTTGTCAAACTGAGATCATTACAATCTTCAACAAGACAACTAAAACAGCTTGATGTTAGATGGGATTCTGTGACAGTCTGTATATTGACAGGTCCTTCCAGTCTCCCTCCACAGTCCCACAATCGGAAGTATTCTCCCTGATTCCAGAGTTCATTCCAGCATGTAGTAGAATGAGGTGAATGAGGAACCAGGTATGGGTTTCGTTTTCACAGTGCACTTGGTCAATCTAGTTTCTCCGAGTAGTGGACTATATTCTAAGAAAAGCTTTCATGTAGACGTCAAAGTCTGCAAAAGAGGTGAGTTAGCCACTTTGCAAAAACCTGCTCTGCTTTACAAAAGATGCACATCAGGCTTTCTTTACAAGTGAACTCCAAGGCTGCTTGTAAAGTACCACCCTTCTTGCAGCTTTGTGGGTCGTGTCACTTGGCCTAAGCAAGTGGCCTAACGTATGCATGCTCACAGCTGGTAGCATCCCTCGTGCGTCCTTTGTCATACTCTGGAAAGAAAGAAAAACTCTGCTATCTTCAGAGAGACTGTCTATTCATACTTAAATAGGGAAGCCTTTACAAGGAACTCAAAATACATTTCATTTCATTTGTACAATGAGAAAAAAGATGAAAAGGCAAGGTTGTTATTACAGTTGACATTGTCAGCCCTGCCTTTTGGCTTTATGTAATTTAAAGTAGAAAGGCGGAAGGAGGACAAAACAGAATCTGAACTTTAGAAACCATGGACACCACCTCCCTCTTTAAGAGGAGCTGCTTGTGAACCAGGCTGCAGTCTTCCTGTGGCCTCTCACAGTAACCCTGCCCCTTTCTTACCTCACGGGGGCTAGAAGGACTCTATAGAGGGCCTAAGCAGTAGAGGCACCTGCAGCCCTTCTTCCTCAGCAGGACATCATTGTGGAGCCCCTGAGGGACATTTGCGTCTCAGAGAGAGTATGCAGGCAGCAGGACCCAGTGCAGCCCTGCTTCCTGCACCTTGGGTCTTTCCTGATAGCTGCAGGCTTGAGATTGCGGCCTCAGGATAGGACACGTTCAGATGCCTTCCAGGCTACACACTATGCTTAGATTCTAGAGTCTTTCCTGACCTTAAAATTTGTCCCTTGCTTACTTTCACACTGCAGAAGATTTATATATAAGTCTTGATATGCAACCATTTTCATAAACATCCAAACAGAGATTGTCATTCCCCTTAAAAACAGAAACAAAACAAAAAACTAATGCTTGTGAAAACACACAGCACAAAGACAATTATCCTATTGCATTTAAAAATATCAGTCTGCCGGGAGATATTTCACTGGCTTCATTGTCTTAATTCCCTAATGAAACTGCATCAAAGTGTCAGTTATAATTTAGCCTCTGATCAGCTATTAAATATTACTTAAACCCCATTACCCACGTCTCCCTCAAATTACATAAGCGATAATAAAGTAGAAAAAAAAAAGGTCTTTATTAGATCACAGCAGAGTTATCACTGATAACAGAGTGTTGACTTTGTTCAGTTGTTTCTAAATTACCAGCCATCAAGCACAGTAGCACCCTAAAACCAATTTTGAGCAAGGATAAATTCAACTCCCTCATCCGAGAACCCTGACTTTCCGGTTGCCTTGAAGTATTGGGAATAGTGACTATATGTTCAGTTTAATTATTTGGTATTTTATTTGACTCTCTTGGCCATGTCATTTTATAGAAGCATTTTTAAATAGCACTTTTTGTTAGTGGTATGGAATTTCTGCGGTAACTTTTTTTTTTTTTTTTTGCAACTGATGAAGCAAAAAAAAAAAAAAAAAAAAAAAAAAAAAAAAAAAAAAAACACTCATTGGAGAAATAGTGTAAAAAAGAAGAAATTTATTTTGTACAGACAGCAAAGTATCCTGTGTAATGTTGCTGACATAAAGCACTTTGGGGGAAAAAAGTGGAAATCTGTTTTCCATAAATCACACAGACTCTTGTACATAGTTATATACACTCACGTAGAGAAATGAACTGCATATATCATACTGGATATGGGGCCGATTTTACTCTAGAGGCACATCTGGTGCTTATTGTCATAAATCTTTTAAAGAATTAGGTACACTTTTTTCTATTAATATGTATAGTTTTGTGATTTGTCACAGTTATGTTTCATATAATCATAAGTTATTTTGTCTTGTTCATGAAGTCCTTTTTTTATGTCAAAAGTAAAATGAAGGGATTGTGCACTTGGTACAGAATAAAACTGGAAATAGAGGAGACGCCCTCCTGCCTAAAATCCTTCTTCAGCCTGTCGCTTTAAAACACAATGGCAACCATCATTGTTTGTTTGTTTGTTTGTTTGATTATTTTGTTTTGTTTTACCATCAGCCTCCTACATACTGGGAATGGTAATTAAAATTAAAGGCAGATGATGGGGGAGGGAATGTTCAAGTCCAGCTTTAAAATGCCGCATTGCTTTGGGCCAGAGCTGCAGCCTGGATTTAATTATAGATATGAGGACGAAATGGCAGTAAAAATGAATGTCTCCCTGAATCCTTTACATGTTGGGAGTGTCCATAAATAAAACATGAAGTTTTATTTCATCAGATTTAATTAAAGCTTTTATACATGTTTTATTGGTTATTCTATTAATTCGCTTCACAAACTGGATAAATGTGTGCTAGGATTTGGGGTTTATTTGTGCCTTTTCAAAGTAGCGCTACATCATGCTTCAGAAATGCCTCTAGTGCTTGGTACTCCCAGTGCTGGGGTTTCAGCAAACTGACATTTGGAGGAGGGGGTCTTTTCAGCCCTGTTTTCCCAAAACCGTTCAGAGAAAGACACAAGCATCAGCTTCCCATGATCTGATACCCTGATCATATAATCTGTTCCCTGGAGAAAGGGGCAGGTACCATTGGTTTCCTCATCCTGTCCACTGTGCATGCTTTATAATATCACCTGCCCCATTGACTGTGATGAGCTTTCTTTCTCAGCTCCCATCTGTGGGGGGATGGTGTCAGAATTTTCTCACACCTGGTTTACCTGCTAGCCAAGCATGTGAATCCAGAAGAGATCACATTTCAAGGATCAACCTTAGAAAGGTGACTGTTTCCTTGCTACTTTTTTTTAAGACGAGAATTATTTTAAGAGAAGATACAAAGTGGAAGGGACGAAGTTCCCATGAACCTTATCTGGTCCCTGGAGGTCAGAGAGCAGGCACCATTAGGTCCAGGGTTGTGGAGGTAGAAATAGTGCTGATAACATACAAAGAGCTCCTCAGCTTCCTAAAAGGAGGTGGCTGGTGGGAATGTGATTTTGTTCAGCCTCTTCCAAGAAAAATTTGGCATTAAGTGGTAGAGTTGAAAGTCTGTGTAGCCTACAGCCCAGCAATTCCACTACTTTTGAAAGACTCTTAAATCAATGATGGCTCAAGTATGAGATGTTTATGGCAGTGTTATTCACCATAGACCCAAACAAGAAATGATCCAACTGTCCACTAACAGTAAAATGAACAAACGAAACTTGCCTAAGTAACATAGTGAAATGCCATGGAAGTGACAACAGAGGAAATGACAGGACGATAGCCACACACAACTCGGAGTTGAGTCTCACAAATTTGAGAGAAAGAAACAGATGCAAAGGCAAATATACAGTGTTATTCTGTTTATATACAGTTTGAAAACAGGCAAAACTCAGAGTTTAGGTGGTAGAAGTACAAAGAACAGCAAGGAAAATGTCACAAAGGCTCATAGCTCTAGTGGAGGAGAAAGAACACATGGAAGACTTCTGGGTGCTGATTGATGGACAATGTTTTATTTCTTGACTCAAGTGTTAGTTTATACAAGTGTTTGATTTATGATTAGTTAACTATGCATATATATCTTACAGTTTTTAGTTCAAATAATAGTGAGAGGCAACTCTTACATTTCCTATTCGAGGGCTCTGCAAACTTTTTCTACAAAGGGCCAGATAGTACATATTTTAGGCTTTGAGGGCTATGTGGTCTCGTGTCTGAGCTACTCAACTCTGCCACTGTAGTTCAAGAACAGCCGTATATATTATACAAGCAAATGGATGTGGCTGTGTTCCAATAAAACTTTATTTATAAACACAAATTTGAATTTCATCTAATTTTCAGATATTTGTGAAATATTCTTTTGATTTTTTTTCAACTCTATACAAAAGTGAAAAAAAATTCACAACAGGCTGTACAAAAATACAAAACTCAACTAAAAAGGCAGCAGGCAGGATTTGGCTCATGGGCCATAGTTTGCTGACCCTGGTCAATTGAAAGGGTATTCCCCAAAGTCCTTCCCAGAAATATCCACTAATAGAAAATCATGGATAGGAGCTCCTCTGCTTATTCTTCTGCTACGTTGGGTCCTATTCCTAGAGGGAATTCATGAATTCTATTGATTAAACTTTTCTTTGTTTAGATCCTGGGTTCTGCTCCCTGGGATACAGATGAATGCTTAGAGCCTGCAGTGCCATTCGACTTTATCTCTGGATTTAAAGTTTTTAATAAAAAGAACTGGGCATAGAGAAATCTGTGAGAATTGGAAAATGAGCACCCATTCTTTCCAAGCTAACCAAATATTTGCTGGATCTTGGCAGCCACCGCCAACCTTTTTCCTCTGAAATGCTGAGAGATTATAAGTAATGGGAGACTTCATTTTTCTTGGGCCACAGCTCTTGTGAGAAGCTGAAGCTGCCTCTCAAAACCTGCAGGGTTCTCACGGAAAAGAGTCAAGGGTTTTATATTCAATGACGCCACTGACAAGTGACCACAGAAGAGTCAGGGGGCCCTGACGGTGCTAACAGTCTGTCCCCTCCATGCCACAGGAAGGCAGCTAAACACCCTAAACCGCTCCCTGGACCCTGGTTTCCCATAATGCAAAGCTCTCTAATTCCCAAACCTAGGGATTTTTCATCCCTGATGGCGTGCCCATTGGCTACTCACGCTTACAGGAGAGAATGAGACTGAATTCACATGGCGTGAGTGTATGCCCCTCTTTGTGTCTCTAGCCTGCAATGACATTACTAGTTTCAAAAATAATGGTTATTCATGAGTCTTGGGTCATTGATTGGATATTAGCTTAGACTAAATCCTCTTCAGCACATCTCCCTCGTTGTTTCATGTGCTTGAGTTTGTGTATTGTATATGGTTCTGTTATTAAAGCTGCCAAGAGTGTAGAATTTTTGGTAAAAATAACCTAAATCTCATGAAGTTTAAGCCAAGAAAAGCTTCGAGGACATCTGGTCCAAGCTCATCATTTTTCAGAGGAGGAAACAGATTATTTCATTCATTCACTCATCATTCATTTGTTCCTTTGCTCACTCATTCACCATTGTTTCATGCCTACTATGTGTCAAGTAAACAGGGGAGAATTGGCTCTTATCCTCACAGAGCTAAAGGGGATCACAAGAATCATCCACCTGAGAGTATTGCCTGAGGCTTGTTAAAAATGCACATTCTGGAGCTGCTACTGAATGCGCACCACAAAGATACTGAGTTGGAATTTCAGTGAAATGGAGTCATCTGCATTTTTAATAAACTCTCCAGGTGATTATTTATATGAACTAAAGTTGCAAACTGAGGCTGACCACCTTTGATACAGTGGAATAAGCAGGCAATTTAACAGGGCCACACTGTATAATAAGGGTTCAGTAGAAGAGGAGCTCCTAATTCTTGTCTGGGGAGATAGGAGAGCAGGGTCAGAGTTCCCTGAAGGAAGAGGAGCAAGAATGCCTGAGCTTGTCCTGAAACGTAAGTAGAACTTCAAGAAGCAAAGAAGCAGAGGAAAGGTAGAACAGGTAGAGAACACAGCATGTGCAGAGCTGCCAAGAGAAGGAAAGCTACCCAGCAGGCTAGTTGGAGGGTTGGAGGTAATCCCATCTGTCTCCTCTGAGTAATACTTCCACGACCCACTGGCCCTAGGTCACAGTCCTTCCTATGTAGGCCTGCTGAGCTTAAAGCATTGTTTCCCAAACCAGCAGGAACTTGTATATTACCACTTACTCTGCACAAAGGGTTTCACAATCACATTAATTTGGGAAATGGCTGGTTAAAGTTACATAGGTGTCTTTGCTTCAGGACCTCTCACATCCTTTACTGTGCCAATGTGCATTGTAACCCTCCAAGAGGGAATGCTGTGTGTTGACCAGGGAGCCCTATTTCCAAAAAGCACCTTGTTAGTAACATGGAAAGAGTTGAGCAATTCCTAAAAATAGTTAAACATAATTACCACATGATTCAGCAATTCTACTCTTAATTCTAAAGAATTGAAAGGAAGGACTCAGATACAAGCATACCAGTGTTGATAGGAGCATTATTCACAATATCCAAAAAGTGGAAATAACCTAAATGCCCAGGAACAGATGAGTGCATAAACAAAATATGATATATACATACAATGGAATAGTATTCAGCCTTTAAAAGAGGGAAATTCTGACACATGCTAACACATGGATAAACCTCAAAGATATTGTGCTGAAATAAGTCAGACACAAAAGAGATATTCAAAAGGACAGAGCATGATTCCTCTTATATGAGGTAACTAGGATAGTCAAGTACATAGAGACAGAAAGAAGAACAGTGATTAGCAGGGGCTGTGGGGAAAGAGGAATGGAAAGTTGTTATTGAAAATAAACACAGTGTGTGAGAAGATGAAAAAGTTCTGGAGATGGATAGTAGTGATGTGTGCACAAAATTATGAATATACGTAGAAATACTGAATTGTACTATTCAAAATGGTTAAAATGGTAAATGTTACGGTATGTTTATTTTACTGCAATTTTTTAAAAAGAGAATGTGGGCAGAGTACCTAATAGGATGCCTGATACCTAGCAGACAATTTTAAAGGTTTAAAAAGCACCTTGTTAGGCCAGCAGTGCTCTTTGGAATTACTTAGGATGCTCTTTGGGAACATCCCCTACTCCCAGGAGGATGAGAGTAGAGCCCATCTCCTACTCTGAAAAGGATGGGAGTAGAGGATGAGTCAGTATTTGCTCCTGATTGGTGGAAATGGTGGCTGTAAATGGCCCCTCGCTTCCTGAGAAAAAGAAAAAAGAGAAGCTGAAAAGGAGATGAGATGGTGGTTTGGAAGAACTGCAGAAGGTGTTCTGAGCACGTAGCACTGTGCCTGATATAAATTCTCAGGAATTGAGGAAGGGAAAGAAAGGAAAGAGGATAAAAAGGGGACTGGATGTTGGTGTGACGGGAGAAGGTGGTAATGAAATAGAGGGTGATGGAAGAAGAACTACTTAGACTCAGCTGATCCCAACATGAGCAAATGCCAAGATTTGTTTGGATTTCATTCATTCATTTGACAATTGTTTAGTGAGCTCCATACCCAACACTATGTGTCAGCGACCATTCTAGGTGCTGGAGACTATTCAGAAAAAAACCCCATACATATTATATTCTAGTGGATTGGCATTAGTGTTTTATTTTGGTTGTCTGTGAAATACAAGACTCTGCAGAAAGTTGGGTTAGCCAGGAAGCAGATGCTGAGACAGAGTTGGGAGTGTAAAAGGTTCATTGGAGAGTTACACCACTGAAAAGAATAGAGCAGAAGCTGGATTAGGCAGAGGGCGCCATCAGACTGTGATGCCATCCAAACAGAGGCCAGCCCACTGGGATGCTGTAGAGCAAACATTGCTGTCACGCAGTAGAAGAGTTCTATGCTGGATAGAAACAGCTAGGCTGTCATACCACTCCCTGCAGAAGCCCACCCTGAGAGGAGTGTGTCTTTGCTATCACTGTCTTGCTCATTCATTGAGTAGGGTCCTTCCTGGGAGCTGGAAAGCTGAGGTAGACCCTGAAAGAATTAACACCATCAATGAACCACAATCCATGTAGCTGGAGATCTGAGCAGCAGAGCTCTGTGTCTGCACAAGACATTGGGGGAAACCATAGGTCCCCTATCATTATACTTCCCAGTTTGTAATAAAGCATGAATTGGGCACATACACTTTTGAAAATGGATTTCTGCCTCAGCTCTTCTCCTGTTGGCTTTATCACTCACACACACACACACACACACACACACACACACACACACACACACAGAGTCACTGGGATTTCAAAACCTCTCAAGACTGTTCTTTCTCAAATCTAGAGTACTATTCCTCCTTGGAGAATAGTGGTGTGTGTGTTTGTGTGGTTTAGTGAAGGGTGGTGACCTGTTGCTTTTTCTTTTCTCCCAGGAGGCACCAAGAAAAGGCACAAGCTTCAGCATCAGGCAGACCTTGTTCTCTACTTTGTACTTTGGAGTCCCCAAAGCAAGTCCCTAAACTCCACTGCTCTGAGCCCATTTCTTCATCTTGCAGCAGGCATCTCATCTCATACGCAATGAGATAAAGGCACAGATGATGTGGCACAGTTCCAGGTGTATGTTAAGTACTCACTAAAGGGTCACTGGCATCTTTTAAAAAGCACTGATACTGCACCCTGTGTGGAATAATTGTGAGAAGACCATAGCAAGGACCATAGTTCTGAGATTAGTGTACAGAGGCACGAAGGAAATGCACTAGCTCAGCATGCACCCAAGTTGTAAAATCCTCCAATGATATTGCCTAAAGAGTCTGTCTTTATCTTAAACTCAGTGCAACCTATGGTTCACACAGATGTCTCTTTGGTACCTTCCTGGGGCCATCAAAAAGGTGGTACCACTTTTAGAAGCATCAAGAGGACCTCTTGTACTGGGCCCCGTATTTCAAAGGGCTCCACTCTGACCATTCTCCAGCCATGCCTGACCCCACACAGTGGGAAGTCCATGTGGCCGAAGTGATGTCACCACCAAAAACCCACTCTTCTTCTCCTTGTGGATTCACTCCAGGTATCTGGAACCCCAGAACTCCCTGTCCAAATGGGCTGTGCTACTTCTGGGGCCAGCATGGACTTCTTTCTCAAATGGATTTGGGATGGTCCCCCCAAGAGTGGATCAGGTCTCCAGTGTGTGCATCCTGAGGCTTGAGGAGTGGACATGGACATGGGGTGGCTATTTGTGGAACTGTGGATCAAGCTAGATGTGGAGATGCTCATGGTTGAAGGTGGAACAGGGGTTTGAAGAGAAGGGGGTTGGGTCACAGGCAGGAGGCTAAGGACTGCTCTCTTTGTGCCAGCACATTCTAGCCGAGATATTCTAGATATTCTAGATATTCTAGATATTCAGCATATTCTAGCCGAGAGACTCAAGGAGTCTCTGATCATTCTAAATCAAACCTGGCCTTCCAGGTTGCTGTGATAGTATATTTGTTAAGACAAGAGATGAAAACACATTTTTATTTAACAGGTTTTGTTAGCTAGCTTTGGAATTTTTAAATATTTAGATCTATGCATTTATTGGTCTCCATTTGCAATCTTGCCCCAGGCTCTGTAAATTCTAGAGGCAGGCCTGGGAAAATTCTCACAGCCTTAGAGTCAGTAGACCTCAAATACCAGGAGAGAAGATGTGCAGTGCAGATTCTAAAATCCATGAAAAATCATTAAGGAGTATTAGCGCATCAGGACTCAATGAATACCTTGACAGTTGCCAGACAGCAAATGGTGCAACATGCAAACATTTGTTGTAGTCTAATATATTTTAAAACAAAATAAAGCATTTTTATTTCTAATCCAAGTGCTTCCTGATTTGGCTGTGCTCTATAGCCAACAGTGAACATCTGTAGACCATGTCCCCGTATATGGACCATCTGTACCACACAGTCCTTTGTGTTGCCCATCTATACAGCATGACCCATTATACTGAAGAGTGGCTTTATGGAATGACCCCCTTTCCCCTACTGGAAATCTGTTAGGCACATTAAGCTAACAGTCTCCTTGGGGTACTGTTGGGCATAGCTGTATTGCCCAACCACACAGCTGCGTCTTTCATCATCAACTCCAAATCATCTCTCTCCCCTCTGCATGTAGCCAGTACTCTCTTCTGCCCAGATTTTTAAAAGGCCAAATTCCTGTCCACAGAAAGGGTTTATGTGTGAGGCCAAGGGCCCATGGTGGAAGCGGCCCATTTGTGCCCCAGCCTCCCCTGACTACCAAGGAAATTCAGAGCCCAGTCAGCAAATGCTATCCAGTCCAGGTGCCTCCTTTGATACTGCACAGTAACTGAGATGCTAAGGTAGTGGCTTATTCAGGGGGAAGAGCTAGCAAATGAGACAACCAGGAAAAGAAGCCTGGGTTCTTGTTTTTGCTCTGTGATTACTTCCTTTAACCCTGCCTGTTCCAGGACCTTAGCTTGTATTAAAACTTGACCTGGCTGTGCTGAACTATCATTAGGCATACTTACTCATAACCCTCAGTGGAGGCAAAGCTGCCGTGGGAAATCCTGGGCTCTTGATCCATTTTACCCTTTGCCGTAGATACCAACATGCTGGTTGCACTCTGGCCAGCTGGCCTAGGATTAGTGCTGCTCCAGGCATACAAGCTGTATCATGACAGAGGCAGTATGGCAAGATGTAGTGAGTACTGATCTGGGAATCTAGAGACCAGGCTCTAATTTAGTGACTAAGCCAAGTCAATTCTGACTAGAGCTTGTGCTCCGAAGTGAGGAGCCTTCAGAATCCACTCTGTCTCCACCACATAAGCAAATTACTTGACCATTCTGAACCTCAGTTTCTTCATCTATTCAACAGGAATCATACTTGCATTACAAAGTTCTTAGGGGATTCATGTGTTTATCACAAAGCTGACCATTAATAAATATTGATTCCCCTTCACTTTTAAAATTCAAGGAGTTGAATCAGTTGATCTATACAGCTCTGACATGCATTTATGATGTCCCTTGGCTTCATATTCCAAAAATTTCTCCAGGATCCATGATATATTCTCCTCTTGGGCCATTTTCCTCCTCAACCCAGCTGTGTTCATTGAAAAGTTTGCAGCCTGGGCTAGTCCACCTGGTAGTTGGCACTATTAATGATTCACCAAGAAGATGGATCCAGGAAGTGACTTGTGACAAGAATACTTTCTGTGTGGTTTGAGAGAGGTTCCAGTAGGGCTTTGAAGTCAATGGGCATGCCATCCTGAGGCATGGGAACCACAGCGATCATGCAGGCAGGGGAAGCTCCATTCAAGGAGGCTGCAGCTGCACAGAGCAATGCCAAGGCTTCATCTCTTAGTATTACTTCCCCTGGGCTTCAACCTCAGGACTGGTGCATAGAGCAGGGTACTGAGGGGTAATGCCAAGCTATCAGAGAGTGAAAGAGAAATTGTATACCACCAGACTGAAAGCCAGCAACTCTTTTGTTTACAAATAACAAAAACCAATCTGTGTTTGCTTCAGTTGAGAAGGGAAAGATCTTGAAAAACATAGGGTACAAATGCAATGAGACATCAGAATGGAACTGAAATGTTAATCCAGCTCCCTCTCTCTTCAGCTTTCGTCTCTACTTATTTTGACCTGGTTGTTCTATTCTCCTACCTCTGCAGACCTGCCTCCTCTTCTTTTCTGATTCACATAAGTACAAATGATGCCTGTCTCACATTCTCAGGTTTACACTTCACCATCCTGAGGAGGGAAAAGGGAGTAAGTCAGCCAGTTTCTCTATATGCATGGATAAATAGGCAGGTGTAGATGTAGATACAGACATAGACATAAATATGGATACATATCAATCTGGATTTCAAATCCACAAAGAGGAGGTTCTGAGGCATCCATCTTGGTTCAGGTACTCACCCCTCTTCTGATCAATAACCTCCAACATTTGGCATATTTGTTAACAAGAATCCCCACAATGACTGAAGGGGCAAGAAGTAGGTGAGCCTGGCATATGATTCAAAAGGTGTTCATAGCAGCCTAATGAGTTAGGCCACTATGAGGGCTAGAATCATGATTCTAACAGTCAAAGGGAGCCCAATAGTTACAGGATTGCCACATACCAATAGTGAATAAATAGTGAACCTTAGCCAACAGGAAAGCCTGCCTTGATTGAGCTATCATCATGGACACCCGCTTCTGGGCCCTTATTATCATGAATTCTTGCTGCAGCATTTACTCTGAGTTCAGACTGTCAGTAATTCAGACTTGGGTCTTCATCTTTTGTGGGTTTCCACAAAAGACTGTCTACACAGTGCCACAGCTCACCCTCTTTCCCTAACCTGAGCACCCTGTGTGACTTGTATTCTCTCTAGAAGCTGCATTCTTTCTGAAGAATCATTATTCTGAGGAGCACTAAAAAGAGGAGCTTAAAATACTTTGGGTATCAAAAGTAGGAGCAACAGATTGCCATTTGTGTGTACTTTCTTCTATCTAAAACTTCCAATTTAAAAATCCTTTATGGGAATGGAGAGCATTAGGACAAATACCTAATGCATGCGAGGCTTAAAACCTAGATGATGGGTTAATGGGTGCAGCAAACCACCATGGCACATATGTAACAAACCTGCACGTTCCTCATATGTACTCCAGAGCATAAAGTAAAAAAACTCTTTACTAAACACTTCTTAACCATGTAACTACCTCAGCACCACCTTAAACAAAGAACTACTTATTAACATATCAAGAATTTAACGTGCATTCTTCATTGACCTTTTCTATTCTCATCCATTGTGCTTACTATGTCCAACAGCATTCCACTGAACTTCTGCACTTGATTTCTGGGAAGATCTGATGTCCTTCTGAAGTTTATCTCTGTGATCTCCCAAGTTGTTGAGTTAAATCAGAGACAATATTGTCCCTCTAATCATTAATAGTTCTTTCTGAAAATCCAAAATCACTTTAGAAAACGTTTTCATAATGAACTGGGGGCAATGTCTTAGCATCCTCTGTCACAGTGGGAACAAGAAGAGTACCCACTATCAATGCAGTTGATACTGTGCTGGAGATTCTGTTCAGCACAGTAAGGTCAGGAAAAAGAACTAAGGCTTCTATTCCTGTGATCATGGTGAACGACTACGGGCTGCTGCTTCACTCTTCAAAATCAAATCCATGGGAACCATAAAAGTGAGAGGAAAATTTGGATTACGGAAACAGCAACAAAATCTGGAATACTGAGAAACTCCTGAGGATGTTGAAGTCTGTTAAACTAGAGTGAGAGGTGGAGTGTGGAACGATGTGGGAGGAAGGTAACTAAAGCCCTGAGAAAGGATGACCAGAGATGGTAAGAAGACAATTAAGATTCCAGGTTGCATTCTTGCCTCTCCCTTGAATTGCCTTAGGCCCTACATTGGCTGCCTTTTCACTTAGAAATCAGCTGATACAACCCAGTCCACCAATGCTAGGGAGTATGAGAGTAATAGGAAAGTCCTTTAAAGATAAGAAATTAATGAAAACTGGTAGGGAGAGACTAGCCTCCCTAAACTTTCATTTATCTGTTCACTTTTACCTCAATATGCCCAAAACTTTTTAGTACAGACTTAGGAGATAACTACTTTCTCCAAATACTGTTTTGGCCTAATGGTCTAAAGTCAAAACCCTGTGGATAGTTGCCCGGTAGAGTGGCAAAGAAATATTAATAGTCAGCAGTGGTGCTATGGTTGTTTCTGTGACACTGTACCTTGGAACTAAGCCCACTTTCTTTCTTAAAGTTTCCAGCACTGACAAAGACGAGGACCGTGAATAGACCTTTTTAAGTACATACTACCTGACAGAGTCCATGACCACTGAATGGGTCATGAGCTCACGGGCTAAAATAAACAGACTCCTGTTTAATACCACAGACTGCAACATATATCATTCAAAGCAGACCTATTAGAACAGAGGACAAAGCTTTCAGTAAAGCCTGCTAAGATATTTAAGGAAATGAGAAAAAATATTACCAATATGAAACAAAAACCAAAATAATAATGAAAATAATCAAGTGGAAGTATTAGCTATAACAAATAGAATAGTTGGAAAAAAGAATACAGTATGATAGATGTGGCTAAAAATGAATTAATAAAATATAAGATCATATTGAGGTTTCATAAAAGATGATAAAAAGAATAAAAGAAAGAAAATATGAAAGAAAAGCTAAAATAAATGGATAGTGTAAGTCAAGATGCCAACATCCAGAAGCTAGAAACTCTAGAAGGAGAGGAAAATAAAAATGAAGAAAAATATTTGGAGAAAAAAATGAAGATATATTTCTCAGAATTGAATACAAATGACATAGATTAAAATAGCCCATACACTGTCAAATATAAGAGATTTGAAAAAATTGGCACCTAAATATAGTAAAATTTAAAGACATCAAAAGCAAGAACAATTATCAATACTTTTAGAAAGAACAGCTCAACCACAGAAGAATAAACATCAGAATAACATCAGACTTCTCAATAGCAACACTGAATGCAAGAAGATAACAGCAAAATGGCATAGCACTTTTAAAGTAATAAAGGAAAGGAGGAATAACAAAGGGAAAAAGCCAAAGTAAGTATAATGGCTGGAAAATATTAAGAAAGATGACAAAAATATGTTCTAACATAACAATAGTAATAATAAATATAAATGTATTAAACTCACCATTTAAAAGACACAGATTCTCAAATTTGATTAATAAAAGAGGCTTCAAATATAGTTACTAGAGGAGCTCACTGAAAACAAAAAGATACAAAAAGACTTAAATAGATGGAAATATATAACAAGAAAATATTAGCCGCAGAAAGGCTGCAGTAACAATCCTAATATTCGATCAGAATATTTAAGAAAAATATGTCTTAAAAAAACAAAAAAGATCTCATATACAAATAAAGGGAAGTAATAAAAAGACATGTTTATTATAAACATATACACACCTAATTATACAGACTCAAAACATACCAAGTAACAACTAACAAAACCGAAGAGAGATAAGTGAAGTAATGGAAGTTACCAATTTTAACCCACCACTTTCAGAAACTGAAATTTATAGATCAAGCAAAGAAACATATGTAGAATTATCAAAGATATGTAAAGAATTATGCAACACACAAACATAAAATCCATAGAATTCTTTTTGAGTTTATACAGAAGAATTTTACAAAAATAAACCTTTATGATGCCAAATTGGCTTGGCATTTCAAGGCTGCTTTAGTATTATGAAACCTTTACATTAGCACTTTTTTTCACAACTGCCATGACTGAGGAAAGAGTGTGGAAATTGCAGTCGTGCTTTTACATGCTTTCATCTGGAAATGACACACATCCTTTCACTTACAAATATTGGCTAAGGAAATTAACAAGGTTATGGTTATCTTCAAGAGGCTGGAAAATAGAATTCTCCTATATCCTGGAAGAAATGGATACTAGATATGAGTGACAACAGCAATGTCTACTAGGGGCAATTTTAATGAAGGTGAAAATCTACAAGATTTAAATATGCATGTAGCAATACTGAGAAACCTTAAAAAACAGCTCTGACTAAAAAAATTAGAAAACAAAGAAAATAAGCTACAAAACACAATATCATTTGCATAAATATAAAATTCATGCACATATTGAAAATACACACATATTTAAAAATATTTTAAATGGTATCTATAGGGAAAAGGCAAATAGCAGTAGAGTATGGGATAAAGATAAAGAGAATAAGTAAGTCAATAAATAACAGAAGGGCTTTGTGAGACCAATGATAGTAGCATGCTATGAACAGAAGAGCATGATTAACTCTACCCTCTGATGCTGAATTGCTGTTGTTGTTGTTGTTTTAAGGCATAGGGTTCAGCTTAGAAAAGAATAAATCAACTTCATTATTTTCAGATGACATTATAATATTCCTAGAAAACCTAAAAGAACATACATAGAAATTTTTAAAATTAGTAAGTTTATCAGTGTTCTTGGATTCAAAATCAATGTAAATAAATTTGTTCCATTTGTACTAACTGGCATGATTAGTTAGAAAATGTAATTTTATAAAAGATTGTTTGCAATGATATGTTTAAAAAACTTTAAGGGCCTAAAAATAAATCTAACTGAATATGGAAAAGATTTTAATGAAGAAAAATACTAATTTTATTGGAGCACTCAAAATCATAAAGCTGCCTGTTATTACTAAATTGATCTATATATTTAATACAATCTGAATTTTAAAATGCCAACAAGTCTTTATATGTGTATGTAAGGGAAGAGGGCTTAACCCAGCAAAAAAAAAAAAAAAAAAAAAAAAAATAGTGATAACTTTGAAGCAGAAGGGAAAGAAAAAACAAGAGGAATAGGAAGATGAAAAGAAGAAAGAGAAAAAGAGAAAGAGGAGAGAAAGGAGAAGTTGTTTGGAATAGTGATTACTGACCTTCACAAATATTAAGAATTATTACAACATGTGACATTATCACAGGCGAGTAACCAATGGAATTGAACAAAAAGCCAAGAAACAGACCCCCATGTATGTGAAAACATTTATAACAAATCAGATCAATGGAGGAAAAAATGGAATTCAATAAAATATGCTGAGACAATTGGTTATACACATTGAAATAATTAAAATTGGATCCCTATCTCACTCCACACATTAAAAATAAATAAATCTCAGCTGGATTTAAGTGTGAAGGGCAAATCCTTAAATAAAGGGGAGTGTCTTTGTGACATTAAGATATTTAAGAGTTTCTTAAACAAAATGAAATAGTACAAACCATAAAGAAGATAAATCTGACTTCATTCAATTTAATACTATATATATTTCCAGACTCCTGAAGAAAGCAAAAAGACAAACTGCAAACAAGAAGAAATTATTTGCAGCATTAAAACTAACAAAATGATAGTATTCAGAATATATGAAAAACCATAAATCATTAAGAAAACAAGTAACTCTTGTTTGCCCAAAAATGGGCAAAAGTCTTGAATAAGCACTTACGAGAAAAGAAAATTTGAATGGGCAATACATTTATGAAAAGATGCTCAGCCTCATTGTATTTTAAAGAAATGCAAATTTAAATCAAAATGAGATAACATTTCACAGACGTTAGATTGATTTAAAAAATTTATACAGTTATCCCTTAGTATCTGCAAGAAACTGGTTCCAGGACCCACCACAGATACCAAAATCTGAGGATGCTCAAGTTCCTTCTATAAACTGGCATAGTATTTGTTTATAACCTATGCACATCCTCTTGTATATGTTTGTATTTTAGTTTAGTTTAGTTTAGTTTTTGAGATGGAGTCTTGCTCTGTCACCCAGGCTGGAGTGCAGTGGCACTACCTCAGCTCACTGCAACCTTTACCTCCCAGGTTCAAGTAATTCTCCTGCCTCAGCCTCCTGAGTACCTGGGACCACAGGCGCATAATACCACAATGGAGATGGCGTTTCACCATGTTGGCCAGGCTGCTCTTGAAATCCTGACCTCAGGTGATCCACCCACCTCGGCCTCCCAAAGTGCTGGGATTACAGATGTGAGTCAGTGCACCCATCCTCTCCTGTATACTTTAAATCATCTCTAGATTACTTAAAATATCTAAGACAATGTAAATGCTATGTAACTTGTTGCTGTATCATATTGTTTTTACTTTGTATTATTTTTATTACTATATTGCTATTTTTTCTGAATCCATGGTTGGTTGAATCCATAAATGCAGAACCCATGGATACAGAGGATCAACTGTAATATCATGTTGGTGAAAATATGAAGCAACCAGAACACTTATACTTTGCTGGTAGCAGTGTAAATAGGTACAATTGGCAGTGCCTAGTAAAATTAAATATGCACACACAACATTACCCAGCAATTCTACTCATTTTATGTCCTAGAGAAACTCTTTCACATATGGCCAAGAGATAAAGAATACTCAGAGCAATATTTTTGTAATAATAAAAAACTCAGAAACAAACCATCTGATCATCACCATCAAAACTGATACAGGTTGAGTATTCTTTATCTGAAATGCTTGGAACCAGATGTGTTTTAGATTTCAGATTCTTTTCAGATTTTAGAATATTTGCATATACATAACAAGATAGCTTGGAAATTAGATCCAAATTTAAACGCAAAATTCATTTATGTTTCACATACTCCTTATACACATAACTTGAAGGTAATTTTATATAATATCTTAAATAATTTTGTGCATATTACAAAGTTTGTGTATATTTGACCATCAGAAATCATAGTGTCAATATCTCACATCTCCATCATGGCTGACTCTCAATTTATATGCTACCAATAAGTGATCATTTTTCATACTTCTTCACACATAAGTATTTGACAGCAAAAGTATAACATGCCATTAATACAGTGAAAAAATAATGTGTTCAGGGTAACTAAGCAGCCTAGAAATATCACTAGAATACCTGTATGAACTGCTAAACAACGCTAACAACAATGACAGGCTTTTAGTCTCCACCTATGATGCTGTGTTTTGAATAAAAGGTTATTGTACATTGTATTTTTTTTTTTTTAGGTGAGAAAAAAACATCAGAAGCAGTTGAGCGACCAGGAAATAAATACCTAGGGATGACAAGGCATTCCAGCAAATGGCTTTTTAAACAATTTCCTCCAAAGTCACCTGCCTCATTAACAAGGCCTTATCTTAGAAGTTTTTTCTTAGCTTGTATAAACTGACATGATTTCTTGTTTTGTTATGAGTGCATTCTGCCTTAGTCCTTCAAAAGCCCCATCACACATTTTCACCATGTCATCTACAGACACTTTTTCTGCTGACAATGTAGTCTTTATCATCACTATTACCACAATCTCCTTGATTCAGAACCATTTCAGCTCTTTCACCATTTGTCAATGAACAACTGGAACTTCATTGTTGATACTAAACACTTCCCCAATATTTCCTTCTCCCAGTTTACTGATGAACTCTGAAGGTATTTTTTTTTTTTTTTGCATATGCAAGGAAGTCATATATCATTTTTTTTCTCACTTGACATATGAAATCCTTCAAAGTTACCATCTTGATCATCATCACTGAATATGGTTCCAGGCCAGAACTTGTGCCAGGCATGTCCAACTGTGTCTTTAATCACTGTGTTCCAGGCCCTGACAACAGCATATAAAGCATCCTTCATGTCAAACTCCTATTGAAAAACTTTCACACCCATGTTTCTCTGTTCACTGCTGTTAGCATACTGTTGAGGAAAGTGTTTTTATATTTACTTCATTGATCTAAGAGAACCTGGACACATGGCTGAATTAATGAAATCATATTTGAATGAAAGTACATGGCATTAACATTATTTTTGATGAGAATTTCAGCTGAAGGATGAACAGAATGGTTGTCCAGTAATAACAAAAGCTTGCAGTTGTCATCTAGTCTGGCTTCCCTGCAGTGAACATGAGCCAATGGTACAAAATGTTTGTGAAACCAAACAGAAAAGATGTTCTTGGAGGTATATGCCTTTTTGTTAGCATAATACAATAATGAATTGGTATGAAATTCACTCTTTGAAAACAGTGAGGATGCAAGCTTTTGCCTGTCACAGCAAGTTTACACTTAGGTGTGCCTGTTGCATTAGCACACCCCAGCACAATCATTCTATCTTTGGTATCATTAATTCATGTAGGGGCTGTCTCATCAGATATAGTCTATGCCTTTCTGGGGCAGTTACAACAACAGAGCGATGTTTCATTCACATTATGTACTTGTTCTGGCATCATTTTCATCAACGACAATCTTGGCAAACCCATCAGTGAATTTGTCCGCTTTGTGATCAGCAGTTGCTTCATCACCACAAGTCTTTACAGATTTAATGTTATGTCTTTTCTTAAATTTCTGCAACCAGGCCGGGTGCGGTGGCTCAAGCCTGTAATCCCAGCACTTTGGGAGGCCGAGACGGGCGGATCACGAGGTCAGGAGATCGAGACCCTCCTGGCTAACACGGTGAAACCCCGTCTCTACTAAAAAATACAAAAAAAACTAGCCGGGCGAGGTGGCGGGCGCCGGTAGCCCCAGCTACTTGGGAGGCTGAGGCAGGAGAATGGCTTAAACCCGGGAGGCGGAGCTTGCAGTGAGCTGAGATCCAACCACTGCACTCCAGCCTGGGCGACAGAGCGAGACTCCGTCTCAAAAAAAAAAAAAAAAAAAAAAAAAAAAAAAATTTCTGCAACCAGCCTGTTGAATAGTCACAGTTCCCTTCAATTTTCAGTTCATTGCGATAGATCTATGCTTATTTCATAATCAACATACTATTAAATGGCATATGTTCATTGTGACACTGATCCATTATTTTAATATATGACCAAGATCTTCAGTTTCCGCTTTATGTAGTATTTATCTATTTTTCACTGACCTTCATATGTCACTTTCAGCATAGAACTTCAACAGTTTATTCTTCTGTTTCTTCAGATCGTATCTAGTGGTCATTCCAAAACCATACTCTTCTGTAAGATGTTTCAGGCTTACACTGCTGCATATTTTCTCCAGCAACTTGACTTTCTGTGCTGTAGATAAATATAAACACCTCCTCTTTTTCTTATCACTGCTACCCACAGGGATATCTGCAGATATTTTTGACATTTTCCACAACATCTTTACAACAGAAAGCAGAAAATAAGCAAAAACAATAACAACAACAATGAAAAGTGAGTAATGCACATAGTTCTTGGCCCCATGTAGGGCATCATGTGGAACCTAGCATTGGCATGTCCCACCTGCATATGTGTATGTGCCATTTTATTAGCCTTTGTGAGTGTGCTCACATAGGGGAATGTGGGCATGTGCAGAAAAGATATTTTGCAGCTGAAATAGGAAGGGAGAGTCTTTATTCCCTTAGGAATGTGGAATAAATTGTGTTTTGTGCACCTGGATAAAGGCTGTGGCCGATCACATGAGGTCATGTGTGGAATTTTCCACTTGTATCATTGTACTGTGCTCAAAATGTTTTGGAATTTGGTGCATTTCAAACTTTGGATTTCATATTAGAAGTGTTCAACTTGTACATTCATTGGAAAATATTCATATAAAGGAATATTATGTAGCATCAAGGGATGAGTTATGATTGCACACAATAGAAATTGGCCTCAGGAATACACTTTATTGAAAAACCAAGTCAATCACAATGAATATAGAAATGCTCCTTAGCTTATGATAGGATTACGCTCTGACAAATCCATTGTAAGCTGAAAATATAAATCAAAAATTCATTTAGTACACCTAACCTACCAAACATCTTAGCTTAGCCTAGCCTGCCTTAAACACTCTCAGAACACTTACATTAGCCTATAGTTGAGCAAAGTCATCTAACACTAGGCCTATTTTATGATAAAGTGTTAAATATTCATGTAACATATTAAACGCTGTGCTGAAAGTGAAAAACAGAATGATTGTATGGGTACTCACAATTAATATACACAGCAGAAAGCACCAGCATGAAGTTGAAAATTCCAAAGTTGAACTATTGTAAGTTGGGGACTGTCTTTTTAATACAATCCCACTTGAGGATACAAATGTGGTAAAGGAATAGGGAAAGCAAAGGGATAATACTCATGAAAGGCTTGTGGGTACCTTGGGGAGAATGGGAAGAATATAGAGGCTTCAAGGGACACAGAAGAGGCTGCAAAAATATGAGTAAGATTTTATTTTCTGTAAGTTGAATAATGGGCAAGGTCCTGTTATATCATTATAAAATATGTATATGTGTTTTAGCCTTTGTGGTTTACTTTCCATTTTCTGTATCTTTTATCCCTACAATTGTCAATGGGTTATTCTCAAATTTGCCTATGACAGAATTCTTTCTGTTCTTTTCAATGTACTTTTCCTTAGCTCATTTTAATCGAAAATGGAATTTTGCATCTGGGAAAAGTTCAATTCAAAGACTGTCTATATTTAGTTAACAGGTAGCATGGCCAAACAAAAATAGGTTTCTTCAGGACAGATACTTACAGGTGGTGAAAGACTGGATGCCTCCTTGACACACTGTGGGTCTCAGAAGTGTAACTCACACAGGGTCCACACAGGCTGAATTTCTCTACACAATACCTGACAGGGTTTTTTGACTCGGGACTTTATGACAAATGAGAAAGCAGACGTTTTAAGAAAGAGTGAGCCTACGACCTATGATAATAATTTTATGCAATTTGTCGTATATTGGTATGCACAGGTGGCAACCAAAAGAAAGGGAGATACAGTTAAGTCTTTCCCCCTACTAAGAAGCAACTGATGACTGTCACCAGGAGGTAAGGAAACAGACTTGCTGTCGGTGTGGTCAATATCTTTGTCATCATGCCATTTGGTTTGTACTGTGGTGTCTACTTCTTGATTCAGGTATTGACTGTTGTCTTTGAATTTTTTTTTTAAATAAAGTTTTAAAGATCTCAGTCTTTATCTGAAGATCTTTATGGAAGCTTCTAGTTTCCTCCAATAGCTCTGTTAGTTTTGGCTTTGTCCAAGTTGTACTGCAGTAATCTAACTCTACCCTGTGCAGGTCTGTGTTCTTTTGGTGGTCAACGAAAATCCCTTAGTGAAGTCAACATTCCTTGAAGGACATTCTGATCTGAGGACTGTCATTGATTGGGGTAGAGTCAGTACTGCTTAGGCAACCTTCCAGGGTATTGCTGTTTAATTATTTCATTCAAAATTTAACAAACACTTACTAAGTATCTATAGAACAGGCACTTTTCACTTTCCTAAGCACAGATTATAGTCTTCCTTCTCCCAGTAGTTCCCCAGTATTTAGTTCTCCCCTTCAAAATGAATGAATGAATGAATGAATGAAAAATAAAGTGCTTTAAGAATTAAAGACAGGGAGAGAGATTTTGAGACAGAGAAGGAATAACATTTGCTGCTAATGGGTTAGGCTCTTTACATTCTATATATACTGTATTACCTTTTCTATCTAAATAGAGTTTAGAATCCAAGTATCACTGGACTTAAGGAAGAAGTATTTGGCGGCTACTGCTTTGATTAGTGTAGTAAGCAGTAGCCTGGCAATTTCATCCTGTTGGTCAGGTAACATTTAAAAGAAAAAAGAAGTAACAATAAAAGAGTGAGGGCTAACTAGGCTTTTTTACTCAGTATAACTCATGTACAGTAATTTAATTTTTCTTTATTTCTCCAAGACAAATCCTAGACCCCTTTGACAGATGTCCCTTTCCCTGCTGCTGACTTAACAATTGTCATTTAAAAGTTGGCAATAAGTTGTGCGTGTGTGTGTGCATGCGCTCACACACGTGTGCTTGTGTGCGTGTTGGGGAAGAATCAGAAAAGAAGGGAAGAAGTTTTAATGGGGAAAATGTTCTTTATTGATTTACTTCTCGAAGTGTGTGCATTACACATATGTGACGGGGAGGGAATGCCAGTGAATACAATCTGGGGCACCTCTTTTAACTATCATGCTTTACACACATGAATATGTACACTGCAAGAGATTTTATCAGGCATTTCTTGTGTACTTGAAACCTGAGGTTAAGACTTGAGAATCCCATAGGGACGTTGTGAAGTTTGAATGTGGTTAACACAGTGATTATCAAACTTTAATGTGCATTGAATTAGAGAAGGATCCTAATAAAACACACATTCCAATTCGGTAGGTCTGGGGTGGGACCTGAGGTTCTGCATTTCTAACAAGCTCCCAGGCCATGCTGACACTGCTGATCTGGAACCATACTTTGGGGATGAAATGTAGAGAAAAAGACCAGCACCTGAGTCAATAAGTGGACATCACAGTAGTAACCAACCCGCCTACACTACAGAGATACTGACCACACCACAGAGAGGCGATTCCCTTGGATACTGCGGTTAAGGTCATCACTTGCTTCTGAGTAAGAAGAAAGTAGACTTAAATGTACCCCATTTAGACTCGCTGTCCCCTACCTATTCCATCATTCACATGCTACTTAGAAGTCCAAAATTTTCTGAAATTTTGGCTAAAATTCTTTCATCAATGGGTTTCAAATCTCTACACTTTTGCTTACACACACAACAGGACATGTTGAACAATTTACTATAGCCATTGCTGTGTGTATGTACAAAAAAACCCCCCACATTGCCCCCTCAGAGAGGAAGACAAGCACTAAAGTAAAGTTGGCCAATTTTTGACATAATATGGAGATTATTTTTTCATATCTTTAAATATTCATGATACTTAATATGCTCTGCGTTCGGGGTCCATCCTATGTGACTTGGTTTATCCAGCTCTGTGTTGTTTTCCTTCTGTTTTAGGCAGAGATGCCTACCAGACACCAGGAAGCATGAAACCAAAGCAAATAGATGAGTAGACTCATTCCAGTGTCCATCTCCCCTCTGAAACCTTTCCCTGGCACCTTTGCCTTCCCCAATCCCAGCCACCATTCCTAAAGAATAAGTTATTTTTTGCTGCCACAGGCCTTCAAGCATGTCCTCGGGGAGAACCTGCTGAAATTAATTGTAGTTATTTACTGATGTCTCCCCTACTCCACTATGTTGTGAACTCCTCAGAGAGAGACTTTATGACTTATTTATCATCATATCTCCTGAGCATAGTAGTGTTTGGCACAGAAAAGATACTCGGTAGGCTTTGTTAAATTGAATTAAATGAATTGAATTGCAGGTTAAAGAAAAAAATATTTTCAAGTTCTTTGTAGAAAGTAAGAATTGTAGCTTCTAAAGTGAGAATGGGGCAGGATCAGATCTGGAATGTAGAGCTGTGAAAGATCACCTGTGCAGGGAATGGCAAGTTATTCAGTCTTGCTGGTATGAACGATGTGCGTGGGTGGGAGGAGAGAAAGGTAGGTAGGAAGTGGAGCCTCAGGGGCTATGGACCCCCACTAAATTATTTTGAATATATGCTATGCGATCTGGAGAAGCATAAAATAAATTTAAAGTGTAAGCAGCTTGATGCTATTTTGTTTATAGACAGAACACTGGCAATAAAATTAAGGCTAGTTGGAGCAGATTGAGACTAGAGGCAGGGATTTAATAATCAAGACCCTGGTCCTTGGAGGGTTGGAAGGATAATGTTTAATAGACCCGGGGTAAACATGCAAATGTGCCTGCATCTCTAGTACTATCCTAGTGCTACCCAAAGATGTTCATTTTCCCAGAGTTTTGAGAGCCCATTGGATTATGTCTGAAAACAACAAAAAATGGGCCTCTCCTCCAAAGACATGAGAAATTTATTTTGTGTTAAAATAACATAAATATATGTAAGAATATGGGGGTGGCCATTTTGGCAAAATGCATTTCCCATCAGCCTACTTGATTTCACTTCCTGCCTTTTGTGAAATATATGTATATAGAAAGCATGAGACTCCCCACTGGGCTCTGCATTTATGCGCATCTGCCGTCCAATTTACAGCTTGCAAAGGAGGTGTTAATTAGTTGGCAGAAGCACCTGAACAGGGAGTACTAGGTTGACTGAGGGGGTGGGAAGGTCTCTGGCATTTCCTTATTCACATAGGCAGAAAAAAAGAAGAAAGGAAACTCACATTGCTGTCCAAAATGGCAACCTCCAAGCCAAGGCAAGTGGTGCAATTATGGCAGGTCCACTTTTCTCTAAAAAGAGAGTCTATTTCTGGAGTCATGTGACTGATATCAGATGCTCATAAGAATTTACTTTAAGTTTCATCTTTATATCCTACTCTCTGAATTGTAAAGATCTTTCAGAGAAACATCGGTAAGATTTTTGCTATTGAATAGGGTAAAATTAACACTGCAGAAGGAGTAAGACTAATTTCCACAGGAAGAAAAGCAGAGGATATGTCTTACAAGAGAAAGGGCAGTGATCCAGAGCCAGGAGAGTCTAGGAGGTGGAGGGTGGAGAGGGGAAGTCACAAATCCAGGTGGAGCTCAAAGGACTTTTCATTCGTGGTCAATAAAAATGTTGGCTGAGTTGAAGGAGGTGGTTCCAGGCAACCATTTGTTGGGGGTGGTGGGAGAAGAGCAAGGCCAAATGAAGATCAAATCCAGTTTTCTTCAATTTGTATATCAACAAAATTCATCCCATCTCTGTAGCTCCAAACCAACAAACAGTTGATGAGACAAAATGAGGAAAGAATTACAGGATGTGATCTGGTAAAATATTTTCATTTTAGAGCTGGCACAACTGAGAGGCAGAGAAGGGAAGTAACCTCTCCAAGGATACTGATGGGGGAATCATGCATGCACATTGGGTTCCTGACTTTCTGCTCATTATTATTCTTGCCAACACACCATATTGTTTTTCCAAAGGTCTCTGAAACATTCCTGGGGGCAGTACCCTCCTCTCAAATGTGATCCAGCCCAGCAACTCTTAACAGCACTGAGCTGTACGGTATTGTTGTAGGAAGAGCAGCAGGGCAAAAACAAAAAGACATGTCTAGGAAAAAAGATATGGACACACAAAAAACTTGAATCACATAGTTATTTATGTCTCTAGTGACCATGAAGAGGAAATCAATCAAAAAGTTGGTGAAATAGAAAGTTGCAGTTGGTTAATAAATATTGCATGCACCAATGGGGCAGAAGACATTGTGTTAAAAATTCAGAGGTGCTCGGATTACATATATAAAGAATACAGGGAGAGCGCTTACTTTCTACTTTGGAAAATGCCACTGAAACTTCATAAAATACAGCTTACACTGAAGCAATGCAAAAAGGAAAAAGCAACATAAATTGAGCTTTTAGCACACTCAGCAAGCACTCTTTCAGGCTGCCAAAGTACAAGGTACCTGAACAAAGAGAAAAGACTTTTTATCCAACCCCAGGATGGCTGCCCCTAGCTCCTGATGAAGTTAAGGTGTCCAAACAGAGAAAGCAAACAGAGTAGAGGAAATTCAGTGAGGCAAACAAATGAGGGCTGGGCCTTTCTAGGAGATCAGAGGGCTCCAAGCTCTGCTGCTTCCTTCAGCAAATGCTAATGAGCCCATGAGAAGACAAAACACAATGTGTTTTCTGAACACACATCCCAGACAGAAAGGAATTCTTGAAGTATATAATTAGGAGCAATTAGCGATGACTAGAGAGGAGCAGGGATAGGATGTATAACTGGCTGATCCCGTTACACTTCCCCTAAGAATTGTGGGAGGTGGACTGCTTAGGGCTTTTCTGAACTGAGCCGGCCTTGGGCTGTGTGCTCACAAGCTTGGGGATAGATACTGGAAAATCAAAGGTGATGTTCTTACCCAAGTTTACTAAATATTTTCTCTGTTAATTGTTTTAAGCCCCCAGTTCTCAGGCCAGTCTGATGGCAGATTTTCAGTAATATTTACCAGTGAGGACATGCAATGAAATGAAGTGATAAAGGAGATACACACATTTCCTGTCCCTAAACTCACCCTCTGTGCAAGTTGTGAAGGTTTTGGCAGAGGTAGGGCAGGCGGGCTTTAGTTAAAAATAAAGCCTTTCTAGTTGTTTTGTACTAGTTCCACACAGACTGTAAAACCCAGCAAAAGGAAACCAGAGTGATGTTTTCATTGCTTGAGGATTCATGAGGTGCAATAGAAGATAAAGGAGAGAGGCCCTCTTACAGCCTATGGGAACATGTATTGGGGAAGGTTGGTTCAAATCCAAAATCCTCTGCTCACTAGCTATGCAAACTTAAGAAAGCTATTTGATCTTTCTGAGTCTTGGTTTGCTCATCTGCAAAATGGGCCCGAATCATCCTGGATTATTGTAGGGATTAATAAGACAATGGCCTCAACTGGCATTTCTGAACAACATGAGGCAACTGGCTAATACATTCATTTACCCAAATGTGTGCTTTAGAGTCAGTTTATCTTGGAGGGTTCACCAGGAAACTGCATTGCTGAAAATTAAACGTTCTAAACCTGGGAGATTTATTGGGGGTTTTTTATGGCCAAGGTGGGTATTTGGCAATGCCTACTTTTAAAGGTTTTCAAATTAAAATTATTTGGGTAAGCATTAATGGCATCAAATTTTGGAGCCAATCATCCTTTTTTGGAATGTTCCTAATGTACTTTTCTCATTTTGTAAATTGTGATAAAACATACATAGCATAAAATGTACCATTTTAGTCATTTTTAAGTGCACAGCCAGTGGCATTAAGTCCACTCACATTGTTGTGCAACCGTCACCACCATCCACCTCCAGAAGCATTTTATCTTCCCCGGCTGAAACTCTGTATCCATTAAACATGAATTCTCCACTCCCCACTCCTGCCAGCCCATGGTCACCCCCATTCTACTTTCTGTCTCTGTGAATTTGACTACTCTAGGAACCTCATATAAGAGGAATCACACAATATTTGTTTTTTTTTTTTGGGGGGGCGGATAGGGGACAGGTGGGAAGACTGGCTAATTTCACTTAATGTCTTCAAGGTTTATCTGTGATGAGGCATGTGTCAAAATTTCCTTCCTTTTTAAGGCTGAATAATATTTCATTCTCCATGTGTGTATACCACCACAGTGTTTTTATCCATTTATCTTTCAATAGACACTTGGATTGCTTCTCCATTTTGTCTATTGTGATAATGCCATTATGAACATGGTAGTAACCTGAATTTTATCTTTTAAGAAAAAGTATTTGTTTCAGTTCATAGGTGCGCTCTTGATTCATATCTGATAATTGCTGGGTTGGTTTTCTCTTCAAGCAGATTGCCTCCTCAGGTTCTTAACATCTTACAAAAATGTCAGTCCTAACCCTAGCTCAGTCAGCTGTTAAAGCATATGAATTTGCAATTAAGAAAAAAAAAAAAAACCTAATAGCTGCACACCAGGTACTTGTCAGAGAGTATAATCCAAAATGTAATGCACCTCAGTACCCTTCAAAAGACTTGTTGAGAAACACACACCTTATTAAATGAGAGCTGCTTGAAGGTTTACTCTTTCCAATTTATTCCTAAATTAAGCCAGACAACCATGGTGCTCAGTAACTGGCAGCTATTGATTAAGTCTTCATACAAGTGATCTGCATCCTGCCTTGATAAAAGAGTTGCACTTAGCTTTAGTCTTACTCATCTGTGGATTTATGAAACCATATTGTATTTGCTGTGTAGATATTTTTCAGGATGTTGTTTACTTTCTCATATTGTGCCCTCTTTAGAAGGACCCATGGAAGAAATAGTTATTTGGTGCAGCATCAGCTATGCCTTCCTGGAACTACTGGTTTATTTTAATTCTTGTAGGTACAGAATTGTGTAACAAATTGTGTACTGATCATTGCTTTGGCTACTAGAAAGCTTCAATACAGATTAGTTACACACCTGTAACAAAAGCCATGGAAATGTATTTTATTTATTAAATAGGTATGAATTTTACATATTAAACCCAGCTCTGGTTTTATCCTACACTTCCTACCCTTTGTGATGATTTTCTCACTTATTCCTTCTTGAGGTTGTGTGTTTGTGTAAATAACTCTGAAAGACAGGCAGAGAGAAAGAGAGCAGATTTCTTTTAAATCGCAGAGAAAATGAGAATATCATTCAAGTTCTTGGCTGCAAACACAGAAACCAATTCTAATTAACTTCCATACAAATTAATTAATTAAAAAAGGAATTTATGGGAAGCTATTAGTTTAGCTCACAAAATTATTGGGAAGAGTGGGAATGAGGATAAAAAAAAATAGGCAGTATTCCAGAGAAGCTAGGCAATTGGCACTGCAGGCATGCCCTGTCACAGGAACAGTCAGAAAAGACATCGCAGCTTAGCCCTGTCTTGTCTGCAGCTCTGCATAATTCTTTTCCTGCTAAGGGCCCAGGAAGAGTGCTACTACTTGCTGGGGTCTTTTTACTGGGGGTTGTGGGGTTTTGCTGGGATTTCTCTGAAATAGGATAGGTGTTTAGATCATTCTTTGCCCACAAACAATAAATATCCGCTGTAGATATTAACAGACAGAGAGGGAGAGACATCGGGATTATGGAAAAATAAAAAAGAATTGAAGTAGCATGGTGGCCTTATTCCTGTTGAAGAAGGATGGTTAGTAGAGAAATGATCTAGAAATTAAAGGTGTACATAACTATCTGATATTATTTGGCTATGTGCCCACCCAAATGTCATCTTGAATTGTAGTTCCCATAATCCTCACGTGTGGTGGGAGGGACCTGGTGAGAGGTAATTGAATCATGGAGGTGGCTGCCCCCATGCTATTCTCATGATAGTGAATGAGTTCTCACAAGATCTGATGGTTTTATAGATGGTTTCCCCCTTCACTCAGCTCTCAATCACCTTCTTCCTGCCGACATGTGAAGAAGGATGTGTGTGCTTCTCCTTCTGCCATGATTGTAAGTTTCCTGAGGCCTCCCCAGTCATGCTGAACTGTGAGTCAATTAAACCTCTTTCCTTTATTAATTACCCAGTCTTGGGTATGTCTTTATTAACAGTGTGAGAATAGACTAATAAAGTAAATTGGTACCAGGTAGTGGGGTGCTGCTGTAAAAATACCTGAAAATGTGGAAGAAACTTTGGAACTGGGTAACAGGAAGAAGTTAGAAGAGTTTGGAGGGCTCAGAAGAACACAGAAAAATGTGAGACAGTTTGGAACTTCCTAGAGGCTTGGACAGCTCAGAAGACAAGAAGATGTGAGAGAAAGTTTGGAACTTCCTAGAGACTTGTTCAATGGCTTTGACCAAAATGCTGATAGGGATATGAACAATAAAGTCCAGGCTGAGGTGGTCTCAAATAGACATGAGGAACTTCTTGGAACTGGAGTGTATTAATTCGTTTTCATAATGCTAACAAAGATATACCCAAGACTGGGTAATTTATTGAAGAGGAGTTTTAACAGACTTACAGTTCCACATGGCTGGGGAGGCCTTGCAATGATGGTGGAAGGCAAGGAAGAGCAAGTCGTATCTTACATGGATGACAGCAGGCAAAGAGAGAGCTTGTGCAGGAAAACTCCTCCTTCTATAACCATCAGATCTCATGAGACTTATTCATGATCACGAGAGCAGCACGGGAAAGACCTGTTCCCATGATTCAGTTATGTCCCACTGGGTCTCTCCTACCACATGTGGGAATTCAAGATGAGGTTTGGGTGGGGACACAGCCAAACGATGTCATTCTGCCCATGGCCCCTCCCAAATCTCATGTCCTCACTTTTCAAAACCAATCATGCCTTCCCAACAGTCCCCCAAAATCTTAACTCATTTCAGCATTAATTCAGAAGTCCACAGTGCAAAGTCTCATCTGAGATAAGGCAAGTCCCTTCTGCCTATGAGTCTGTAACATCAAAAACAAGTTAGTTACTTCCCAGATACAATGGGGTACAGGCATTGGGTAAATACAGCAATTCCAAATGGGAGAAAATGGCCAAAATAAAGGGGCTAGAGGCCCCATGGAAGTCCAATATCTAGTGGGGCAGTCAAATCATAAAGCTCCAAAATGATATCCTTTGATTCCATGTCTCACGTCCAGGTAATGCTGATGTAAGAGGTAGGTTCCCATGGTCTTATGCAACTCCACCCCTATGGCTTTATAGGGTACAGCCTCCTTCCTGGTTGCTATCATGGGCTGGCGTTGAGTGTCTGTGGCTTTTCCAGGCACATGGTGTAAGATGTCAGTGGATCTACCATTCTGGAGTCTGGAGGATGGTGGCCCTCTTCTCACAGCTCCACTAGGCAGTGCCCCAGTAGGGACTCTGTGTCAGGGATCCCACCCCAGATTTCCCTTCTGCAATGCTCTAGCAGAGGTTGTCCATGAGGATTCTGCCCCTAAAGCAAACTTCTGCCTGGGCATCCAGGCATTTCCATACATCCTTTGAAATCTAGGCAGAGGTTCCCAAACCCCAATCCTTGACTTCTGTGTACCTGCAGGCTCAATACCACATGGAAGCTGCCAAGGCCTGGGGCTTGCACCCTCTGAAGCCACAGCCCAAGCTCTATGTTGGCCCCTTTCAGCCATGGTTGGA
Source organism: Rhinopithecus roxellana (assembly GCF_007565055.1). Classification (NCBI taxonomy): domain Eukaryota; kingdom Metazoa; phylum Chordata; class Mammalia; order Primates; family Cercopithecidae; genus Rhinopithecus; species Rhinopithecus roxellana. Next base: position 55,051,655 of record NC_044564.1, on the reverse strand, counting down.
GCAGCTGGGTCACAGGTCACCAAGTCCCCAGGCTGAACACAGCATGGGGACCCTGGGCCCAGCCTATGTAACCATATTTTCCTCCTAGGCCTCTGTGCCTGTGATAGGAGGGCCTGCAGTGAAGACCTCTGACATTCCCTGGAGACATTTTCCCCATTGTCTTGTTGATTAGCATTCAGCTCCTCATTACTTATGCAAATTTCTGCAGCTGGCTTGAATTTCTCCTCAGAAAATAGGATTTTCTTTTCTATCACATTGTCAAGCTGCAAATTTTCTGAACTTTTATGCTCTGTTACCCTTTCAAAATTGAATGCTTTTAACAGCACCCAAGTCACCTCTTGAATGTTTTGCTGCTTAAAATTTCTTCTGCCAGATACTCTAAATCGTCTCTCTCAAGTTTGAAGTTCCATAAATCTCTAGGACAGGGGTAAAATGCCACCAGTCTCTTTGCTAAAACATAGCAAGAGTTACCCTTGCTTCAGTTCCCAACAAGTTCCTCATCTCCAACTGAGACCACCTCAGCCTGGGTTTAATTGTCTATATCATTATCAGCATTTTGGCCAAACCCATTCAACAAGTTTCTAGGGAGTTCCAAACTTTCCCACATTTTCCTGTCTTCTTCTGAGCCCACCAAACTATTCCAACTTCTGCCTGTTACCCAGTTCCAAAGTTGCTTCCACATTTTCAGGTATCTTCTCAGCAGTGCCCCACTTCTTGTTCCAATTTACTGTATTAGTCTGTGCTCACACTGCTGATGAAGACATACCCGAGACTGAATGATTTATATAGGAAAGAGGTTTAATGGATTTACAGTTCCATGTGACTGGGGAGGCTTCACAATCATGGTAGGAAGTAAGGAGGAGCAAGTCATGTCTTACATGGATGGCAACAGGTAAAGAGAGACCTTGGGCAGGGAAACTTTTCCTTATATAACCATGAGATCTCATGAGAATTATTCACTATCAGGAGAACAGCATGAGAAAGACCTGCCCCTATGATTCAATTACCTCCCACTGAGTCTCTCCCACAACACATGGGAATTCAAGATAAGATTTGGGTGGGGACACAGCCAAACCATATCATGGAGCAAAGGGGACTCTTGCTGTGCTTTAGCAAAAAGACTGGTGGCCTTTTGCCCCCACCCTAGAAATCTATGGATCTTTGACCTTGAAAGAGATGATATATGGTATCCGCAGGAAGAAATTTCTAAGCAGCAAAGGGTTCAAGAGGAAGCAGAGCATAAAAATTTGGAAAATTTGTAGCCTGAAGATGTGATATAAAAGAAAAACCCATTTTCTGGGGAGGAATTCAAACTTTCAAGCTGGCTGCAGAAATTTGCATAAGTAATGAGGAGCCAAACGTTATTCACAAAGACAACAGGCAAAATGTCTCCAGGGCATGTCAGAAACCTTCACAGAGTCTCCCATCACAGGCCCAGAGGCCTAGGAGGGAAAAATGGTCCTGCACTGGGTCCTTGGCCGGAACTTTGTCCCAGCCATGGCTAGAAGGGGCCAAGGTATATTTCAGGACGTTGCTTCAGAGCATGCAAGCACCCAGCTTTGGCAGCTTTCATGCAGTGTTGGTCCTACGAATGCACAGAAGACAAGAATTGAGGTTTGGGAACCTCCACCTATATTTCAGAGAACGTATGGAAATGCCTGGATGTCAAGGCAGAAGTCTGCTGCAGAGGTGGATCCCTCCTGGAGAACCTCTGTTAGGGCACTGCAGTAAGAAAATGTGGGGTCAGAGCCCGTATGCAGAGTCCCCACTGGGGCACTGCCTAGTGGAGCTGTGAGAAGAGGGTCACCATCCTCCAGTCCCCAAAATGGTAGATCCACAGAGAGCTTGCACTGCACACCTGGAAAAGTCACAGACACTCAATGCCAGCCCATGAAAGCAGCCAGGAGGAGAGCTATACCTTGCAAAGCCACAGGGGTGAAGCTGTCCAAGTTCGTGGGAGCCCACCTCTTGCATTAGTGTGACCTGGATGTGAGACATGAAGTCAAAGGAGATTATCTTAGAACTTTAAGGTTTAATGACTTTCCTTTTGGATTCTGGACTTGCATGGGGCCTGTAGCCCCTTTGTTTTGGCCAAATTCTCCCATTTGGAATGGGTGTATTTACCCAATGCCTGCACTGCCATTGTATCTAGGAAGTAACTAACTTGCTTCTGACTTTACAGGATCATATGTGGAAGGGACTTGCCTTGTCTCAGATGAGACTTTGGACTGGACTTTTGAGTTAATGCTGAAATGAATTAAGACTTTGGGGGAACTGTTGGGAAGGCATGATTGGTTTTGAAATGTGAGGACATGAGATTTGAGAAGGGCCAGGGGCAGAATGGTATGGTTTGGCTGTGTCTCCACCAAAATCTCATCTTGAATTATAGTTCCCATAATCTCCACGTGTGGTGGGAGGGACCTGGTGGATGGCAAATGAGTCATCTGGACAGTTTCCCCATGCTATCCTTGTGATAATAAGTTCTCATGAGATCTGATCATTTCACAAGGGGCTTCCCCCTTCACTTGGCTCTCATTCTTCTCCATCCTGCCACTATGTGAAAAGGACATGCTTTCTTCCCCTTCCACCATGAGTATAAGTTTCCCGAGGCCTCCCCAGCCATGCTGAACTGTGAGCCAATTAAACCTCTTTCCTTTATAAATTACCCAGTCTCAGGTATGTCTTTAGTAGCAGCATGAGAACAGACTAGTACACTATCATATGTAACTTCCCACAGAAAAGTGTCGTTTTTGGAGAAATTGTAGCTCCAGAGATGTTTGTCTTCACAGAGCTATTAAGGATAGAAGAGGAAAGTGTGCTAAAACACTAAACCATTGAATCTCCAAACAATTTTTATTTCATCATCATTTTTACCTAGCTCCCAGGGGAAATATATAACATCAGAAAGCCTGACAGGTGAATGAATCCTCTATAATTTTTTTCCCTTAGAAAATAAAACACATGGGAGCCCAAGGACTCCTTCTGTCCCTCTAGCTAAATATTTAGACCAGAAGCAGGCATAAACAGTGAGCTCCATGATTTTCCTCTTGGAGTCCACTTTAGTTTCATCTGTTCTTCTGAGAAAGGGATAAGGAGAGACACTTACCCAGATTAGAGGAGACATTCAGTCCACCTATTGCACCAAATAGGAAAGAAGGAAATGGAAAGGACGGGGAGGGGAAGGAAGAAGAGGGGAAGGAAGGGGAGGGGAGGGGAGGGAAGAGGAGGGGAAAGAAGGGGAGAGGAGGGGAGGGGATGGAAGGGAGGGGAGGGGATGGAGGGGAGGGGAGCAAAGGGAAAGTAGAAATGGAGAAGGGAAACTAGAAAGGGAAGAGAAAGGAAAATTTTAAAAAAGGGATCGGAATAGAAGAAAAAGAAAGGGAAGGAGACAGGAGCGGAGGGAAGGAAGAGGAAATATAGAGGGAAGGATGAGAGGTGCTATGATTTAAGTGTCCCTTCCAACAGTCATGTTGAAATTTAATGCCATTGTGATGGTATTAAGAGGTGGGGTCTTTAAGAGGTTATTAGGTCATGAAGGCTCTGTCCTCATAATGGATTAAGGTTGTTATCAAGGGAATGGGCTCGTTATCTCAGGAGTTAGACCCCCTTTTTCTCTGTCTCATATGCACTCACCTGCTGTCACCCTCCTCACCACATAAGGCATCCTCTATGTTAGGATGCAGCAGTACGTCTCACACCAGGTGAGGCCCCTCGGTCCTGGATTTCCAAGCCTATAGAAATGTGAGCCAGCCAGGCATGGTGGCTCCCACCTGTAATCCCAGCACTTTGGGAGGCCGAGGCAGGTGGATTACGAGGTCAGGAGATCAACACCATCCTGGCTAACACGGTGAAATCCCGTCTCTACTAGCCGGGTGTGGTGAGCTGGGCGCCTGTAGTCCCAGCTACTCTGGAGGCTAAGGCAGGAGAATGGCGTGAACCCGGGAGGCGGAGTTTGCCTTGAGCCAAGATCGCGCCACTGCACTCCAGCCTGGGCAACACAGCGAGAGTCCGTCTCAAAAAAGAAAAAAGAAAAAAAGAAATGTGAGCCAAGTAATTCTCTTTTCTTTATAAGTGTCCCACTCTATGGTATTCTGCTATAGCATCAGAAAATGAACCAGGGCAGGAGGGAAGGAAAAGCAAAACAAAACCAAAAGAGAGGACTTCTGAGGAAGCTTCAAGGAAAGGAGAACTTTAAACCCCATTGCTTCTTCCATGTGGAGCCCAGATTGATGGCAGTCCTCTCATCTGTGTAGGCTTTGGCATGCCTTAGCAGACATCAAGTTCTTTGTCCCTTTCCAGGGTCATCTGACACATTTTATGATTGGAGGTCAGGCTTCATTGAAGATTGCACATTCTAAATAGATATTTTGACTTCATATCCCCACTGCCCACCATGACAAATAATCTCAAACATCTGCACCCAACAAGTTTATTTTTCCTGGTTACCTCTCATATGTGGTAACCAGGTAACATGAGGATACCAGCTCTACTACTATGCTCACCAAATAATTTTCAAATGGAAACTTGACATCCGATGTAGGTTTGCATACTAGGGAAGGATACACTGAGATGCTAACACGAATATCTGGTGCCCCTTTGCCTGTTCTAATCTTACTATAAATTAAAAATTTGGCATAGGCACAATTAACTCTTCTGTCAATTTCTGAGCTTGGTCTGTATGGAGTAGTCTCTTGAACTCATTTAGCTATTCATGCACTGAGTACATCACATTTTTAAAACTACAAAGCTGTGTATCCTACCAGGATGCTCAAGGGTCATGATAACTTCATCCACTTCCACCATCTGAAGTCCTACAGGAGTGGCTGACAGGATTCTAGAATAGTAACAACACTTATCATTTATCACTTATATACCAGGCACTATTCTACATACCCTTTTATAAAAAACAAAAATTAATTTATTCCCACAACACCAGTGTGAGATAGGTACTATAATTATTACCATTCTACAGATGACAAAACTGAGGCACAAAGAAGTTAAATAGCTTGCCCCAGTGGTGGAGACAAGATTCACTCCCACGTAATCTGGCTCCTAAACTTGCATTCTAGAGTGTTATACTACAATGCCTCTGGGGATTGATGACATTTATATCTTGGCTCTATGAATGACTACAAATAGCACATCTGGAAATCATTGATCTGAAGTCTTTGGAGAAGCTATGTCTAGTGACTTAGAGTTGCTTTGATATTGAAAAGCAAAGCAAAACAAAATGGCAAAGAAACAAAACAAAACAAAACAAAACACATGTGGCATGTGCTAGGTTGTTCTGCAAGCTGTGCACCAAAGTAATGTCTTCAGCATGGGAACCAACCAAAAAGATTTAGTCAAATATACACATGGATGTTGAAAGATTGTTCCAGAAGAAACACTCCTCCTTAATTGGTTCAAATGATCTTTCTAGACCTCTGCATGTGTAATTCCAATGCCTCTCCAGTTGTTTGTGATACCTGCATTGACAGGCATCAAATATGTAGCAGGGAGTGCAAAGAATGAACTGCCAACATCAAACCTCGTCACATAAAAGGGAAAGACGACAATTTGGTGGGGATCCTTCTACTAGGGTCTTCTTCCTTAATTGTCCTCCCATGTTCAGTATGAGTCAGAGGTTCACTAATGAGCCGTGTTGGTGACTTTTAGTTTCTCTATTCAGGCACATCAACAGGACTTTCAGCACCAACTAGAGTCTGGCTCATTGTAGCCATTTTTTCTTTGTTATTTTATAGCAAAAGGCTGCGAATTTCAAAGTTAGAGCATGTGGATTCCCACCACCACAAGTCCCACAACTGAAGCCCAGGTCATCCACAAATCAGAGTAAAGCCTGGGTTGGGATGTCCCCATCAATACTAAAGTCACTTCTCCTACAGTGACTGGCCAGAACCCAAACTATTGGATTAGTGACTCTTCTCTGGTGGCATCCACAGTCATTTCTCTGTCTATACCACCTGAGTCACCAAGTCGAAGTCCATGCTCTTCTCCACTAAGCTATACTGCCTCTCTTTCAGCATTTGTATATTTAATTGTACCCTCTGTGGTATTGGAATATAGGATTCCTATAGCTAAAAACATTTTTCATCAATAAGCTGTGTCAGAAAAATTTACTATTAAAAAAAAAAAACAAAAAAAGAACCATCAAAGCATTCCACAGTGTAACTTACAGCTTCCTATCCTAGCAGTTAGGCCTGAGAACAAAGCCTGGCACTGCCTCAGGCCTGGCCTGTTTCAGCCTCCTAGGCTTTTCTTGCTCAATTTCCAACCAGGGTTTAATCTCTTTGACCCATTTAACTGGTCTTACTTTCTCCACTCATCCATATCTCAGGCTACTGGATCCTTTCCTAATCTGGGATGAAGCATTTGTTCTTGACTCTCCTACTCTCTGGAACTCTCTTATTATTTTATCCTCCCTCAACTTCAACAGAAAGTGACCCTTGTTGCCCCAGTTGCTGCTAGCCCTGCCTCTGAAGGGGAGTCAAGCTCCCTGCCTTTTTTCTCTCCCATTGATCCCATATTTTTGAGTGACTCATTAATTTTTATTTCAATATCTAAGTCCTAGAGGCAAAAATGCCCTCAAGTTACATGGACAGGCCTGCCTCCCCCATTTCCATTCTCTAAACAACAGGAACCTTATTTTTATGGATGATTAATTTGGTTCAATTAAAATTGGATTTATTGAGTGTTTTGCTACTTACAAAACACTACATACTTACTGTAGAAAATTCAAAAATTGCAAGTATATATAACAGAAAAAAGTGAGAATTCTTATTAACATCCACATGAGACAACTACTGTTAACAGTTTGGTATACATGGCTGTGTGTGTGTGTGTGTGTGTGTGTGTGTGTGTGTGTGTGTGTAAAATATACAAATGTTCTCAACTTACAATGGAGTTACAGCCAGATAAGCCCATCATAAGTTGAAAATACATTCAATACACCTAAACTATCAAACATTACAGCTTAGCCTAGTCTACCTTAAATGTGCTCAGAACATTTGCATTATCCCACAGTTGGGCAAAATCATCTAAAACAAAGCCTACTGTATATTAAAGTGTTGAATAGCTCATGCAATTTATTGAGTACTGTACCGAAAGTGAAAGTCAAAATGGTTGTATGGGAACCATCATAAAATTGAAAAATCCTAAGTTAAATCTTACTAATCCTAAGACTACCTGTATATACAATATATATAATATATCTGTATCTATATAAAATTGGAGTTTCTTGAAACTGTTTTGAAGTTGTACTATCTATACCATTTTGGAACTTGTGTTTTTCTCACTCAATATATTCTAAACATATTTTCCTATCAGAACATATAAATCTAGCTCAAGGTTTGTAAAAGGTTATGCAGTGTTCCGTTGTATAAATATAGCATAATTTATTTAACAAATACCTAATGATGAATATCTGGTATGTCTTCAATTAATTTCCTATAATAATGTACAATATACATCCCTGGACATCTAGTTTTGCTTACTTGTCTGTAGAGCTTAGATTTTTGGACATGGTAAAGTATCTCTGAGCCTCAGTTTCCTTTTCCATAAAATGAGGATAACTTGCAAAAGGTTGTGAGAATTAAATGAGATAATTAACATTGTAGTGAATGTGTCATTCACTCTAGTTTTTCAGTATCTAAACATCTACCTAAGTTGAGAATTCTTCTCCTTATGAGTCTTCAGAAGTACCAAAAATACCAGCTACTCCCTTTGCCAGACTCCCTTGCAGCTGGGAAAACTCACATGACCAAGGCTCCACCAATCAGATGTGCTCACAGCACACTTAGATTTGGAAGCTAGCTATGCAACAACCAAGGGTCAAGGAGCACACTCACCCTCGCTCTTTGGCAGCCTTGGTGGTAATGGTGAAAGCAAGATCAAGTTCTCATCAGGAGAACAGCAATGGTGCAAACTGTCCATGGAGTGTGTGGTAACTGACAGAAGCAGGGGCTTCTTCATTAGAACAGTTCTCAAGCATGGTTTTGAGCATTGTTTCTGGCAGCTTAACCTCAAGTTTCACTCTTCAGAAATCCTGACAGCTCTGAAGTACTCAAAATCTGTGAATAAAGTCATTTTCTGGTTAAATTAGACAGGGACATTTTCTGTTGCCTATAATAAAGAACACTGCTGCATATGCATAGCTGCAAAACACTGTATGAAAATAAGCAACGTGGCAGATGCTTTTGGATGCTTTCCTGACGACCATTCCTCCTCCCTCCTTGCTAACAGGGTGAGTATTTGACCCAATTCATCTAAGGTGATAAAGGGAAAAGTCTTCTTGGGACTTCTGGGGAAAAGTTTTCATTCCTTCCTAATAACAAAGAGGCATGTGAAGAAAAAGCCTTTCTTTGTAGCTGCCTCCAGCTTTCTATTTGAGATGTTGTCATATACAATTGAGTTTCTTGAAGATCTGGCAGCTGTTTTCTGATCATGAGGAGAGATGCTGCCCTTGACAAAGCTCAAGATTCTAAAGAGTCTGGATATTTTATAATACCATGGAATTTCCAAAGCAAACTTGGAATGCCTACTTCCAGATCATCTGTTAAAATTTAAAATAATTGCAACTTAAGACATTAAAAATCAGGTACTCTGCTACTTTCAGCTGAACACACTCTAATTGGTACAAGACATTTTTTATATCTTTATAGTAGCTGAAAGAGGCGGGGTTTAGAGGTTTTAAAACCTCGGCCGGGCGCAGTGGCTCACGCCTGTAATCCCAGCACTTTGGGAGGCCAAGGTGGGTGGATCATGAGGTCAGGAGATCGAGACCATCCTGGCTAAACTGGTGAAACCCCGTCTCTACTAAAAATACAAAAAATTAGCCAGGCATGGTGGCGAGTGCCTGTAGTCCCAGCTACTTGCGAGGCTGAGGCAGGAGAATGGTGTGAACCCAGAAGATGGAGCTTACAGTGAGCCGAGATCCTGCCACTGCTCTCCAGCCCGGGTGACCAGCAAGACTCCATCTCAAAAAAAAGGAAAAAAAACCTCTACTGTCTGACCCTAACTCCAACTGCAAAACAACCACAAATTACTGATAATATAAAAATATTTGTATTTTATTTTTTTATTTATTTTGAGGTGGGATCTTGCTGTGTCACCCAGGCTGGAGTGCAATGGGAGGATCTTGGCTCACTGCAACCTTGACCTTCTGGGTTCAAGTGATTCTTTCACCTCAGCCTCCTGAGTAGCTGGGATTACAGGCACCCACCACCATGCCTGGCTAATTTCTGTATTTTTACTAGAGACAGGGATTTGCCACATTGGCCAGGCTGGTCTCAAACTCCTGGCCTCAAGTGATCTGCCTGCCTCGGCCTCCCAAAGTACTGTCACCATGCCTGGCTGACATCAAGGTATTTTTAATCCAAAGGAAGCTGTTGGATAGTTCAGTCTGTTATTGTTGGAAGCCTGGTCTCATTGAAGTGCTCTTTGGGAGATTATTAAATTGTCCCAAATTGACACAGATCAAAGTAATCTTACATACTCTGGAATTTAGACTGATAGGGCTGTCTGGTATAGGAATGTCTTGTGCTCAGGGCCTCTTGACAAAACTGTGGCTGACTTTCAGGTCTTGAACGCACATTACATGACTGTTATCTCTATTCTAGTTTCTAGACAATTGTTCAGCTTGACGTTATTCAGCATTCTTCTACATTCATCTTTTTTTAGCCTCAAAACAAGCTGATGAGGTAGGTATTATTTTTTCTTATAGACATGGAAAATAATGTTCAGAGAGATTAAATAATAATTCTAAGTAACATAGCTGGTGAGTTGTGGAGATGCAGTTCAAATCCACAGGTTTTCCTCTACCTTGGTTCTCATGGGCTGCCCATTAAAATAGCTGGAGAAGCTTTACAAGATGCTGATGCCCAGGTCCCAGCCCCAAAGATTCCAATGTTATGGGTCTGGAGGGAAGCCTGGACAACAGGATTTCTTAAACAGCTTTATTGAGGTCTACTTTACACAGTATAAAATTCACCCATTATAATGGTAAATTATATTATTTAAAATGTATATTTTAAAGAATTGTGCAGGCATCACCACAATCTAGTGTTTTTTTTTTATTGATACATAATAGTTGCACATATTTTGGGGGCACATTTGATATTTTGATACATGCATACCATGTGTAATGATCAAATTAGTGTAATTGGGATACACATCGCCTCAAACATTTATCTCTTCTTTATGTTGGGAACATTTTAATTCTTCTCTACTAGCTATTTTGAACTATATATAATACATTATTGTTAACTATAATAATTACTGTATTATCAAACACTAGATCTTATTCCTTCTATCTAATTACATTTTGTAACCATTAACTGACCTCACTCTTATCTTCCTTCCCCCCTTCGTTTTCTGCCTCTGGTAACCACCAGCTTTCTATCTCCACGAGGGCCACTTTTTTAGCTCTCACACATAAGTGCAAACACGCAGTATTTGTCCTTTTGTGCCTGGCTTATTTCACTTAACATAATGACCTCCAGTTCCATCCATATTGCTGCAAATGACAGGATTTCATTCCTGTTGCAACTGAATAGCATTCTGTTGTGTACATACACATTTTCTTTACCTGTTCATCTGTTGATGGACATAGATCCACAGCATCCCTATTTTGGTTATTGTGAATAGTGCTGCAATGAACATGGGAGTGCAGACATCCACACAATCTAGTATTAGAACATTTCTATCACCCAAAAAAATTGGGTGATAGAATTTTGCCAGTTTGCAATCAATCCCTGCTCCTACCTGTGAACCCAGACTGCCACTGATCTGGTTTCTATCTCTGTCAATTTCTCTTGTGTGGACACTCACATAAATAAAATCATAACATATGTTGTCTTTTGCATCTGGTTCCTTTCATGTCTCATAATATTGTTGAGGTGTATCTATGCTGTAGCATGCTCCTTTTTATGGTTGAACACTATTTCACAGTATGAACATACTACATTTTGTTTGACTTTTCAGCAGTTGGTGGGCATCTGGGTTGTTTCCAGTTTGGTGCAATTATGAAAAATGCTGCTATGAACATTAGCACAACATGCCTTCGTATGGAAATATGTTTAAATTTCTCTTGCATATATTTCTAGGAGCAGAATTGCTGGGTTGTATAGTAAGCTTTCGACTGACTTATTTTAAAAAACTGACTTTTCCCATTTTACATTCCCACCAGCAATGATTGATGGTTCCATTTTCTCTATACCGTTACCACACTTGGTGTTGTTTGGATTTCTAATTTTGGCCATTCTAATGACTGTGTAGTTACATGTAATTGTAGTGTTAATTTGTATTCCTTATATTCTTTGAATTCCTCATTACACTGAATATTTTTTCAAGTGCATATTAGCCATTTGTATATCTTCTTTGGTGAAACTTCTATTCAAATCTTTTAACCCTTTTAAAATTTAATTGTCTTCTTATTACTGAGATGTAAGAGTTATTTTATATATTAACAAGTACTTTATTAGATATATGACTAGCAAATATTTTCTCCAGTCTGTGACTGAACTTTTCATTTTCTTATTTTTTTAAAAATACAAACATTTTAAATTGTGAAGTCAACCACTTGGTCAACCAAGGTCATGAAGGCTTTCTCCTATGCTTTCTTCCAGAAGTGTTATAGTTTTAGCTATTATTTTGATATCTATAATCCACTTTTAGTTCATTTTTGTGTGTCTTGTGAGGTTTTGCATATGGATACTTGTTCCAGAACCATTTGTTGAAAAGATTGTCTTTTCATTAAATCGTCTTGTCATCTTTGTTGAATGGGCACTGGAATTTTAAAAGCTCTCCCAGTGCAGCCAACGTTGAGATTCAAGATGCCTGAAGATGTTAGCATCCATAGGTCTTTTCTGCCTTTTTGTATTAGGTGAAGATCTTGATAATGTTCTAGAATCAAGAATACTTCTAGCCTGATGAGAGACTGTGATTTTTCCCTAGAATTTCTGCAAATAGTGTCACTATCTGGACAGAAACCACCAGAGGAAACAGACTATACAAAGGCAATCTTAAACATGAAAATAACCACAACCCATACTTGTAACCACAACCCATATTGTTCTATCTGCATGAATCATACCCATGTCTGGTTTTCCCATTAGACTGTGAGCTGTTCAAAGGCAGGCACAGTGATTTAATAATAATAACAATTTGAATAGCTACCATTTTAAGAACATGACATGTTCCAGTGCTGTGCTCTATATCTATTTATATATATTGTCTCATACAATCATCGTTTTCCAAGACTCCTGAGTTGTGTTTCACAGAGGTTAAGTAACTTGCCCAAGGTCTCACAGCCTATAAATGGCAGAGCCAGATTTCATGCTATGGAAAGTCTCCCTATTAATCATAAAAGATAACCAAGCAAGTGTTATGGATAACCCAGTCCCTTACAGGAAATGGCCCTGAGTTCTCCAACCTCTTGTACACCAATAACATAGTTGTAGCATATATATATATACAGACACACACACACACATATATACACACACATATGTACACATATATATACGCATATATATGTGTACATATGTGTGTGTATATATATATGTATAGTCAAAACAGACAAGAAGGAGAGGCAGGCAGAAACCTTGAACTTGACTCTTGAGTGAGCTTGGTCTCTCTAAGAGGCTGGCGGAAAGCCTACAAGGAAATGTGTAGACTTTGTGTTTATTTTCTATTGTGTTGACGATTTTGAAATTTTATCCCACTGGGGGGAGTGGTAATTCATTTCATGTTTAACATGGCTGGCTTACAGTCCTTTTGGCAGTTTTTCCCCCATTTTTGATAATTGCTGATATTGATCTTTTCTCCGGAGTGATGGATATTATACTGAGATTGGGGGATGATGTGTTGTTTTGCACTAGCCATCCACAAATGCACAATGCTTGTCTGTATTTCTCTAATAGCCTCTTCATTTTGGAAGATGACGGCTATGCAATTCCTGACTCTTCTGCTCAGACTACATTCCCACACACAAGGCCATACCTTTGCTCCTCTCAAAAATAGGGCTCTCTGTCAGTTTCTTGTCAATCATTGTATTTATAGCTGTGGAAACAGGGCTGCCTGTACCAAGAAAGCAGTGTACAAAGGGACAGTGACTTCCACAACTGTTCTACTCTGAATGGCTTGTGCTGCTGCCCTCTCTAGCTCCCACTGCCTTTTAGACCATGACTCTTGCCCACCTAACCCACCAGACCAACCCAGACTAGCCCTTCCTGTGCTGGCTTTGCACAGGGCCTTCCGTGCCTCTGCTCAAGAATTTGAAAGAGTCTTTAGCTCAGAAGCCCATAGGAAAAACCTAACCATTCCAGCTGTCTCAGCCCAGTGACTTCCAAGCAATTATTTTTCTAGATCTTGGGTATCTGTCAGCTATGCACATCTGCCCTACCAGTCCGTGTGAGTAAAACAGAGGGCTTCTCCCCTTAACTTTTTTATTTTCTGATAAAAACCGGGGGCTGTCCCCTCCTTATGAGTCACAGCTCCAGTAAGAAAATAACCTGTCTTAAAACTCAGTCCTCATCAATTTATTAAAATGTAATTAAAGGTCCATTAATTATTGGATGTAACATATGGGGGCTATCTATGGTGGCCAGTTGTGTTTTTCTGAAACAGATTTTCCCCAATAATTGGTACATGAATGTAAAATTCACTGTGAAAACTTGCTACTCACCATTCTTCAAGGATAATGAGTTGGTAATGTCCTGGTCACATAATAGTTATAGTTAGATTCATGACTCTAGATAGTACCTACTAAAAACCAGGACATGGCTCACTGTTTCTCTTTGGCCCTTGAGCCTCAGGATTTTATGTGGGGAAATTAAAAGAGCACTATTCTGGTGATGAAGAAGTCTGACTTCTTATGGTAGCCCTGCCACTCTCTAGCTATATTACTTTGATCAAATCTCCTAACTTCTGTAAACTTTAATTCCTATGTTTGAAATTAGCCTGAGATCTGTATTTCCTAAGTGCTGCCCTACGTAATACAAACCTATAATATTCTCTAGTACAACTAAGCTAAGTGAGTATTTAAATTGGGAAATCTCTGGAAATCTGTCTTGTCTACTTGGAAACCTCCTATTCCTCCTTTAAAGCCCTCCTCTGAACCTTGATTCCTATGAATCTTACTCTCATCCCTCCTTCCCAACAGAATGCATCCTTTTCCCTCTCCTTCTCCCATACTACTTTTCAAATTCTACTACAATTCTTGTTCCATAACACCCAGTTTATTTTTGCATGTCTATTTAGCAATAACTCAAACTCTGAAAGGTTGGGATCTAGTCCCATTTATCTTTTTATATCCAAGATCTAACACAGATATGACATGTAGTAGGTACAAAATATATGCTGATAGGAATAACTAATAATTAGTGCTACTGGAGGACTGGGGATACTTTTACACTTGGCTGGACTCCTGTAACCATTTTGCTAGTTGTACACAGAAAAGTATGTACCTTTCTCCCTCCTCCTCTTTGGGAAATAGCTTCTCCCTGCCTCTAGTTGTGTAATCTTGGTAGGGCTGTCAGTCATTCATAGCACTTGGTCCCTCCCCACAGGAATAGCCATGATGTGACTCAACCTGGCCAACTGTTGTACCTTGTCCTCCTTCCCCAGTGACAAAGCAAGTGGGGATTGTGAGCACAATACCCAGGCTAGGCCCACCACTGCCCTTCTGGGTTTATTTCATTGTTGTTCAGCAGTCTTTTATCAAAACTTGTTTTTATGTTAATTAATACTTTTTAACTAGGTAAAAGCAGCTTTACAAGGAGCCATAAATTTATGGGAAGTTGCCCAAATTGATGTGTCCAGTGACGGCATTAGGACACTAATATTCAAGAAAAGCACTGTGATATGCTTGTTTATATATCCACACACTATGTGAGTTGATAAATGTGACATTAACTTTTTGTGTGTTGCAAACCTTGTCAGGAATGCTTCCACCACACTCTACTTCATCCCTCTGTAGTGTCTGAATTTTTCGACCATTGCCTTTTCCTTGAAATTCCATCCTGCTCTGGTTTCTGTGGCCATAGCCCTCCCTCTCCTACTTCCAGATCACTCTTCTCTCATCTCATTTATGCAGTCCTCTTTCCCTGGGGTTTTCCCCAACTGGAGAAGGACAGGGTGTGTTGCCTTTTGAGTTTCAGAAATTGAAGGGCATGAATCGGGAGCTGCTGGTAGCCATCTTCTGCCATATTTAAAAATCTGTGTTTAGCAGAAGTGAATGAAGAATGGAGATAGGGTGAGATGGATGGAGGGAATGAATGTGAGTGAGTGGGCCTTGGCAGTGGCAAAGCCCTAAAGCCCAGACATTTCCCTCCCTTTAATTCCATTAGCCTCCACTCCATTTCTCACATATCCCTTTAATACGTGACTTCCTGTTAATTACAATCTAACTTAACTAAAATAAAACCCCAACACATCCTTTAGCTGATGTCATTCTAGGAACATAATTGCTGTGATGGTTAAGCACAATGAAATAAAGATTCATTCCAGGGTCTCAAAGAGGGAGGCGAGTGTCCTAGGCCCAGAAATGGTTTTTCCAGACCACAACTCAGGAAACACACACATTTTGCAATAATTCTTTCTTCCTGTATGGACTTTAAAAAATCAACCTACTCCTTGCCTCTAGCATAGCCCTCTGAGAAACCTGCAATCCTTCAGAAGGATTCCTATATTTGGATGCTGACTCAGCCAAAAAATTTTTTTTTCTTTCTCCCAGCTAGTTTAATTCTGCAAGCCCCACCAGTGACTGACAGTGTTCCAGATTGGGAGCACTGTAACTGAAGGCAGCAAGTTGCCTGCTGTTATTTTCTGCTTTGTTCTAGCTTAATTGCTTTCGTACATGTGCCTATTACATGAAGAACTAAATGAAAACTCTATAAGACTGAAAATCACACTTAAAATAGCATCTTGTCCCTTCAGAGTCTCCTATTCGACTCTGTAGCCAGGCAGGCATTTTTCAGCAGAAAGAAAGACTTTAAAAAAGTTACTGTGGATCTGGGGAAACAGGTAGCTACCATTTCCCTTTGTCTATACCACTCTCTGTAGCAAATTATCTCACTATAATGACAGGCTCTGCCATGAAGCTTACCAGCAAAAACATCACATTTAATGGTGACAAAAGAGATAAAAAGTTGTGTGACAATCCCCAAGGTAAATTGTCTTAGTGGCATTTTCTTAGTTGAATGGAGTTGGATTTGGGTAATGGGAAGCTATGATCATAAACATAGTTCCGTGTTATTTTTATACCGTCACAAACTTGCCTCAGTGTCCAAGGAATAATGGCCATTATGGTTAATATACTATCAATTGGTCCTCTTCTTGCCCTTTTTCTTCTCTATTTTGGATCACAGTAGGTGACCCCCACAGACTGTGTTCTTTGAGAAACTATAACAGCATGCTTTCTAAAGACTTTGGCCAGTGAGAGAAAGTGGTTCTTGTTTATTTTGCCACCAGGATCTAAGAATCTGTTTCAGAAGGTTCAAATAGAGAGGATACAGAGGCCAGAGTTATAGAAAGAAACTTTTTTAGCTTCTGGTTCATGCCATGCCTGAAGTTAGACCATCCTTATACTTTTCATTGATATGAGCCAATAAATATCCTCTCTGAATTGGCCTGTTTGAGTTGATATTTATTTGTATTATTATTTTTATCACTTGAAACTGAATTTTGATACTGATCACTTCACTCTTTGGGTTCTTTCTTGATGAAGAAGGATCTTTTAAGGAACCCTAAGGAGCATGAACTATAGCACATTCATCTCCATACCCAGACCTCACTTGATACCAAGCTCATTCTTCTGCTGCTGTTTAATTTCATAGCTGTTGACTTTGCTAATTCCATCTGGTTCAGTTCTAAATCAACTGGTTTTGGTTTTCTTTTTCTTCAAGGAGCAATCAAAATTGAAAGCATAGAACAGACATTCTCAAAGTAAGATCCCAGAGCCAGCAGTGTCAGCTTTACCTAGGAACTTGTCAGGAATGCAAACTTTCCAGCCCTACCCCAGTCTTCTTGAATTAGAAACTCTGGGGGTGGCAGAGTGATCTGTACTTTAACCAGCCCTTTAGGAGATTCAGACACTAACTGAAGCTTGAAGACAGGTAGCATAGAGGGTGTCCAAAATCATTGTATACTATGGGGCAGGCATGATTGGCATTTATAATGAAGAAATTGGAAAAAGCCATAGTAAGACCAGGGTGGTATCTTGTTAGAAATGTTTTTTGATGGAGGATGGGAATTTCAAGTGGTGAAGTAGGTCAAATATGACACTTGGCAAGTCTGGAGACCAAAACAGCTTTCGGATTTAATAGACCCTTGTGCTATTCTAAACACCAATACAGGTGAACTGGGGGTAAAAATAAAAGGTGTATGTATTGTGTGTGTGGTAATGAGGGTTGGGGTGTGGGACTTAAATGTTCCTTCTGTGGAAGATACCATTGTAGCATTGTATGTTATATGAAAATAAATTTCCCAGACAACCACATTTTAGTATCATCTTAGGTGGTTGTCAATCTAGCAACTTTGGAAGCTTGGGGGTTAATAATTTGATTTCTGTGCAAAATAAATTTAGTTTCTTTTGGGTAAGCAGGAGCTTATCCAGTAGCCTCCTCCCTTATAGTGATGCCTGTGATTTGAAGAAAACCAGGAGGAAACTTTTTATCCCTTTTGGTCATTAAGAGTGCTTGGTGGCCTTACTCATTTAACACATCAGCACAACTAGAAGGAATGATTCCTTTCTAAATACGGCATTCAGTGGAGCCCATGCATTTTAGGAAAGCATTCTTTCCCTAGTATTCTTCGGAGTCTTAACATGTAGAGTAAGCCTAAATTTAAGTAAAAAATCTAACTACCGGCCAGGATGAGGCCTGGTCTTGACTTTTCTGTGTTTGTCCCATCTCCTCGCAACCCAGCCTTCTTTCTAGACAGTGTTTCTGTGGTAGTGGCAATCTCTCAATACTAGCTGCCCGTCCTCAGCATTAACCAGTGGAAGCCTGGAGCATGAAGAAACAGCTAACTGGATCCCTGCGCCAAATCCCAATGGCAGGTGGTAGCAGCAGGCACAGGTCCTGAGCAGCAATTCCAGAGAAGTCCAGGCAGAACTGCCTAATCTTGAGGCTCTTGTCTGCAATGCCAGCCTTGCCTCTCAAGGTCAGAAACGTTATAGGAAATAGTTTCTTCAAGACAAACATAATGCAGCACTTGTTGGTGACTCCTTCTGAAAGACATCTGTGAATGACCAACATTTCATCCTATCAGGTGCGCTCCATACCCATTCATCTCTTGGTCTCTTCCTCTGTTGCCAGATAGTTCACTGGTATTCAATAATCCTGCCTTTGTTAAATGCCTGCCAAATGAGGTAAAGCTCTAGGATGGAGGCCAATGCATCTACATACACATGCACACACGCATGCATACAGGATGTCTTTTCAGTCATGAATTTTATTATTTAAAAGAAAAAAAGAGTTTGCAGCAACAAATTGAGCAAGGATAGCTTGCTCTCTCCACTGCAGCATTGTCTATGCTGTCCAGCATCAGCATGAGTGGTGTAAAATCCCACCACCAGTGCTACCAGCATCAACACTTCAACTGGTTTTCCTTTCCCACTCAGGAGTGATGGCATGAGCCACTGGGCAAACTTGAGTCCAAATGCTGGCTTTACCATGTATTTGGATAATCTACCAAATCCTCACTCCCTACCACTTGATAAGTAGTTATCAAGCACCTCATCTGTGCCCAGCACTGATCTGACCACTTGGAATTTTTTTCAAAGCAACAGACAAGGATAGCCACCCTCATGGAACTTATATTCTAGCAAGAAAAGACAAACAATAAACATAATTAATAAGAAAGTATATACTATATTAAAAAGTGAAAATTGCTAAGAAAAAAAAAAGACAGAATAGGCCAAGGAGGGTAGATTCACAGGTTGATGGGTCACCAGTTGCGAAATGAAATAGGGCAGTCAACACAACCTTCAAGAGCAAAGATCTGTAGATGAGAAACGTAGACGAGGGATACTTGGAAGAAGAGTGGAAGCTCCAGGCACTGGGGACAGCTGGAGCAAAGGTCTTGAGGGAGGAGTGTGTCTGCCAAGTTTGAGGATGAAGTAGGAGGCCAGTGTGGCCAGATCAAAGTCAGTAGTGTGGAGACGAGTAAAAGAGGAGGTCATGAAATACTTTAGATGTGGAATTAGCTTGCTCAGTGAAGTCAAATGTAAGAACGTCAACTTTAGTGATGTGGGGAGTCATTGCACTATTTTGAGCAAAGCCGTTAGGAGATTCGACCTGGTTTGTAAAGGGATCTTCCAGGCTTCTGCATGGAGAATAGTCTTTAGGGGCCAGGAGAGAAGCAGATGCCTCTTCCAAGGCTGTGACTGGAATAGGGGAGAGAAGAGAATGGGCTGGGCCAGGTTGGCAGTAGTAAAGGGAAAGAAGTGGTTGAATTCTGGATATTTTGAAGATAGTGAGCTCACACTTTTTGATGAACTCCCTAACAACTTATGCTCAATTCACACCAAACAATGTGTTTGTCTTCCCAGCCTCTGCATACACATTCAGACTGCAGAAAATGGTCCCACTCCCTCTGTCCTCTAGAATGCCCCCTTCCTGTCTCCTCTTCCACCTCCGAATGATGTCCTACCCTTCCTTTAGGACACAGACCAAATGCTACCACCTCTATAAACACTCTTTAACTCCACCGGTTATTTTTCCTTCTCTGTACTAGTACTGTGGAGTATACACATCTATCTGGTTATACTTCCTACACATCACAGAGCAGGGATGATATTAAAATATTTAACAGTTGGTATAGCCCAGACACCAGCCAGTCAGAGCAGACATCCGCCATCACCAGCCTGTGTGCAACAGAGAAACATCAGCCTTCCCATACAGCATTTTGCATTGATCTGCCTGCCTCGCCTGTTTCATTCCAAGGTCCCACAGGCTAGAGAACACCACTTATTTATCTCTGTACCCTCAAGGAGTGTCTGCCACCTATTAGCCTCTCTTTATTCATATATCTGAATAAACAATTACATGAAAAAGAGAAGCAAAGGTCCTGGCCTCATTTGAAGTCACCTCAGCACGAATTTCTCACTCTTGGCACTTTCTGAGTCAAAGTGTCCCTCCTTTCACCTTGTCTTCTGGCTATCGGAAGACCAAATCCCCCACCGCTTTCCCCACTCTTCCCTGATGCTCGATTTCAATCAAACACTCGTATTGGAGCTGAAGGTGGCTTCCCAAGAGCAAGTTTTCACAAGTGGTGAAGCCAAAACCCACAACATCCTCCTCTGTCATCCGTTCCAGAGCGTACACTTGGCCCCGGATGCCAAGGGAGCGCAGCAATGGGGAGAAGGAGGTTTCCTGAATTCACAGCTTTCAGCTCAGCTCAGCTTTGGCAACTTCTGTTGTCTACTTTTCCTCACTTGTACACTCACCTTTTCTAGCCCCAACTTGAAAGTGTGTTTTATAAATTTATTCCCTCTCCGTCAGGAAAAACAAGCTCCAAATAGGCCAAAGTAAATTGGCTGAGCATTTGAATAAATGATTATTTTTCCTAAGTGGCCTCTCACACATAGCCAAAGTTCATGATGTTAGCCAAAAAATAAATAGAGGGAAAGTGAGAAAAATTAGATTAAAGAAGGTTGGACAATCTACATAACATTCCCCAAAGTTCAAGCTGGAAGAGGCCCTTGAGATCAGCTACTTCAAGGTTTCTCAAATTGTGTTCCAACGCACTATAGGAGTTTCAAGTAGCCCCATCAAGGAGATAGGGCTCCAGTACCCTCATCACCCCTCTCAGCAAATTTGGCAAGGTTTTGTCTGTTTTGCATAAGAGTTTACTTGAATAGAGAGTTTTGTGGTTAAAAATGCTTACAGATTACTGTCCCAAGCCCAATCCACATGTTTTACAAATGAGGAAACCAAGGCTGAGAGAGGTGAAATACTTTGCCTGGACTTTCACAGCAAACTGATAATAGAGTTAGAATTCAATTTCAACTCTTCTAATTCAAAGCCAATACTTTTCCTTTGGTACCTGGCTGCCTCGTGGTATTTTATGTCTGTTGTCACTTGCCCAGAATTCCCTTTTTCTTCAGTCAAGAACTCTGTTTCCCCTACCACAGGAGGCTGAGGAGTCGTGAACTTCACTCAGGCTGACCTCCCAGAGCCTCTGATCCCAATCAGCAAAGACACAGTGATTGGTCCAGGGAGGGAGAAGATGTCCTTCTGAGACTGAGGGTAACCTGGAGCTGTTGTAGGCTCTGTTTCAATCATAGGTACGCATTTGTCTGAGATTGATACCAACATAAAAGAGAGCAAATCAGAATGGTGGAGAGAGATGTGGCAGATTCCTGATGGCATTGTTTAAACACTCAGACCCGCCCATGTGGAAAGTTTGTACTATCTCTGGGTTATTCAATAATGTAAGTCAATACATTTTTTTTTTTTGCTTAAATTTATTTGATTCAGTTTCTACCATTTGTTGCAACATTGTCCTGATTAACATGTATTCTAAAGTTACTTTTATATATAAAGTATCATATACTTTACCAAGCTTTTCCATTGCTCCAGGTCATAGAGGTAGGTGGAGCCCCCCTCCCTCATCCCTGGATGGTTATCACCTCCTTCTTGTATAAAAGTTGGCTACAAGGACACATGAAACCTAGGATGTCACAACATTCCAGAGAAACTCAGGTGTCCAAAAGATATTCTTTGAGAGCCCTCTAAGTGTCATTGCCATTTCTCGCACACTTGATGTGATCCCGTAGTCCACTAGGTAGCCAGATAGAGCAGGAAAAGTGTTGACTTTTCAGCTAGATGAGTTGTGATTGTGTTTGATGTCTTGCCTTCCTGAGTAGCAACATTACAATAAAGGGAAGAATACATATGTATCAGTCAAGGTCTAATCAGGTAACAGAAACCACTTCAAGGGTTGAACCAGAGTAGATTTATTCAGAGAATTGTTTACACAAATGATAGATAGAGGAGCTGAGAACCCAAATGAGGTGGTGAGACCACCCTGAGATTAGCAACAATAGGAAGCACCTACCTACCACTCCTGGGACTTCAAGGACAAAAGGAGGGAGTGGTGATACTGGAGAATCAGAGATGAGAAGAACACTCAGCCACCACTGGAGACCATGTAGATGCAGACAGAAGGCAGGTAAGGGAAGTGTCTTGGGTGGCTTCTCTTCCCCTGCTATCTTTAGGCAAACAAGAACCAAGACATGTTCACCATGATATGTCGTTGGTAGAAATTCACAGGTGGGATCTTTTGATAGCCCTTGATCTATTTGCTGCATTTCAGAGTTGAAGTGGAAATGATATTTCAACCAGGTCAGAGAAGCACAAGGTCTTTCTCCATGATTTGGAGGCTTCTTCAGTCTTCGCTAGTTTTTGTTTGGGAAAACTGTGTTCTCTTTTCTTTTCTATCGCTTTCACACCAAGCAAACACTTGCTACTGAGTTACATCAGCCATGTCCTGGAAACATGCAGGGGAGTTGGGAATAGCCACATCTCCCGAAGCAGCTGACCTAGGCCTTTTGTTCCTCGCCTGTTGTGGGCAAAGTCCTGGTAATTTTCATTAAGCCAGCTGAGAAGATCAGCATTTGGCTATAGGCCCACCCATCCCTATAACTTCATAGTTCTGAGTCTGCCAAAGTGTAATTAAAAGACAGGCCATCCATGGGAAATAACCCCATCGACAAATTCCAAGAAAGGAGACAGAACTTCCTGAAACTCTTTGGTCATCTTCTCTGCCTTGTTTTATTTCTCCATGGGATGTGCCAAGGCAAGAAAGCTAGAAGGTCATTGAGCAAAGTTACTCATTTATGGGTTCTTTATTTGGTCCAGCCCCAATTTGTTATAGTTTGCTTCTCAACAGCAAGCAAGGAACAGCCTCAGCCTGGCAAGGAAATACTGCCTAATCTTTGTTGATATTGGGAGGGCCTGCAGTTCATCAAGTGGAAAATTGGGATTTAATGGGAAATGACTCTCAGGGAGGAATTGAGACATCTTCTTGTGTTTTACATGTTACAAAGGGTTGCGTGACTTTTAACTGCTTAATTATGGAGCCATTCATTCACCAAACATTTGTTGAGTAATCTGTTAGTGAGTCTTCTCAGTTTTTCCTCAGAAAACAAAACTGATGTGGGCAAAACCATGATAAACCTTTGGTAAAGATGAGAGATCCCCTTCGATATTTTTTCTTTTCAAGAAAGAGAAAATCAGTTTCACTAAAATCTGAGCAATTTTTAAGAATAGCTAAATTTCAGGTGAGGAAGATGTTTTACTAACTCAATCCCACAGAAGGATGATGTTTACAAGAGGATGGAGTTCATACTCTGAAGGCAGAATTGGATCTGATTCCTGAATCTGCCATCATCAGCTGCTTGGATATGAGTGAATCACATCCTTTCTGAACTTCAATTTTCTCATCAAAAGAATGACCATCACAATATTGGCCATGTAAGGGAAGACATCGAGATAAAGAAATCTCTAATATGTTAACAGTCTATTAGGCACATATTAAGTGATCGCATAATTATGAATATTATTATTTACTCAATATCCTCAGACATGTCTCTTTGCCAAACTAAAGTGAGCTCACAGTATTTCTCTCTGCTTCAGACCCATAGCTTTCTCCCTTCACTCCCTCATTAGATTAACCAGGAACCCAATGCTGTGTCCTCTCTGATCAGGCTCCTAGTGCTGCATTTTATGAGCAGTCTTCACCCTTCCCCCACCTCCAAGTAGCTGATGCCACTGTGCCATTCTTAGTTTGTATAAATGCAAAAAGCATAGTGCCTGGCACGGAGTAGGTTCTTAGTAAATATTTGTTGAGTGAGTGAACAAGTAATCTGACCTAATAAGAGAAATGATGGAACGGCATGCAAATTTCTTATTAACCCTAAGCACCTTGGGTATGTTTTAGGATGAGACTACTGACACTGGCAAATAACCCAAAGGAGGATCACTAATGTGAGAATTGTGGGAATTCTCACATTAGAATTGTGGGGCAATGAGTAGGGCAAATCCTTTTGGGAGAGGTAATCCTCAGATGGGTGTTCTTCAAATCATACCCTGACATTGTACTCCCACACCCTCTATGAAGCATTGCTTATTCTAGGAAGTATAGAAATTGGTGGTTGGATAATTATTGAATAATTACTAGGAATAACTTATAAGGCTTTAAAACAACTTGTGGAAAGATATATTCGAATGACTGAGTATCTTGCCTCTAACATATACCTAGTACACACACTGCAAAATTATTTGGGGGACAGTGGCAATGGATGTGCTCAGGCCTCCTTGTAACAATGGCAGGACACCAAAGCCTGGACTATGTAGTCTGTGCCCATATAACTCTGGTGCCCATGTGCCTGAACCTCCTAATTTGTCCTCATCACCCTCCAGGCTCTGACCAAAAGAGCTACCCACCCACAGACTGGAGACAAATAATCCAGGTTTGTCACAGTATCCCTTTTTGAAAAAAAAAAAAAAGCCAAATATTGAATATTTGGTGTTTTCTCCTGATGTTGAATATGGGAATTTTTTGGGGGCATAAAATTTATAACCTATATATTTTATATTACTCTTCTATGCATTTTATACCCCACAAAAATAAACGGGGTGGATTGCTGGTTGTTTTTCACTTGCAGCCTCCCATCTGCTCTCTGCCCCTCTGCATCCTACTCTGTGCTTAGAGAAGAATGGAGTGGACTCTCCAGACTGTATCTCCCAGGCTCCCTAAGCCCTAGCTTCCGGTTGTTCTCAGCCAAAGGAAAGCACCAGCAAGAGATTATAGGGCAAGAGAGAAGGGTCAGGGTATTTTTCCTTTACTGCTTTGCTGCTCTGCTCTTTGTTCTGGCAGTAACTGCATCTCTAAGTCTATACCTTCCCTAAGGAACCCTCTCTTTACAGCCTCAATTCTCATCAGGCTCCAGAAACACTTTTTTCACTTGCTCCTTTAGGGCTAGGTGGTAATGGCTTCTCTCTGTTGAAAGCTACTAAATTCCTTGACATTTTTTGTTGGTTTCTTAAATCTTTCCCATACCTGTATAAAGACTCCCCAGTAATTAATTTTTTCAATATCCAAGCTGAGTACAGCTTCTGTTTTTTGTTGGGATCCTAAATCCTATAGATAATTATAACATTATATCTGTTTTGTAGTTAAAGTGTCATGCTCAGAATGTCTTGCACAAGAACATCCAACTTAGAATGTAGAAAATACAGGAACTGACCTCAAGACTTCAAACTCAATACCCTCAACATGTCACTTTATGGACAATAGAAATTGTCTCCAGATTACAATGCTCTCTGTGTCCTATAGAACACACCCATTTCTTATATCATTGAAAGGGTCTCACCCTTATGTGGTTGTACCAAGACCGAATACATTTGTAAAAATTCATCCATTCATCTAACGTCCAACATACATTTATTTAGTGCCTACCTTGGGACAGAATTTGGAGATGTAAGACAAGACATGGCTCCTGTCTTTGAGGAACTTTTCCATTCTAAAACATGGAGGTAGACCTAAAAAATGGGGAGGTATCCTTGAATTGAGTCTTGAGGATTAGGTAGGTAATCATCAGATAGATAGGATCAGAGACAGAATTCTATGAAATTCCCGAGGGAGGGAGCAGTTTAACAATGATGGAATAAGGAGATTGAAATGACCCAATTTGTTCAAGGTACTTCAGAATATCTACTATTGCACCTAAAGTGCAAACAGAAGAGAGAAGAAGGGGACAAAATAAGAGGTTTGATTGCAGAATTAAGAAAGGACCAGAGCATAACGAGTCTTATATTTGATGCTTAGGAGTTTACACTTCTTATTTAGGTTAGTGTATCAACTGAGGGCATTTCCATTGGAAAGTGGCATGATGGTATTGATAGGATTTGAGATAGAGTAATCTGAGGTTATTATGAAGGCTATATTAAAGGAGAACTGTAACTGGACACTTGGAGACCAACAAGATGTTACAGGAATATTGTAGCAGTCCAAACCCGATATGATGGATATGATGTCAGCTGGAGGAAGCTGGTAGCTAAGCAGGTGGAAAGACGGGAAAAAATCCAAGAGATGTCAAATGCAACAACAAATCCAAGTGACAGCCAGGGTCTCATCAGGAGACAGAAGCCACATAGTAATTTGAATGGAAAAGTTTAATATAATTGTCTATAAAAAGAGATTGTGGTAATGAAGAATTGGCTAGTAAAGAGAATTCTAAAGAATATAAGGATAGCATGTACAAGGATCACATATACCCCCTGAAACTCAGAAAGATTACCCAAAGAAAAGGAAAATGACAGATCTAATTACAAAGAAAAATCATAATTTAAAAAGTTAACAAAATAGACAAACTACTAGTTAGCTTGATCAAGAAAACAAGGAGTAGGCACAAACACATCAACTAAGAAGTGGCAAGGGAGATAAAACTGTAAAAGCAGAATAAATTTAAAATATAATAAAAAGTCACTTCCCAGGTTTCTGAGGCAAAAAATTTGAAATCCTAGATAAGGTGGATAATTTCTTGGGTAAATGAAGATTACTAAATTTGACACCATTAGGGTAAAAGCTTAAACAGACTAATTTCTACAAAACATATAAAATTAATAAGGAAGTAGCCTACACCAAAAACGTTACCATGCCCTGTTGATTTCATGAGTGATTTCTACCAAATCTTCAAAGACCAGATTGTTCTAGTAATTGTTTTAAAACATTGAAAAGAAAGAAAAAATTCATAATTCTTTTATGAGCAAGCATAAAATTGATACATATATTAGATAAAAAGAATCGAAGAAAGAAAACTACAGAAAAATATCATTTGTGAACATTCTTGTAAAAATTCTGAATGAAAAATTCCCAACCCAGTTGGGATTTTGAAAAAAAAAAAAAATTGGAATGGAGTCTTTTTAAATGTATGGCAAAAGTTAAGAGAATCAACAAAATAGTAGGGAATAGAATCCATTACCACATTAAAAAGAATAATATAGGCACAATGCGGTGGCTCATGCCTGTAATCCCAGCACTTTGGGAGGCTGAGGCGGGCGGATCATGAGGTCAGAAAATCGAGACCATCCTGGCCAAAAGGGTGAAACCCCGTCTCTACTAAAATACAAAAAAAAATTAGCTGGGCGTGGTGGTGTGCACCTGTAGTCCCAGCTACTCGGGAGGCTGAGGCTAGGGAATCACTTGAACCTGGGAAGCAAAGATTGCAGTGACCTGAGATGGCACCACTATACTCCAGCCTGGCAACAGAGTGAGACTCTGCCTCAAAATATATATAATAATAATAATAATAATAATAATAATAATACATGACCAAATAGCATATATTTAAAGGATACAAGTTGGCTCAATATTAGGAAATCTATTTATAAAATACACTATATTGATAAATCTAAGGAAAATGTATATGTCTATTTCTATAGATCCTGAGAATGCCTTTGACAGAATTCATTACCCATTCATAATAAAAACCCTCAAAGAAATAGGAATTGAGGGCTACTTCCTCAACATTATAAAGTATGTATATCTCAGTCCTAAAGTTAGTATTTTATTTAATGAGGAAACACTAGAGGTATTTTTATTGTAATCAGCAACATGCAGGATTTAAACATTGTACTGAATGTGTTGGCCAATGCACTTAAATGAGAGATCAATTAGAGGCATCAGAATGGGAAAAGAAGTAGTAAAACTGCTTGTATTTGTAGGTGATATAACAGTATACTTTGAAAAAACCAGAGAATCAATAATAAAACCAACTCAATAAAGTAATTCAGTGAAGTAGCAGGTTATAAACTTAACACACCAAATCAGTAGACTTCATATATAAAACAACAGTTAGGTGTAAAAGTAAGGCATGCCCATTTATATTAGTAGCAAAGGAGATTAAGTGCTTAGGAATACATTTAACCAGAAATGGGCAAAACCGATATCTGGACAATTTGTAAGCACTCATGAAAGACACAAAAGCAGACTTGAACAACTGGAAATTCATTTCCTGTTCTTGGCTAGGATAACAAGATTAAGAGATATCAGTTCTCCCTAAGTTAATTTCTAAATGCAACGCAATTCCAATAAAAATACCAAGCTATTTTATAGACAAGTTGATACTAAAGGTCATACGGCAAAACAAACTTGCAAGAATCACTAGGAAACATTGAAAAAGAACACCTACAAGGGGGGATTAGCACTAACAGACATGAAAACGTAATATAAAGCTCCTGTAATTAAAATAGTGTGGTACTGGGACATGAATAAACAAATACTATAGTCAGTAGAATAGAATAGAAAGTTCAACATGTGACCCAAATACGTATGGATCTCTCTGTGCGTCTCTCTTTCTGCCACCTGAGTACGTAAGGAGAACTCAGCAGTTTGCAGTCTGGGAGAGGGCCCTCACCAGAACTCCACCATGTTGGCACTCTGACCTTGGGCTTCCAGCCTCCAGAACTGCTATAAATATTTATTGTTTAAGCCACTCAGTTTATGGCAACTTGTTATAACAGGCGAAACTGACTAAAACATGAGCCCTCATACATTGCTGGTGGGAATATGAAATGGTGTAACTGCTTATAGAAAACAGTTTGACAGTTGCTCAAAAAGTTAAACATAGAATTACTATATGACCCAGAAATTCCTCTCCAGGTTATATACCCAAGATAAGTGAAAACAAACATTCACACTAAAACATGTGCATGAATCTTCATAGCATTATTATCTATAATAGCCAAAAAGTAGAAACAACCAAAATGTCCACCAACTGAATAATTAAAAATATAGATAGACAAAATATCCATGGTACATCCGTACCATGGAATATTATTCAGCCAAGAAAAGGAATGAAGTACTAATACTCGTTACAGCATGGATAAACCTTGAAAACATTTTACAAAGTGAAAGAAGCCAGATACAACAAAAGGTGACATATTGAATGAAGAGTCAAATCTACACAGACAGAAAGTAGACTAGTGGTTGCCAGGGGATAGGTGAAGGAGGGGGCAATTGGGAGTAATTGTGAACAGTTATAGGGTTTCTACTGGGTGATGGAAATGTTATGGAATTAGATACTGATAATGGTTACACAACTTTGTGAATATACTAAAAAAGTTGCAGAATTTCATATTTTAAAATAGTAAACTTTAGGTTAAGTTTCACCTAATAATTAAAAAAGAAAAAAAAAAAAACACACACGCACACAAACAAAAAACATTTTGCCATCTAGCAAAGGAAAAAATATTTATAGAAAGGGTAAGCTCCAGTTTCACAGAGGCCTAGATTTGAAGAAGAGACGTGATACTAAATTGATCAATGGAAGTCTGCCCCTTTGGTGACTCACTTTCCATATGCACTCTACGCATTTGAACTCTTGTACACTCTGAAAACAGAAAGTTCAATATAAATGTGAATAATTTCACAAGATCTGCTTACATTCTGATATCCTTTTCTCTGCCTCTTCTCTCTCTGAAAACAACTCCATTTGAATTCCAAATTCTTTTGGATCCCATAGGGTGATTTTACATCACTGCACCACACAAAAGGAAGAGATAAAGGTTATATGCGACTTTTCTATCTTTAGTGAATCTAGAGCCAAACACAGATAAAATCAAACGAGATAGGTAGTGTGGGTGAAATCGCCTGGGAAAGCCCTGAATTTTTTCTGTCTTCAGAATAAAAAGGGGCCTTGCATTCACCCATCCTGTGTTCTTAGTAAAAGGGAAAAGTAGGAATAGGAGGGCTGCTTATCTGCCCCTGCCCATCCTTTTTCTGGACCAGCTCTAGAGATTCTCAGTCTTCCTTAGCAAGGTCAGACTATGCAGGAGTGGCGGGGAACTCAGAGCTGTGGCTTCAAATGGAAATGTCTAGAATAAAGTGTTATATATATTTTTCCTATATACTGACGAGCTTGACGATAATTCCGTTAGAAACATTGGTCTTTCACATCTTCTTCTGCATGTTTGACGGTTTGTTGTTGTTGTTTGCCCTGAGAAGCCCATTTATGCATAGGCCAGAGTGAATTCACTCTGAAAGTGAGTAATTCTTGATTGCCAGGTAACACAGTGAGGTCTATTATCTAATTCTGCATGAAGCCCTTAAAAGATTTGTATTCATGTTAAGGTATATCAAGCAGTGAGTATTCCTCATAAGAGTGTGTCCCTTCTCCTTGTGGCGAGGTAAAAAAACAGATGGCTTTGGTGCGCATTTCTCTCACCTAAACTGTCAGTGAACCAGCTATATTGTCTTGATTACACCAACATTGCAGTCCTTGCAAAATGTGGAACAACTAAGGGTCTTTATTCAGCATTGGCTTCAGTTGTGAAAAAAACATAAAGCATTTATCCTTTCACATAATAGTGATCACCTAGGAGGTGCTGTATTTTCCTATAAGTTGATTTGAATGATTTTGTTTTCAAGTAACCTTTTTTTTTTTTTTTTTTTTTGAGATGGAGTCTGGCTCTGTTGCCCAGGCTGGAGTGCAGTGATGTGACCTTGGCTCACTGCAACCTCTGCCTCCTGGGTTCAAGTTATTCTCTTGCCTCAGCTTCCTGAGTAGCTGGGACTACAGGCGCCCACCACCACGCCTGGTTAATTTTTTTTTTTTTTTTTTTTGTATTTTTAGTAGAGACAGGGGTTTTACCCTGTTGGCCAGGCTGGTCTTGAACTCCTGACCTCAAGTAATCTGCCTGCCTTGGCCTCCCAAAGTACTGGGATTACAGCCATGCACCGCCGGGCCCAGCCACATTTTCACGATTATGGGAATTCAGTTTATTCTAATTTCCTGAAGTAAAATTTTCTACTGTCATTTTGTGTGGACAAGAATTGGGTGAGTGGAAGACAGTGGAATTTCAAGCATTCAGTATCAGTTTTAACGAGGACCTTCAACTAACAGGAATTTCCCTCCTTTAGGAGAGGGAGCAAAATTTTAAGAACTCGTATCGAGGAACTTTAAACAATTTCCCGAGTATTTCTTGGGATCAGTTTACCTTCTAGATCTCTATCTGTCTTAGAAATAGATCTTTTGAGCCTGATGTTCAAAAAGATAAACCTAACTAACTAGAGGATTCCCAGTGATCAAAAGAAAGACTTCAAGTGTGGTCATTCTACTACTCTACTGAGGAAGACATGAAAGATGGTTAATGCATTTATAAAAACTATTCAGTGATAGTGGTTTAAATGAGAAAATTGGGGGTTAATGTTTAATTAATTATCCAATTCAGTTGATTTGGGCCACAAACTTTCTGAGTAATTGAGATTTAATGAGGATTTATACATAAAGCTGTGTACATACATGCCCTCTTTAAGAATTCCTAGAAACATTTATTTGGCTATAAATACTTTGCCTTAAAAATATGGTATATAATTAAGTTACTTTTTTTTTTTTCAGTGAAAACATTCATTCAAAGATAGTGCTGTGTTTTAATCTGGAAACATTATTTAGCCCTTGCTTTGAGAGAATCCTGCCTTGGCATCCCTCAATAAACCCCCATTTGACTTCTACTGGCGAAAATCCATTGATTAGAGGGCCCTCTGGGAGTTAATGGGGCAAGTGTGGGGGCAAAAGGAAAATAAAGGATGCAATATCCATTTCCCACCACCAATTCGCTGGCCCAGGCTTGTCTCACAAGCTTTGCGATTAATCATGCTCCTTCACCTACTCTTTGTTTACATTTGACAGAGTCCCACTGAACAGAAAATAGCTAAAGTAGCAAGGAAAAGCAAATTTGGCAGAGCTCTTCAATTAGAAGCTAATGATTAAATTCATTTGGTATTCTTTGCGCCATAATGACATTATTTATAAGAAATTCTTTTGGTGGGAATGTAGCTGCCTTTTACACTTCCAGCAACATTTCTCATCCATTATCACTAAATAATCTTTAGTTCTTGTAAATCCCTTAGCAAAGTCTTCTTATAAAAGAACTTAAAAAGGAATAAAACCTCTGAGATATTACAGGGTTCTTGCTGTGTACCTCCCATAGACTTGGACGAGAACTGCTCAGCTTAAACCCTGTACATTGCTTTGAAGATCCAATTCATGTGCCCATAATTCAGGAGGCGAGAAAAAAAAAGACAGCCATAAATATTTGCAACAGAGCTAACATCTGCACTGGTTTGTGGTATTTTTGGGGTGGAAAAAATAGGAGAGTAAAACTTTGAGGTTTTTTTGCAGCCCCCTTTTTGGGGAGAATATCAGTCTATCTCTTGGGTACAAGGAATTAGAATTTACTTTGGAGAGCGTGGATTGGGCAGAACTGGAAGACTAGGGTGGGGATGGAAACGAGAAGAAGAGAAAGTAAATAATGTTTGACATCTAAATTTTATTATTAAGAAGCCACTTACATGTTTGTTCATATATGCCTCAAAACGTTGCCTTTTTTCCCCAAAAGGGCATGGATGAACACCTGTCACACGCCGCTTTCTGCAGCTGCCAGTGATTTCAGCTTCCCAAGGTATGGTCTTGCAGCTGCCAGATGAGCGACTTTCATGATTGCAGAGTTTCCTATTTTTAGTCAGACTTGCAGGAAATTGCGGGCATCTCTGTTTTATTTACTTGGTTTTAAAATGTTTCCTGCATGAGTTTCTTTTTACATCAGAGAAAATAAATTGTAGACAATATTATCTGTGGACTTCAAAAACATTCTCCGTTGGGCAATGAGCTCCTCTTTTTACAGTCTGTAATGTAGGTCTTGAATGTTTAAAAAAGTCCTCAGTTTCTCACCATCAGTTTCTATAAGTGATTTTTCTTTATTTCAGAAGTGAAAGAAATAATCTAATAAATGGAGTTTTACTGGGTATATGTTGAGTAGTACTGCTTTCTGCTGCAGCACCAGTATGGTCAGGAAAGAGCAAGATAACTTCCTCTCCACTCCACCATGCTGAGTAAATTCTCATAACGCTGACTCAGCAAATGAAGGCTCAGGGTCAAGATTGTTAATTACTATATTTTATCTAATCTATGAGGCTGCTAAAAAAGAAAAAAACCTGCCAATTAATTCTGATGCCCCATCAATTGAATGACTGATTTCAGTGTTGAATGTAACAAAGTGTGTATCTTTGAATTGAAGAAAAGTCGTAATTAGTCTACAATTATTTCCTGAGCAGTTTGTGTGCCTGCCCCTTGGATGCTACAGTGGAAATATGAGACATGGCCCTGGTGTCAGGGAAAGTATGAGGAGATAAGACTATCACACATGGACCTAAAAGACAAACAGCCGCCCAAATATAATGAACAAAACTGAATGCCATGAGACTGCAGAGAAAGCAGAGGTGGGAGTCGGGAGAAAATCTCAAGAGAGTAATTTAGAGGAACAATACAAACTGCATCTTAAGGATAGTCCTATGGGTAGAGGAGAACATTCTAGGGAAAGACAAAAGCTCTAATAACAGGGGAAATGACAGGCAAAGATGTAGTGTGGACAGGCTCCAGAAGCAAGCTACCTGAATTCAAATCTCAGCTCAGCCTTGCTTTAACCTCTTCCTGCTTCAGTTCACCCATTTGTTGAAGGGAATTAAATTTATTACTGTGGTTATGTTACTTTATGAACAACAGGTAATTAATAGGAAATAACTCAAAAAGTAATAACAATGGCATGTGTAGAGGAGAAAAAAACACTTTTCTGCCACTCTCTTAGGTTCAGGTCCTAGGGTCTGTGAATTAAACCGACAAAAGACAGAATAATAGGAGAAAAGGCCTACACTCTTTATCGATGTTAACATGTTTGCATAAACAGAGGCTTCACAGAACAGAAGTAAAAATCCAAAGAAGTGGTTTGACTTAGGGGTTTGTATACCATTTTTACAAAGGCTGATAAATTGTGGAAAAGTATCTAGACAAAGGAAAAGGGGTTGGGCTTCTAGGGCCAATAAATTGTGGGAAAGTGACTAGGAAATATATTGAGAGGAGTAACAAAAAGTAAGGGTTATTTTAGGAAGATCTGTTAATGGACACTTTTTTCAGTGCTGACTTTCCACCTCTGGGGACGAGGGTCATTTTCCTCATTGTGGTACAGAAAAAGCAGGAGGATTCACGCTACCTTCACAAGGGGAAAATTAGGCCTTGCTTCTAGGAAGAAAATTTTTCCTTTATGTGTTTATTCTAATTGTCTTGAGTAAAAATAATCAATATGCCAAAGTTGCATATTTGGGGGTATTATATCCTGGTCCCTTTCACATATAAATGACTTAAGTGACTGGAACATGAAGGTAGAGGAAGAGAACCTGGAAGAAAGAATTGTTGTTGGATATTTGGAATGGTGAAGCTGCATTGACGTCTATACTATTCCTTAAACACAGGAACACATTGCAGCACCAGGGCCTTTGCATAAGCTAATTCCCTGGCCTAGAATGCTCCTTCTTTAGCTGGCCATCTGACTTGCTCCTTTATATTTCCTTCTGGCCTTTGTTGAAATGAGGTGCAATCTTTTTTTTTTTTTTTTTTTTTTTTCTGAGACACATTCTTACTCTGTTGCCCAGGCTGGAGTGCAATGGCATGATCTTGGCTCACTGCAACCTCCACCTCCTGGGTTCAAGTAATTCTCATGCCTCAACCTCCCAAGTAGCTGGGATTACAAGTGCCCACCACCACATCTAGATAATTTTTGTATTTTTAGTAGAGACAGGGTTTCACCGTGTTAGCCAGGCTGGCCTCAAACTCCTGACCTGAAGTGATCTGCCCACCTCAGCCTCCCAAAGTGCTGGGATTACAGATGTGTGCCACTGCGCCTGGCCTGGCCTGTTGAAACACAATCTGATCAGTGAGGCCTTCTCTGACCACCCTATATGAAGTGGTACCACTATCTCTGCTCTGCTACTTTCCATTTCCCTTATCATACTTAAAATAATAGCTCTTGTTAATAAATATTTTATGTGTATATTTATTTGGTTGAGGGTGTGTGTGTGCGTATATATATGTTTGTGTGTTATTATTCTCCAACAACTAGAATGGATTAAGAAGGTAGGGCTTAGATGGATAAGAATAATAGGAAAGAACAAGTCTTCAAGGCTGAAAGACTTGGAATATCTGTGTTAATAAAACACCAATGGATTCCACTGCCTCTGATATATAGTTTACTTTTAAATAACAACAGCAAAAACTGTGGATCCACTTGAAGGCAGAGAGTATACCAATTTTTGTAACCTCAGTACCTGCTCATATCCTATTCTATGAGTGAATGAAGAAGCAGCATCTCCCTAGATGGAGATGTCTCCGTGGGAGAGAAACACATTCGCCCGGCTCATTAATTGAAATCATGGCTCAGAGAGTTTGGGATTATTCACTGTGTTAGACCAAATAATGACCCATCACGGTATCCAGGTTCCAAATTCTGGAAAATGTGAATGTTATCTTATAGGCAAAAAGGACTTTGCAGATGTAAATTAAAGATTTTTGAGATAAGGAGATTATGCTAGATTATCTGGGGTGGACTCTTAAATGAAATCACAAGTGTTCTTACAAGGGGGAAGTAGGAGATTTGACTATAAAAGAAGTCAATGTGATGACGAAAGCAAGATGCTACGTCATCGGCTTTGAGGATGGAGGAAGAGGCCAGGTGCTAAGAAATGCAAAGAATGCAGCTCTAGAGAATGGAAGGAAGAGACGGAAATGGATTTTCCCCTAGAGCCTCAGCAGTGTGCGTGGCCCTGAGCTTCTGATCTCCAGAGTTGCAAGAGAATAAATGTGTGTTGTTTTAAGCCACAATTGGTAGTCATCACTAATTTGTTACAGTGGCTATAGGAAGCTAATACACTCACCACATTGCTTTGGTGTTACTTCATAGACATCATACTCTGTGCATTTGTTCAGGCAGTCATAGTTCAAGATAACACACCTAGCTGTCTTAATGAGGAAGTTTCCAATTTTGTGAAGGCTTAAAGTGCAACTTCATTTTACACTTCCCTTCATCAAAATGTTCAATCACTGGCTATGAATAGTGGTTCTCATTGTTTTTCAGCTTGTCCTACTTTAGGACAAAAGGCAATGTGAACCAACCAATGAGAATTATCTGAGGACCTACTATGTGTTGGTATTTGAGGTGTAAAGGAACTTTTGACCGGTTAATCTAACCTGTATTACACTGGTAATGGAATTGGGATGTGAAGAACTCATTTAAAAAGTACATAAAGAAAGCTTTGAAAAAGAAAATGCTACACATATAAATGTATTTTTATTGGCTAATATTGTGTCAGGCCCATGTACAGAATCAATAAATATAATATTTAAATGACACAAGTTCTGTTGTTAAGATGTTTACAACTAGGGAAAAATATTTACATGGGAAATAATAGAGTTTCTAGATAATAAAATATTTTTCAAAACCCTAACAGTTGAAGCAATATGATCCTGGTGCAGGAATCAACAGATAACTGGAATGTCACAAACCTCTAAGAATAGAATAAGAATTTAATTTATGACGTAAGAAGCATTTCAAATAATGGAGAAAAAACAGATTAGTATGACAAAACCATCTAACATTTTGGGGGGGAATGTTTGGTTCCCTATTACATACCTTATATCACAATATCTTATCAGGGTTATGGATTTTAAAAAACACATGATACAATAAATTAATAAAAGAGTACAGGTTAATATTTATTTTGGAGTTCAAAAAGTATTTTTTAAAACAGTGCTCAAAATAAAATGCCATAAATTAAAAATTTTAAAAGTTGTATCACGCAAAAAATTAATTTGTTGGTTTGTCCAAAGAGATCATGCATATTCCAAATACAAAGAATCTAAAAACTAATTCAGAAGTGTGAAAGTATTTAGCTATAAGAGGTTCATTGCAATATATACAACGTGTGTGTATATTTCTAGGTATAGACATAGATATGTGCGTGTATGTATAAAAATGTAGAAGAGAAACATCAATATATTAACAGTGGTTATATTCTGTTAGTAGAATTACAGTAGACTATGTCTATCCATGTACTGAGACATATATATTTCGTTTACTTGTTTATTTGATAATTTAACTCCTGGTAAATGACCACTCCACTATCTCATTTAATTTTTGGAGGAACAAGCACATCTCTTAACATGGATTGAGGTTTTGGTTTAATATGAAAATAGAGTAGAATGAACTCTGAAGGGAAGCAGAAAACACTTGGAATTTTCTACTCCTTCCTCAATTTATTGCTAGGGATTTCATTGTTATTTTAAAGGCAGAATAGTTGGAGTGACTAGACAACTGCATATGGGTTATTCTTAAATTCCTTCGTTTATTCTGCAAAATGAATTTCAAATTCTGGTGTGTTTAATGTTTAATTTACTATGGGTGATTTAAAATATTTTGTGAGTTGACTTTAGAAACAAATCCTACATATATGCAGTTTCACTGTATAGGTGAGTTTTCTTTCTTTTTTAAAAAACAATTATTTTAGGCTGAGCACAGTCTCTCATGCCTGTAATCCCAGCACCTTGGGAGGTTGAGGCAGGTGGATCAAATGAGGTCAGGAGTTCAAGACTAGCCTGGACAACATGGTGAAACCCCATCTCTACTAAAAATACAAAAGTTAGCTGATCATGGTGGTACATGTCTGTAATCCCAGCTACTCAGGAAGCTGAGGCAGGAGAATCACTTGAACCCAGGAGGCAGAGGTTGCAGTGAGCTGAGAGCACGTCACTTTACTCCAGCCTGGGCAAAGAGCAAGGCTCTGTCTCAAAAGAAAAACAAAAACAAAACAAAACGACAAAAAAAAAAAAAATGTATTTTAATGTGAAAAAAAAAAAAAACCTACTTTGCTTTTCTTCTTCTTTTTTCTTATTTGTAACATTTGAAGGCTAAAATTGAGAGGCAGGAATATCACACCCCAGAGGCTGGCCTACAAATGCCTTCCCGCAAAGGAGGATAAAGATGAAGCCCTAGGGTTTTCTTATTGCTAGCGATTCTGCTACAATCACAGTGAAATAATCAGCATATGAGCATAGTGAATAATGAGTGTAGTGAATAATGCTCCAAATGTGAGAGGAGAATTGGGAAATGAGGGACCAGGTAAGAAGGAGCAAGCAGGAAAGTCCTTGACAGATTCCCATGACTCTGGGAGTTGATCCTGGGAAGGCAGCCCCTAAAATGGGAGAAGCCAAGTGGACCTGGAGAATGGCCACTCACAGGAACACTATTCAAATGCCTAGGAGAGCCCAGTATTTCCCAACAAAGTGCCTAGACCCATAGAGTAGCATCTTCTGTTACCAAAACAAGGGGCCTCATGCCAGCAGATTCTCTGGGTGGGAAGCTGGTTGCTCGGAACCTCCCCAGTTATCTGACCATCGGGAGTTGTGCCTGTTCCTGTCCCAGTGCTTGATATGACACACCTGTCTACAATATCCAAGATATTTTTCAGCTCAGAAATTGTGTGTGAGGGCTTGGGAGGACTGGATTCCTACATTGGTGGTGATGAGCATGCCAAATTGAGTAGTTGGAAAGAACTGGGTTGGGTTATGGTTAGCAACACCTCTGACGTGCATTTTCTAACTTATGCAAACGTTACATAAGAAAATCCTTAAGCAATGAGTAAATCACAGAGGAAAATATCTATATATACCTTAAAAACAAACAAACAAAAACTCTCTGCTTCCACCAATAATATTAACCAGATTAAAAGGCACACAGTATAATGGGGGGAAATAATTGCAACCGCTCTACCTTTGTTTCCCCAGATGGCATGAAGTGTTTGCTAGAATTCAGACTGACAACAGGGATGATGGTGTGGGAGGCTGTTTGTTTTGGTTAATTGCTGGAATGACTGGGGATTGGCCTTCATTTTCTGAGCACATGAATCCAGAGACCTTGAAAATTGGGAGGTACTGGAGAGCTTTGCCTTTTCCAGTGGAAGACAGAGACATACCAGGATACTGTCTGATGAAGATCTGATCCTACTGGGCCAAAAAGGAGAACTCACTAGCTGAGACTGAGTACAATGAGAAATTGAGGAGGAGGAGGAGTACAGTCTGATTGATTTGTTATTGATGTAAACTAGACTGAAGACTTTATTTATAGGACTCTGTGAATTTTATAATGGGATGAGTTAATGTGTCCAAATTTAATGTGCTTTATTTAGGCGTATTTTGAGACTTTTAGTGAAATATGCTGAATAAGATAAATGACCATAATTTGAAATAGAAAATAATAAATATTATGGAGGCAAAGTATACGATAATATTAAGTGGTTATCTGGGTACTAAGATTAGGAGTGACTTTTTATTGTCATATGTGCTTTTCTCTTTTTCTATGTTTTTTTTTTTCAGATTCCTCAATGTGCATACATTTCATAATACAAGAAAATAATTGTTTTAAAAATTTAAAAACTAACTAACCCACAGCACTGCAGCACATCTATAGTTTTCCTGTATTGTTAGGACAGTGCAAAAGTAATTGCGGTTTTTGCCATTGAAAGGAAGGCAAAAACCACAATTACTTTTGTGCCAACTTAATACTTGCCATCATTTAAAGGTTGTTATATTATTCTATGCTTAAACTGCATCTGTTTGCTCAATGGGGAATATTATTTGTTGGAAAATTGTTTTATGTATACTGTGATACAATCTGAAAAACATAAGCCTCATAAACTGCCAACTTTCTATGTTTTTCCTCATTGCATTTCTTCTGCATGGAGTAGTGACCTTGTCTTGGTGCTAGTTCTTTCATACTGCCAGGTTGAGTAATTTACCCAAGACAAGAGAACAAAAAGAGTAAAGTGGAAATAAAGAAAATTTGAAGCAAGTAAAAACTTTTTAAATGTTACAGACAAATCTTGATCTCATTTGAGGGCTACCGAATCAATGTTATCCTTTGCCTTTTAATAGAACACATGGAAAGAGAAGCTTCCACTCTCTCCCCCTACCGACAGGACCATGCCTATACCAAAGTTGTGACTATAGGAATTCAATTTTTTTCTCTTTTGCTTCCAGGAAGTGCATTTGTAGTAGATGACTGTAGCATAACAAAGGTTACCCTAGAAGCTGGTAAATAATTTATATGAAAGAATTTGTGGAATTTTGTTGTTCCCTGATTTTCTTGTTGAAAGAGAGAGCAAAACAAGCAAAAGCCCTAAAATCTCTTTGAAATGAATGTTGGAACAGGTTCCAACTTTCAAAACAACCACCACCGTAAGGCAGTGTGCTCCTGTGGTTTGGTCTGTGGCGAAGTTGCCAAAACTCACCAGCCTGTGGCTTCATTGTTCTCTGCTAAGGAGAGACTGAAAGAATGAAGTGAGCTTTTTGAAATTCCCTTGCTTGTTTTCACAGTTATTTTCCAGTCAGTGTGTTCTTCCAACTTGGCCACAACATACCCTTGTTTCTAGAAATGGGGTTAGCTCTCTCAAGGGCTTACCATAAAATAGAATGTAGCACATCTTTGGCTGGCCTCTCTGGGGTTGCTATTATGAATGAAGCCTTCCGTGTTTTATGCAGAGTTTTCTGATTTTCAGAGAAATTTTAGGTCTTCTATCTCACTAAGATGAGATAATGAGGACATGAATGTTGCTACCCTTCATTTAACAGGTGAAAAAAACTCTGAAGTTTCTAGAACTTCTATAGGATATTGTTGCTTGGGCCCTTCAGGCATCCAGATCCCCCTTCCTTTTACTTGGTCTGCCTCTGGGAGGCCCCAAACTATGGCTAATATCCTCCCTCTCTCTGCACTGGTACAGTTATAGGCACATGGAGTAGTCTCCCCCAGTAGGATGCTGTCTCCTGGGACATTGTATCTTGAGTGTGACCCAAAGACAAGGGGACAGAATATATTTAATGTTGTCCCCAATTCCTCTCTTTTCATTCTCTCTCTCTATCTCTCTCTCTCTGTCTGGGTCCTCTTTCACTGGACTTTTAAAAAAAATCATTACTTATAGTGAACATTCATCGACATGCAGAGAAGTGTTATATTTAAAGTTTAACCTGACCAGGCACAGTGGCTCATGCCTGTAATCCCAACACTTTGATAGGCCAAGGTGGGTGGATCACTTGGGCCCAGGAGTTCGAGATCAGCCTGGGCAACATGATGAAACCCCATCTCTACAAAAAAATGCAAAAATTAGCCAAGCGTGATGGCATGCTCCTGTGGTCCCAGCTACTAGGGAGGCTGAGGTGGGAGGATCACCTGAATCTGGGGAGGTCAAGGCTGCCATGATCACGCCACTGTACTCAACCTGAGCGACAGTGAGACTGTCTCAAAAACAATATTTTTTAAGTTTAACCAAATCTTTTAAAGCAAACACACATATAACCACTATCCCAGTGAAGAAATAATCCTTTGCCAGCCCCCAGAGATTCATGTTATACCCTTTCCAGTCTGCAATGTCCTCCTTCCCCAGGGTAACCATTAATCTGATGTGTAGTAATCACTCTCTTGCTAACTTTTAATTTTATCATCCAGATATGAATCCACAAACATTATGGTTTAGTTTTGTCAAATTTGGAATGAAATCAGACACTGTGTATTCATTTTTGTTTGGCTTCTTTCACTCAGCCTTTTATTTGCGAATTTTATCTGTGTGGTTGGGTAAATCCATAGTTCATTTATTTTCATTGCTAAGTAGTATTCTATTGAATGAGTCTAACACGATCTGTTCATCTATTCTACTACTTAATGTTATCTGGGGTGTTTCGGCTGTTATAAACAATGCTGGTATGAACAGTCTTGTACATTTCATCTTGATGCCCATGGACACAAATTTATCTAGGGTATCTATGGCCAAGAATGGAATCAATGGATCATAAGTTTTACATATATTTAACATTACCATGTGATGCCAGTGTTTTCCAAAGCAGTTGTTCCAATTAACACTACCACCAGCAGCAAATGTGTATTCCCATCATTGCATATCCTCACCAATACTTGAAATAGTTGTATTATTTTTAATGGTATCATATGATTCCTACATTTGTAACTATCTGATTGGCATGAAATGAAAGTGAGTTAGAATACTTTCCTCACAATCTCACAAGTAGAGGGTAGTGTAGTGGTAGGAGTGCTGTCTTTGATTAAGTCTGTTCGAGTTGAAATCCCAGTTTACTGCTTAGCTGTCTGACCACAGGTAAGTTACCTAACCTCTTTGTGTTTCATTTCTCACATCTGTCAAATTGGATAATAATAATGCCAAACCTCATAGAGTTATTGTAAAGATTAAGTGATTTAATAAACCTAAAACATTTAGAACAATGCTTGGCACATAATGAGTCCTATATATGTCTTTGTCATTGTCATTATTACGGTAAAAGCAAAAGAATGTCTAGGATCAGGTGTTGCTAAAGAATAGTATGCTGATGTATTGGAAGGAAAAAGTGGTTATTTATTCATTCATTGATTTATTAATTAACAAATATTAAAGAACTATAGAGTGTGAAATTGATAAGAGATGTAGTTTGCCCCTCAGAAGTCTCATAATTTAGGGGGACAGGAAGATATTCAAACAAGTACCAGCAAACTCAAAATGGTACTATAATAGTTTTATATACATGGAAGGGAAAACTATTATCGAAGCTTGGGAACAAGGAGTTGGAACAAAGAAGACTTTATATTAGTTATAGCAATTGAGATGGTCTTCACAGTTTGAATAGGAATTCAGCAAATAGAAATATGAGGGAAAGAATATTCTAAAATGCAGTAAAAGCCTGAGGAAAAAACTACAGAGGCATGATAGTAAAGAGCCTATCTTTTTTAAAAGTTAGAAGCGAGGCACCACAGCACATGCCTATATTCCCAGCTACTCCAGAGGCAGAGGCACGAGGATCCCCTGAACCCAGGAGTTCAAGTCCATCCTGGGCAACATAGCAAGATACTGTCTTAAAAAAATAAAAATAAAAGAATTAGAAAGTGGAAGAAAATTAGACTAAGTTTAGATTGTAAAGGGATTCTGTGTAATGTTAAAAAGTTTGTAAGTTATTCTTTACCTGATAGGGAGTTGCTAGAGGTGGTTTTGTTGTTGTTGTTTGTTTGTTTGTTTGTTATTTTTGGGGGGGTTTTTTTGAAGGTGTCTCACTCTGTCCTTCAGGCTGGAGTGCAGTGGTACCATCCCAGCTAACTGCAACCTCTGCCTCCCGGGTTCAAGACAGTCTTGTGCCTCAGTTTCCCGAGTAGCTGGGACTACAGAGGTGCACTACCACGCCCAGTTAATTTTTGTATTTTTAGTAGAGATAGGGTTTTACCATTTTGGCCGGGCTGATCTTGAACTCCTGACCTTAGGTGATCCACTCACCTCGGCCTCCCAAAATGCTGGGATTACAGGCGCGAGCTATTGCACCTGGCCTTGCTAGAGGTTTGAATCAGAGGAGTAGCCTAGAACTTTATGACAGAGTAATAAGTCACCATATATGTAGTAGCTTGGAAGGGGAAAAGAAAAAAAGGTATCCTACTATATGTGAGTTTCTACTAGGGGATAAGGATCAAGTGTACTTTGTCTGTGCTGGCTCCATTTGCAGACATGGCTCTCCAGTTGTAAGACTCCTGTATTAACTCTAGATCTTCCATCCTCTTATCTTTGAATCCTTGAGAAAAGAAAGAGTTTCTCTTCCAAACAGCTAAACTGCTACTGGTTTACCAGAGTGTAAATACTTAGAAGATGGGCTGCCAAACAAGAGTTGCCCCTTTACAATGGGGAGATCATTTAGGAGGTGATTAAACAGATGGGACAATAAGGTGCTAGAAAAATTAAATGAAAAGAAGGGGATGAATAGCAAATATGATCAGATTTGACAATTGATGTGATATGCGGGGAGCCATGAGAAAGGACAAGAAGGCTTAAGATGATTTCAAGGGTGAAGGCCAGAACATTAGGGAGGATGATGATGTAATTTTCTGAGATATGAAACACAGGCGGAGGAACAGGTTTGGGGGCCAGATGAGTTTCGTTTGCTGAGTTTGTAGCCCTGGCAATCTATCTCTGTGGAAAGGTTGACCAGGCAGATGGATGAACAGGTCTGTAGGAGGCACAATACCCTGTACACAGTTTCCCCATAAATGTTTATTAAATACAAAATAAACAAAGATGAAACCAATTTCCATGTTAGCATTCCCACAGTGATATTTACTGGTTG
Organism: Rhinopithecus roxellana; assembly: GCF_007565055.1. Lineage (NCBI taxonomy): Eukaryota > Metazoa > Chordata > Mammalia > Primates > Cercopithecidae > Rhinopithecus > Rhinopithecus roxellana. The sequence continues at coordinate 55,007,605 of NC_044564.1, read as the reverse complement.
GGTCCTTGCCAAAGTGAGGCTTGAATAGTTCCAACTTAAAAATAATTGCTTACCACTTCCGTGCCCTCCCATATGGTCTCCTTCTAGTTCCTAATGCAATTTTTTGAAAAAATAATTAAGATTTTGAAAAAGAAAAGCACCATTCAAACACATTGTCATTCTTGCCCTAATGTTATTAATTATCAGAAAGGTAGGACTTATCAAAAGCATTTTCAACCGTGTGCAGTGGCACACAGACTGGCAAGGGTCCTTAACTTAGCCTTGCAGTGAACACGCTTTGCAGCCTCATTGTGCTGGGGCTACTGCAATCCTCTGTCAGTCTCATACTTCAAAGATTTTGTCTTCTTGTCATATTATGTTAGATACGGGTTCCCATTTTTGATTCTGGAAATATGCTTGGTATAAATGTAGGTGTCCAAATATAAGGTAGCTTGCATTCTTTTTTCTGGCCCTCAAGTTACATTCTAAAGGCATCTCCAACAAAACACATCTCATTCCAATTTGAAAGTATTTTGAGCCTGACAAATTCAATCCTCAGACTGCATTCCATGAATTCATGCCACCTCCCACCCCATCCTCTTTCCCATTATTGTATTATCTGTATGTTTGTCTCCTACATTGACCTATCAATCCCTTAGATGGAAGGCTGAGCTCTGCTCATTTTGGGGTCCCTTACTCCAGTGAAGTGCTTTGCATGGGAGTTTCTCAAAGCACGTGGGGAATAGACTGGAAAAACAATTGTTTATCTGGTCTGGTCTGCTATGACAGCTTCATGCTGAATGCTTCTTGCTTCTGTTTGCCTGGTGTAGTGGGGCAGTAGCTTTGCCCAGACCCATTAGAAGTTGAGATGATTTACTGGGTAGGGTAAAACAATGTCATACATTTTCTCCTAGTAATAAAGCCAGTCTGGCCATAATTTTTCTCAATTGGACTCTGTTTGAAAGATTCTCTGCTAGTGTTTCCTTTTTTAAGTTTTCAAGAAAGAGGTTCTCTTTCACCCCCAACCCTACTCATCTTAGCCAGGTGCCAGAACACCACAACATGGGAATGTCTGACTCATCCTCACAAAAGTGGAACTGTATAATAGGACACATTCTTCTCTGACTAATTTCTTCTTCTCAGCACATGTTGACTCATTAGAAATTGTGAGAAGAAATTTAGCAAAAGTCATTGGCTTTTATTGCTTCCTTTGCAGAAAAGTTTTTTTTCTTTATAACACATTAATTTGCATGCTGGGTGCCATATAATTCCACACCCGTTTTAAGAGCACTTACTAGGAAAAAGGCAAAGGGAAGTGCTTCCTTTGGAAGTCATAAAAATTAAGAAACTAGGGGGAAAATCTTAGCAGATTTTTATGGCTACAAATACAGGAATTTGGTAAGAATGAGGGAGACCTTTGAAGAAAAATAAGGGATAGACTTCCATGTAGAGGAAATGAACATTGAGCTGGGGAGTGAAGAATGGCAGGCACTTCTTAGAACATGGAGATGGAGGGCCAGGTGTGATGGCTCATGCCTGGCCTGTAATCCCAGCACTTTGGGAGGCCGAGGGAAGTGGATCACCTGAGGTCAGGAGTTCAAGACCAGTCTGGCCAACATGGTAAAACCCATCTTTACTAAAAAGATACAAAAATTAGCTGGGCATGGTGGTGTGTGCCTGTAGTCCCAGCTACTTGGGAGGCTGGGAAACTGCACACTGCACACGGCTGAAAATGTTTTTGATAAGTCCTACCTCTCTGATAATTAATAATATTAGGGCAACATTAGAGGTGGGAGAATCATTTGAACCCAGGAGGCAGAGGCTGCAGTAAGCCTAGATGGTGCCACTGCACTCCAGCCTGGGCAACAAAGTGAGACTCCATCTCAAATAAATAGATTAACTAATTAATTAAAAAAGAACATGGAGATGGAATAAGGATGTTTGCTCCTCAGTGGTCTCTTTCAGGGTGCTGCAGAATGAAGGCATTCTTCCTCATCTCAAAGGCAACAATTCTGGTCATTGAGCCGTTTTCTCATAATTTTGATAACTTATCGTCTGTTGTGTTTTGCTTCTAAGATAGGACAGGTGTTCCCAGTAGGGGTAGAGGCAGGATTATGGAAACATTTTCCTCAGGGTCCACTCATCTCTTTAAGGTTCATCTCAAATTCTACTTATTTTTTGAATATCTCTCAGATTACTCCAAAAAGTCTCTCTTTCCTACAGGTATTCCCATGGTGTTCTTTTAAATCTCTGATATTTATTGTCATACAACAGCCATCCCCAAGTTGATGGCTTAAAGGAAAAACATTTTCTTGCTCATTATTTTGTGTGTCAGGAATTTAAGCAGGGCTCAGCAGGGATGGGTTATTTCTGCTCTGCGAGGTAACGGGTGGGAGTCGCTCCACCGGGGTTGGAGGATCCAAGACTTTTTTTTTTTTTTTGAGACGAAGTCTTGTTCGGTCGCCCAGGCTGGAGTGCAGTGACGCGATCTTGGCTCACTGCAAGCTCTGCCTCCTGGGTCCAGGCCATTCTCCCGCCTCAGTCTCCCGAGTAGCTGGGACTACAGGCGCCCACCACCACATCCGGCTAATTTTTTGCATTTTTAGTTGATCCCATGTCTGATGCTTCAGCTGGAGAGGCTGTGATCTTTGGAGGATGGCAAAGAATCACTTTCTAGAAGGGTAGTTCAACTTCTTTTCAGAGTAACTCAAGGCTCCAACAGAGTAAAACTGGAAGTTCTTAGGTCTCTTAAGAAGTAGGTACTGAACTGACATGGTGGCACTTCCATGGCATCCTATGGGCCAAAACAAGTCACATGGGCAGCCTAGATTCAAAGAGAGGAGAAATGGATATGACATCTTGACGGAAGGAGTGCCATGCCCAGATGGGGAAAAATAAATTGTTAGTGGCCATCTTTGCTGACAGCCCACTACAACTTCTTTTGTGTCTCTGTGGTACTCTTGTTCCTAATATTCTCTTATTATTTGTCAGCCTACACTATCATTCCGTGAGCTTCTCAAAAGGCAAAGTCAAAGTCATATCCTTTGCAGTGTCCTGCCAAAAGTAGGGTCTCAAAGACTATTTGGATAAACAAACAGATTTGTATAGACTGGGGACAGAAAGTGGGGGAATATCTTGCAGAGAGCCTTGACTTGACTTTGGAATCAGATGATGTGGGTCTAATTCCCAAATTTTGCATATATCTATGAGCTCTAAAAGTGCTTTTACTTTTTATTTCTATTCCCTCAAGTGTAAATAGAGGTGATGCTACACAGCTCATAAAGGGATTGTTAACAGTAAACAAGTTATTGTTTGTAGAAGTGCCTCATCCATGCGGCAAGGTTGGGGGAATGAGTCTTGTTCTCAACTTTTGCTTAAGTCCTCTCTGTTCTCCTCAAATGTTCATACACATTTCAACATGGTTTTTGACACATTTGAGGGAAAAAGCTTTCTCAGTAAGTGGTTAAGAGTAGAATAATATTTTAAACACAACCCAGGATATAACCACATTAGAAATAAATGGTGTAATTGGCACTTAGCAGAGATGCTGAGGAAAGACACTGCGGCATTCTCATTAAGCCCTCAGGCATGAATGCACATACGGATATCAAATTAAGGGTCCAGTTGTGCCAGCGGTCATTGTTTTTTAGGAGTAGCTCTGATGTCCCTGGCTGACGTATCTTTCAGAAAACTGTCTATGATCTGTCCATAGATTACCCTAGCAAACCATAACTAATGAACATGCACTAGAGGACAAAAGAAGGAAATAGGCAGATGCTTAATATAATGGCCTTCACCTCACAAAGAGCAGAGAGCCATCTCTCCCTGACTAATTTTCAGTCAATCTCCTGCACAAAACCGAGGACAAATAGCAATTACTCACATTTCTGTAGTGTAGTAGTTCTCAACATTCTCAGTCCGAGCTCTCCCTCCAGAGAGTATATATTTTGTGTTGGCCCTTTCACTACTCTGAAATTTACTTCATAGATAAAATAGTTTATCTACAAGTATAAGTTCAAAAACACCCATATAATGCTTTAAGTGTACTATAAAGACAATGAAGAGAAAGATGATCTATAATCAAATAACATGTGTTTCAATATGTATGTAGGTACAACTACACTAAAGAGAATAATAAAGTAGTCAAATGCTTACATATACTTAAAATTTGTAAAGTTTGAAATTAAGGTAATATTCAACCAGTATCACTCTATTTAAATTTTTCATGTGCTTAAAATAAGGGTAATATAAATACATATATGTGTGTATTTATGCATGTATGTAAATACATAGATATGTGTAGATATGAATATGTGTATGTTTATATATAAATAAACAAGTTCATAAATCACTGTGAATACTAGTTACAAACAAAAATTGAAACAGGTGTGTTACATTTGTGACTCAGATACCACAAGAAGCATCAATGATGTAAATTACAAAATGACGAATAATCCTTGGAAAAGTTCTGAACAAAACTAAATTCTGTATTCTTTCAATTTACGTGGGAATTTTCATCTGGAAAATTCAGTGCATGTTACAGTCATGCAAAACTATTTGCTGTTTATATGTTAAACCGAGTAATAGTCTACGCTTGGATTATTAGAAACAAGTTCTTCACTTATCAGAATGCCTAGCTTCTCAAATTGAAATATCCTTGACTTTAGAAAATTCACTTGAGGCAGGACAATTCTTCATCATACAGGATTGTCTGCCCCTTGCAAGGTGTAGAGCACCTCTTATCCCCACCAATGGTATGCTCCCTAAACCATGGGTGTCCAAAAGCATTTGTATTAGTCTGTTCTCACTCTGCTAATAAGGACATACCTAAGACTGGGTAATTTATAAAGCAAAGAGTTTTAACGGACTTACAATTCCACATGGCTGGGGAGACCCCAAAATCATGGTGGAAGGCAAAGGAGAAGCAACGGCAAGTCTTACATGGCAGCAGGCAAGACAGTATATAGAGGGAACTCCCCTTTATAAAACCATTGGATCTCATAAGATGTATTCACCATTACAAAAACAGCATGATCATGGGAAAAACTCAGTCCCATGATTCAATTTCCTCCCACCAGGTCCCTCCCATGAAACATGGGGATTATTACAATTCAAGGTGAGATATGGTTTGGGACACAGAGCCAAACCATATCAGCATTGTAACCATCCCTATCAGTGCTGCACAGGTTGAAATCGTCAAATTTTGTATAGTTAGTTTCTAAAATGGCTCCCTCTCAAGTGATATTGTCTCATTGGATCATCACAATGAGAGATACAATTATTTTCAACTTTTGTCAATAAGGATAGAGGCTCACAGAGGTTAAATGACTCCCCACATATTGTAAACAATGGTGTTGACCCATATATATTGTACTTGATTTAGGATTTGCCCTCATGCTCACGTTTTATGTGAACATGAAGGTTGGGGGAGGAAGAAATGAGTAGGTGGAGAACAGAGGATGTTTAGGGCAGTAAAACTACTCTGTATGATACCGTAATAATGGATACATGTCATTATATATTTTCCAAACCCATAGAAGGTAAGAATGCCAAGAATCAACCCTAATGTAAACTATGGATTTGGGTTGGTTATGATGCATCAATGTAGGTTCATCAATTGTAGCAAATGTACCACTCTGGTGAGGGATGTTAATAATTGGGGAGGCTGTGGTTTTGTGGGGGCAGGTGAGATACGGGAAATCTCTGTACCTTCCTCTCAATTTTGCTATGAACCTAAAACTCCTCTGAAAAATAAAGTCTATTTAGAAAAAGAAGAAGAAGAAGGCCTGTTTCCATCAGTGTGGAAGTCTTTTCAAACGGTGTTGAGGGACTATATTAAGGGCTGCAGAGTCAGCACTGCAGAGGTTAGGGTTTGCTGACTCACAGAGCAGGGTTGTAATTCTCTGTCCAGCTATGACTTCTGGCTTTTCCTCATCTGGTCTCTTCGTTTTTGCTTACCTGCTGGAAATGGCTGGGGCTACTCTGAGTTTACAGCGAGTAAGGGGGAAAAATGACTTGATTGCAAGATGCCTTAAGCTAATTACATGAATTACACTAGTTGACATTACACTAGTTGATATAGGCTAAGTGCTTGGAATAGTGCCTCACATGCAGAAAGTCCATAAAGTTAGCTTAATAAGTGTTAGCTATTAGTACCAAAACCTTTGAGAAAAGACATAGGTCTATGACAGTGGTGGCAGACATGGTGATAAATAGCTTTCTTGTGTAATCAAATTTAGTTTCAACATCTTTGTTTTGATCACCTACTATTTACAAGTCTCTGTACTAGGGCATTCTTTGAATAGAATCCAGTCTTTGCCCTGAAGGGCCTTATTAGTAGTGCTGGGGAGAAGAGCTGAGGTGAGGAAGAATGAACAACACAAATAAAACATATAGAAAGATAAATGTCTTGAGAGGCAGAAACACAATATTTATAAGGCATTAGGACTTTCAGCTTCTGCTAATAGCAGGGATCAAAAACAGGAAGAAATCACATTAATTTAGAAATAAAGAAAAGTTGAGGTGACTCTGAATGATGGTATTTGAAAGTGGAATTGGAGGAGAGACCCAGAAGGATTAAGAATTACAGGAGGAAATTGCTGCATCAACAAAACCACCAGGAGGCTTTAGGAACACATTCACCAGTGGAATTAGAAATAGAGTTGCTGTTCCCAAACCGGCTAAACATGAGGATCACCTGGGGAGCTTTAAAAATAGAGATTCCTAGCACCCAGCCAGGCTTACTGAATCATAACCTCCAAGAGTAGGTCTAGAAACTTGTATTCTTTTATAAACTTCTCAAAGAAATTCTACTCATCAACCAAGTGTGGTCCTTAGACCACCAGCGGCAGCTCCTGTGTGCATTTAGGAAATCCAGGCTCTCAGACCTACTGCAGCAGAAGCTGTGGGACTGGGGACCAGCAATCTGTGTTTTAACAAGCCCTGCAGATGACTCTGAAGCATATTAAGTTTGAGAACCACTGGACAGGTGCAGAGTAGAAAAATGTCTGTCGTCAACTGTCATCTTGGCAGTAAGGGAGTTAATGAATAAATAGGTGACAGAAAAGTGGAGACGTAAGATATTAACACAACCTTTTAACCATTTTTTTTCCTTCCCCTTGCCCCAAGAACTTTAGTAGTGAAGAGTATGGAAAAACATAAGGTGGAATTCTTCCTCTCCATTTAATTATTATAGTAACAACTATAACATTAACAATACTAGCTACTTCCAGTATATTTTTCTCCAAGTCTCATAACAACCTGAGAGGGAGGTTGATATTATCTCTATTCTACCCATGAGAAAACTGTCTCAGATATTTTAAATAATTTGCCCAAGGTCATACGGTTAATAAGTAGCTGACCTGAGATGTGAATCTAAAGGTTTTTCACACTATGCTGAGCCGCCTCTCCTCTGATCTTTGATCAAGACACTAGATTTGGCGGAGAATTCAGAGACAAATGCTAATCTCCTAATTTTGGACAGCGAAATCTAAGGTCTAGACGTGTAAAGTGAATTACTCCAAATTACCAGGCAGATGGGAGGCAGAGATAGGGTTAGAAGCCAGAGAGAGTGTCTATATTCCAACCTAGGGCTCTTCCCAATATGCGATGTTGAAGTTCATTCTCAAACCGCTGGGACACTTGTTACATAATGTTTAAATTTATGTAGGAATGTGACTAATCCACATTCTTTGGTATTTGATCAGATGTAGAATATAAATGAGGCAAGCACGTAATTGAAAAACTCAAGAAGTGGGAAGGCTTGAGGAGTCCTCTGATACAGAACAACAATGAAATGCAGGCTGCATGAATATTTTTCAAGCTGTTATGGCTATGAACTACAGTTTACTACCTCTGCCGAGATCGGTTCATATTACAGCTAAACAATTGCAGAGTTATGTGGCATCTATGTCTGACTAGTAGAGGATTTGGTAATTACTAATCTTCCTAACTAATACCTTCATGTGTGAATCAAGCAAAAATTAAATATTTGCTGTATTCCTACCTGTCTCCAAACAACTGTCTGAGTTGTTCAGCAAAGCAGTGATCAAAGCAATCTGTTCATCATTTCAGATTTTCTCTCTTTTAAAAAGTCATTATTTAAAATTTATTTTTTTGCCATAGAAAAGATAGGAAAGATAGCAATGAATAGAATTTCCTTTCTTAAGAAGCACCTGTCATTTGAAGAAGCACAAAGACCGTAGAAGGAAAATACATATTTTTAGTCATAGTTTTGTGTCCTTTTAATTATAATTATCTCAGAGCTCTGGTATGAAAAGATAGAATGTTTCACTAAAATAGATGAACAGATCTTCTAAATGATGCTACTAAAAACTCTGTTATTTAATATATTATGTCTAGCTGGTTTTAAATGTCAGACAATAATCGCCAAAACTTTAAAATGTGGTGATCTTTAGGCTGCCTTTGACCTGAAATTTTAAAAGGCTAAGAAGTGAGAATGATAAGATTATTGAAACAAATTTACAGACTTCAAGTTGAAGTCCTTATGGGGCAAATAATTTGCTGCAGCATGGATCCACCATGTTCATGTTTGTAGCTGGCACTGCTGGTAGCCTATGCAATACCTATACCCCAATACCACCTCCTTTCTCTGCTTTCTTCTTCCAAAAAGAATATTGTTTTTATTCAGGTGTGCTTCCTCCTAGGTACGGCCATATGGCAGTGGGTAGGTCTTGATTAGTGTCAGCTAATCACATCAATCTTATCCAACTTGGCAGTAACTGGCTGAAGACCTGGTCAGGTAACAGGATTCTGGCCTTTGAAACATGAGGGCAAGGCTGTTGGGAGGATTTCTGGGAAAGGTATCTCCAATCTTTGAAAAAGACAAAGAGATGGCTCATTTTCTGCTTCTGGGTGTGGGACTGCAAGGAGAGTCAGACCAAGGAAAAGTGAACATGTGGAGAAGAACAGAGTAAGAGAGTTATGGGGAACAGAACTTGGCCCTGATCCTGCTGTACCCAGAAATACCCTGTCTTTGTACTTCCTGCTTAGTGAGAAAGTGAATTTCCTTATTGTCTGAAACACTGGTTTTCAAAGTTTAGCATTCATTAGAATCACCTGGAGGGCTGGTTAAACCACAGATCACTGGGCTACACCCCCAGAGTTTCTGATTCAGTAGATCCAGGGTAGGAGTGGAGAATTTGCATTTCTAACAAGGTCTCAGGTGATGCTGATGTTGCTGGTCCAGGGGCCATACTTTAATAATCACAAGTCAATTGAGTCAAGTTTCAATTACTTGCAGCTGAAAGCATCCTAATTTATATGCCTAGGTGCTGAGAAACACACAAAGATGTAAAAGCCTACTGCCTTCCGGGACATTTCAAGGCTGATTTATGTTAAGCTAACCAGGAAGAAACATTCTATCCTGTCTTTCCTTTCCATTAATGATGACACTCCATAAAAACACATTGATCAAAACCTTGAAACATAACATATTTCTAGAGTAAAGAACACAGGAGTTGGAGTCAGTCTTGGACTTAAATGAGAGCTCTACAATGCTGACTTTACTAGTAAATTACTTGGATTGTCTAGGTTTTCTATTTATAAATGAAAATTAAGACCTTATTCTATAGACCTATTTGGGGGGAATCAAATGAAATAGCATGCAAAATGCTTCTAACATAGCACCTGATATAGGGTAGGTGCTCAGTACACATATCCCATTTTTATTTGTTTTTCTAACTTCCTAACTGAAATATAACATATAGGGTAAAAATCCTCATTATCTGAAACTTTGTTATCTAAAATCCTGTACTTAAAAGGTTTTATATGGAAACAAGAGTCTTCCTAATGCAAAAATATTTACTAATGAATTGCCCACTTATTAGTACCCATTTAAACATCCTCCCCTCTTAAAAAGTAGTATCTATTTCTATACATCTGTCATAATATTTCTAGATGAGTCTCTATAGATAGTAAAATGTAAACATCTGGTAGTGAACTTGATTGCAAATTGAGGTTGCAAATCTTGCACTTGGTACAAGATTTCATGAGGTTGATTAAAGTGCTGTCAGAAAATTAATCATATCACACTCAATGTCCCTGACAAATGAGGGTCTGGCAGAAGTAGACCAGTGAAAATTTTGAAGTGAAACATTGGAATTTTGATGCTAGGATCAGGTCTTTAAGAGAATGATGTGGATACCAAAGGCCTAAGAGAAGCTCTTAGTAAAAGTGATGCATATTTTCAAAGATCCTCTCCGTGATCACATAGCCAAAGACAAATAGAAACAAAGAATGTCCTATTATTAAATTATATTATATTCTCATTTCAATGTCATCAAATTAAATATCCAGCACTTAACTCATTCTTGGCCAAAAAAAACCCTAATAATTTATATTAAAACCTAAATTATATTAAATATAAAATAAAATACGCTTTCACAATTTTAGTATCATTTTTCATGGTAAAATTCCACTCAAAACTTCCCCCTTACCATTTACTATAAAAACTTGGTCGCTGCTTTAAGTAGATTTGCTTTAAAATATTGAGGGAAACAGATATCAAGAGAGTAACATTATGTTTGTTGTTTTGTATAATACCTAAATCCTGTTCAGGAGAAACTTCCAGTTACCTCCCAATATTTAGTCTTTTCTTCTCCGATAGTAACAGAAAGCTGAGTTTTAGCTGGGCCAGTGTTGTCCAGGATAATGGCTAAATTTTCTGGTCTTCTTTGAATTTATAATCTGATGAGATGTAATAAAACTGTTTTGTGAGAATTCTAGTAAAGCTACTTAAAAGTGGGAAGGTGTGCCTTTTTCTTTCCTTCCTTCTTCCTGCCATCATGGAGTAGGCAGGAGCTCCAGCAGTCATCTTGGACCATGACGGGAAAACCACATACCGAGGATGGTGAAAAGGAAAAGTAAACATCTGTAACCTTGAAATCACCATGGAGCTTTCACACCAGTCCCCAAATACCTACTTTTGGATTTTGTTATATAACAAATAATTATTCTATCAAACTCCTGTTATGTGGGGGCTTTCTGGTATATACAGCACAACTCTATCTCACATACCCTTTACATTGTGCTGAAAATATATTACTAATTTTTGAAGTGTATGTTCACGCATTGCTTTGGACTATTAGGGTAGGGGAAGTGGAGTAACGATGTGTGGGGATGGGGAAGGAAAAGTCTCAGGTTTGATTCTAAGTAGACTTGCAAAAAGCAAGACAGTCATATTTAGTCATCTGATTTAGCTTTGAGTATAAATGTACTCAATAGATTGCTTTTGTAGATTATTTGCATCTTATTTTGTTATCTTTAGTCCACAATGTTTGATTAAGTTACAAGAGCCTTTGTGATTATCCAATGCAATATCTGTCTACTTCAGGAATCTTCTCTACAACATCCCTGTTGCGCTATCCACCCTCTGCTAAACGACATTGGTAAGAAAATATTTGAGGTCTAAGACACCCAATCAATTGATAGGAAGGACTTCCTTGTGCTGATGCTGCACCTGCATATTCAAAACTTCCATCCACCAGGTTATGGTTCTACAGAGCAGAACTTCCTCTCAATAGCTCCTGTAGCTATTTAAGAAAGCTATAATAGTATGTTGCCTTAATGTCTTCTCAGCTTTAGGCTAACCACTTCCAGTTCTTTCAATTATTCTTCTTTTCAGGTAGTTCCTAGATCTCTCTATTGCTCGTTGACACATTTTAGATTGTCAACAGTCTTCTTTGCTAAAACCCATTTTGTTATTCTGTGTCTCACAGAAAGCAGAGGCACATTATCTGCTATCATTACACTTTTATAGTTGATGGCTATGATCTCTGCCTTCTGCAACCTTCTGTTCTTCTCACAAAACAGAAACTTACTCACTTTCCTTATAGTTCCTTAAAGCCCCTTAAAAAACATTTAATCTCTTTCAAATAGGAGGTGCAGAAACACCCTCCAATATAAAAAGAAACAAGCAAACACACACTAACTTAGTAGAGAGAACAGAATTTTGAAATATATTCCAAAGTATTTAAGCCCCCCAAATTAAAATGAATTAAGACATATGCAAATAGATCATGTTTCCAATAGTTTTTACTGAACATACACACACACACACACATGCATGCACACACCAGCAGCAACTAGTAAAGCCTTTTGCAACTTGTGGTGTTTCCCAATCATCTAAATATACGAAGCTATGAGCAGCTCCAGGCTCTCTTATCTCTCTCACAGACATCTGCCTCCTCTTGGTCCTGGGATTAAATCTTCTCTTGATCACTATCTCACCCTTCAGCTATTCAGTTCCCCATTGACAATGTAAATGTCACTTTGAAATAACTGTCCCTGTGACTTGCTTTGAGGATGCTTGAAAAAGTAGTGCTTTTGCGGAAGTTGATGTTGGGTTATATTATTTCACATAAAACAGAATGTGGTCAGTGGGCAAGTTCTGCTTTTTAAGGGTTTTCTAGTTCACCTTTTAAGAAAGATTTTATGCCAAGAGAAAATAAAAAGTAACTGACCCTACCTTGGGCCACCCCTCCTTTTTTCATGATTATAACATCCATATTATGTCAGGAGACTAACAGGTCATAGGTAGTGGGATTTTTTTTAACTAAAAATTAGTGTCCTCCACTGTTGTACATTTTGCCAAAATGTTTGTTCCATACTGGTGTGGAGTGGAGATTTCTGATGCTTCACGATTCTCAGAAGGCCTTGCCTAGCTGTTCCCCCATCTTTTATCAGCTCTCACAACCCTCTCTTAATAACAAGCCTTAGCCAGGCACGGTGGCTCATGCCTGTAATCCCAGCACTTTGGGAGGCCAAGGTGGGTGGATCAACTGAGGTCAGGAGTTCGAGACCAACCTGACCAATATGGTGAAACCCCATCTCTACTAAAAATACAAAATTAGCCGGGCATGGTGGTGCACGCCTGTAATCCCATCTACTCAGGAGGCTGAGGCAGGAGAATCGCTTGAACCCAGGAGGTGGAGGTTGCAGTGAGCTGAGATCGCACACTCTGGCCTGGGCAACAAGAGTGAAACTCCGTCTCAGGAAAAAAAAAAAAAAAAGAAAAAAAGCCTTAGTAAACCTCTTCTTTTGTTAACACAACCATGGTCCCCATGTGTCCCATGGTATTTTTATAGCATCCCTGACAAGCCTATAAGAAAATGACCAGTAATCTTTGGAAAGAGGAGTCCTAAGTGCTACCATGTGCCCTAGGTTATCTCAAGAATGCTCAGAGCTAAATTTATCAGCTGTGCTATCTGTCACAGCTGACTCCCTCCTCATTCCATAGTCTCATTTGCCTTTTTCTATAATATTACCTTATGTATTTTGTATTGTTAAGATTTCTCCACATCTTATTTGGAAACTGGCAGAGTGCAATAGAAATAAAGAGACTAGATCCATTTTGTCAGCAATGAACTTGAAGCAGTACTTACCTTTCTAGTGCTCAGTTTCCAAACATGAAATAAGAGGGTTCAACTGAATTTTGAGGCCACTTCTAGCTCTCACATTCTCTGACCAGGTGACTTTGGGGTTCTAATCGTGCATTTTAAAATAGAGTCTAAAAGGAATACAGATCCAAGGTTTCCACCTGAATAACAGGGCTGTTTTTCTGCCAACTTTAGGGAAGGAGGAAGGGTATGGAGAGATACCACTGATTCATGAATAGAAGCTACGTCACCCTGGGAAGAAGCTATAAGCTGAATCCACTCCTCATTGTGGCTGAAGTGTGTCTCACTTTTGATCTTTTGAAGGATTCAATCTGGTTTATTCAGAAGGTAGAGGTAAGAAAGTATCAAACTACTTGCAATAGCTTTGTACTAAAGATATTTAAGGGTGCTTCACAGAAAACTGAGATAGGTACTGTGAGCTACACAAAAGGTGGTATTCAATCCAGACATCAGGATCACCAAGGCCCATGAGATCCTACCCATGCCAGAGACAAAATCTTCATTGAAAACTTTCATTATTTACTTGTTCAACAGTCACGAAAAAGTCCCAGCCTAGTGTTAACTGGTTCATCTGGTGACCTGATCTGATCCTCTATGACCCCAGTTACTAAGTGAAATCTAACAAAAGTGAACCATGACCAATTTGCTTTCCAAGCATGCAATTTGGTTCATGAATCTAGAAAATAATAGTGTGAAAAGTCCTTCTCTTTCTAGCTTTGAAAAATGATTATTTTTTAAAAACCTCATTAGATACCATGTTTCCAGTCCCTCCTTTTTTAAATAAGTTAGTTTAGTTAGAAAAGGCATTTCTGTGATGCATCTAATGGACTTGCTTGCTGCAGTGTGCTGGTAGAAATCTATAAAGAGTAAGTGCTGGGGGTGGGCCTGGAGGGTGGGGAGAAGGAAAGCAAGACACATCTCCTGATGCACAATTCTAAAGAATCCAGTGGTTCTTGAGTATACAGTGTACATATGAGTCAACAAGTAGACAAAGAAAATCCAGACCTTTGATGACCCCTGGTGAATAAACTAAGCACTGCATTGAAATGCAGCTAGAGCCACAGACTTCCCTTGCAGGCAAGCCTCCGGAATGGCTCCTCTCTGAAGTAAGGCAAAAGGTTTTTTCTCCCCCAAGTGCCTGTTTCATTTGTATTACAGACATACCTTACATACTTGAGGCATCTTTATCCTCCTGAATGATTCTCATGTTGGTGATCTCTGTTGGTAGAGACTAAGAAATGTGTATCCAACAGTATTTTCTATTTGTGGTGTGACCTCTTAGACCCGAACATTGTTATTCACGGAACACTGAAGAATTCAGTGACCTCCATAAAGCAAGATCTGTAACTTTCTTTCAGATTAGGTATATATTTAGTATTTTTATGGAATAATTATGAAGAATAAATCAACCATCTTACAGAACTCAAATTTAAGATCAGAGTTTAAAGGTAATCCCTTGTCTGTAACTGCTGAGTACCAGATAAAATACTCTTCTAGGCAGCAAAAGTCTGCATTTTTATAAACAGCTGTATGTGACCAGCATGTGGTACATGCAAGCCAGAAAGCAGGCTGTATTTTGTCAGCTTGTAGAAGAGAAGGGAAATTTGCCATTGTAAAAGAAGGAAGCAGAGAGGGGAGGCGCAGAGAATGAAATATTTTTGTTGTACACCCCAGGCATCCAATTATAAAAGAAATGCCAAATCCCTATTTGTAATAATCCAGAATGGCACCTACCTGATAGAGTTATATAGAATGGAATACAAAACAGTTTATACTGTTAATACAGTTTAGCTTATTAGTCATTTGCATACCATAACTATTGGTTTTTAAGTTTTTGTTGCCTGAACAGGAATTATTTTTTATATCTCTCAGATTGGTGTACACAGGGTGCTGAATTGTTGAATTTATTCCCTCTCCCTTCACCCTTTTTAATCACCACAGACTAAGGAATGCCCTTTTTCTCCGCTATGGTTTGAATGTTCCCTCCAAAACCCATGATGACACTTAATTTCCAATAAAATGGTATTGGGGAGTGGGGCCTTTGAAAAGTGATGTGGTCATGAGGGTTCTGCCTGGTGAATGGCTGTTACAGGAGTGGGTTAGTTATCTCAGAAGTGGGGTCCTGATCAAAGGGTAAGTTTGGCCCCCATTTTCTCTCTGCCTCATGCACTTGCTCACCACTTGAGGCCTTCTGCCATGGATGACACACGGGGCCATGCTACTGGACTTCCTAGCCTCCAGAGCCAAATCAACTTCTTTTTTTAAATGAATTACCCAGCCTGTGATATTATGTTAAAACAGCAGATAAATAGACTAATAAAATCTCTTTAAAAATGAACTAAGTTAAAATTTTTTTTAAATACAAAGCATTACATATTCCAAATATGTGCTTCAGCTTCATGGGTAGGCATCTCAGTCTCTCCATGGGGATCACAGGGGCTCAAGTAAACATAAGTCATCACTTTCTTTTGTGACCTTCAGCATATTCTTCTGGATGAGGAGGCTGGCATTCAGGAAATTTAATCAAAAGCCAGAGGTCTAAAATTTCAAAGGTGGAAAGAATCTTAGAAATTGTTTTGTTTAGTTCCTCCAATTAGTTTGAATATGAGAAAACTGAAACCTAGAATTGGGTGATGTTTCTAATACAGCACAACTAAACACAGAGATCTCTTTCTTCCCAGTGTAGCTGTCTGTCCTTTCCATCACTCTGCCTTTGAGGCATGTTGAACATTCTGTGTCTTTATAGAGGACAGCCATGCCACCCTTGGGAGTATCGAGTAAATTGTTAAATAAAAAAATGAGGTGAAGAGGGGATATAATGAAACATTAATATGAATTTAAGAAACAACTCAATTTGGAGGAACATTTATATAATTTTCAGTTTCTTTTTCAAATTAGAAAAAGTAGTTTTGATTTTAACCACAAAGATCCATTTGTGTTTATTACTTCATTGCATGTTTTAATGACAAGTTATAGCATTATATATAGCACATTATAGTGTGAAAAGTATGTCATGATACTATTATTGGTGTGATTAGGTATGTGTCCCACCATGTGGTTGAAGGACAAACAAATTACTAAGAATCTATGCACGGTGTGTCTCATTGCTACAAGTATTTTCTGAGACTTTTAACCCAGATATGATGCATTTTGAAATCTTTATCTCACGTTTGAAGTTTGCTCATCTTTCATTTCTATATGAAGTACATATCCCATTTGAGTAAGTATAGCATTAAAAAGGCTCTTAGGGCTGGGTGCAGTGGTCATGTCTGCAATCCCAGTGCTTTCGGAGTCTGAGGCAGGACGATTGCTTGAAGCCAGTGTTCAAGACCACCCTGTGTAACAGAGCAAGACCCCATCTCTACAAAAAATTTAAAAATTAGCCAGATATGGTGGCATGCACCTGTAGTCCTAGATACTCAGGAGGCTGAGACAGAGAATTTCTTGAGCCCAGGAGTTCAAGGTTACAGTGAGCCATAATTACACCACTGCATCCTGGCCTAAGCAACAGTGAGACTCTGTCTCTAAAAGAAAAGAAAAGGCTCTCCAGTAGGCCACGGAGGCAGAAAAGTATCTGTGTATAAAGTGTTGGAAGATATGTCCAAATACCTTCGAACTAAAAGTCATGTGCTCTAAGCCACCAAATACAATATGGGACTGTTCAATGAATCTTTCCTTTCAAAAGATCAACTGGGCATGATATGAGGTTCTTAGTAACCTGATCAAGGTTTGTTTCCCAGTTTTGAATCTGTAGAAACCAACAAATTTAATGGAAAGGTAGCAAGGTTTAATGGAAAAAGCACTGGGAATCTGAAGACTTGACTTTGCAATCCATCTCTACCCTCTATAGCTGTGTAACTTTGGGCAAATTCTTTAGCCTTTCTTAATGAATGAACTCAATAATGGAGGTTAAGGAAAATTAACTCTGGCATATGTGGCTGCAACTTGAAGTTCTTCTGGACCTGGTTGTAGGGTAGTAATTTTGGGAGCCATAGCACAGGAGTAGTATGAGCTAGACTGATTGTAGAGCCTGCTATAGCATCTACACAAGAACATCTCCACAGGAGTAACCAAGCATCCCCTGGACTGGGCAAGACCAGTGTTCAGTGGCCACAGCTCTGGCTGAAGTTTGGCACCTATAAACTGAAGAACTATCAAGCTTCTTCTTCATCTAAGTATAGGTGGTTTGACTTTTTATGCACGGGTGTGTGGCAGAGTAGGGGAGTAGGTATGTATCAAATGATGTATCCTAGATTTTCTTCTTTAAATGGCAGGTTTAGACTCAAGCAATTAATTGCAAAAAATAATGCAAGCATGAGCAGTTTCACTTGAAGTTTAGATTTCTTGCACATCGTGCTGCTAAGGAAAATTAATAATTTTACTGACAATTCAACCAATTTTGAAAAACAAGCTCTTCTGGCATTGAAAACAAAAGCAAAACAAATAAAAAAACCTTAAATGTAGAAAAGTGATACGATTTACACTGTTCACCATAGTACAATCTTTCCTAGAGGATGGTGTTACAATCTCCCAGGATGATGGCCAGGTGTGGTGGCTCATGCCTGTAATCCAAGCACTGTGGGAGGCCGAGGCAGGTGGATTACTTGAAGTCAGGAGTTTGAGACCAGCCTGGCCAACACGGTGAAACCCTGTCTCTACTAAAACTACAGAAATTAGCAGGGTGTGGTGGCACGCACCTGTAATCACAGCTACTTGGAGGGCTGAGGTGGGAGAGTCACTTGAACCCAGGAGGCGAAGATTGCAAGCGGAGATCCTGCCACTGCACTCCAGCCTGGTTGAGAGGAAGTCACTTTTTCTTTTCTTTTCTCTTCTTTTTTTTTTTCTTTATTTTGAGACAGGGTCTTGCTTTGCCACCCAGACTGGAGTGTAGTGGCCTGATCTCAGCTCACTGCAACCTCCACCTCCCGGACTCAAACCATTCTCCCACCTCAGCCTCCCGAGTAGCTGGAACTAGCATCACGCACCACCATGCCTGGCTAATTTTTGTATTTTTGGTAGAGACAGAGTTTCATCATGCTGCTCAGGCTGGTCTTGAACTCCTGAACTCAGGTGATCCACCCACTCGGCCTCCCAAAGTGCTCAGATTACGGGCGTAAGCCACCACTCCCAGCCAGGAAGACAATTTTTCTGATTTCATACATGTCACATGTCCCTTTCCCTCTTAGAATGACTGTTTAATTTCACGACAGTATTTATTAATGGATGTGAGTTGTACATGTAAAAAATTATGGAGCCAGAAAAGCAGTTGCAAAATTTGTATTTAGCCACAAGGGCAAGTAGATAAAAAGGAATTGATTTATGATGTGGCATAAGGTTCTAGAACTGCTCAAATGAAAGAAAATATTTTTCAGCTATCTAGAAATGTGTTATTCAATCCAACAATTATTTATTCTATGTTACCTTAAATTTCCTGCAGTGATGCCTCATGGCATCTAAGGCCTTTAATGATTTGTGATCTATCTGTCTGCTTGATCTCCTTTCACTGGCTTTTTGAGTTACAGTAATTCAGAATTTTTAACCTTTGTTTGAAAACATTATGCTGTTCCATGCCTCTACTCCTTGACATACTGTTTCTTTTTTTTCTGGATTGTCTTCCTCCCCTAGTGAATTCCTACTCGTTCTTAAAGACCTGGCTCAAATGCCTTTTGTCACCTGCCTTTACCATGAGTAGGCACAATTAATTGCTGTTTTCCCTGCATGTGTCACATTGTATTCTAATTATTTGTAAGCAAGTATTTTAACCATCCAGACTATAAACTCCAAAGAGCAATGACTGTGTTATTTGTCATTCTTCCCCAATTCCTGGAACATAGTCTTTAAGCACCATTTTTGAATGAATGAATAGACACAAGCATAAATTCTAAGCATTGCGTCGAAGAGGTGGTAGGTTGAGCTACAACAATGAAGACATGGCCTTTAACCTAAAGAAGATTATAATCACAGATAGGAAATGAACATCTTAATCCAATCTTCACTCAAAGACAGATTTCCAAGGCTTGTCCTGAAGATATGAAGTGCTGTAGGAGCATGTGAGCCTAACAGTAAAAGTTTTGTTGAAAGAATAATGAATAAAATAAACATTTATTGAATAAGTAACAAAGGACAATGATGAGAGAGTTATTGTAATGGATAAACAGTAAATATTTGGTGGAAAAGACAATATTTGAGTTGAGGTTTAAAATCTTTACCACTGAGCAGTGGAAAAGATTGCAAAGATTGAGCAGTAGTGCTGGTAAAAGCAGAATCATAAAAACATGATGTGTTGGGGAAATGAAAAGCAATCCAGTTGGTTAGAACATACTGAATATAGGAAGGGATGTTAAGAGATTTGTCTGAAGATCTGTATTGCAAGTACTATGAAAGCTTTGGATTTTATGGGAAAAGCAGTGAGGAGCTGTTGAAGGTTTTAGAGCAGAGGAGTGAAATGAGCTATAAATACCTGTGTTGAATAAGGATTAAATGAGCTAATGTATAGAAAGTGCTTGGAATAGTGGTTTGTACATAGTGAGTAACTCATGCATTTTTGTTATTATAGTCAGATATTTTCTGGAAGAAGAAATAATGTGGGAAGAGATTGAAGTCAAGAAAAAAATATAAGCCATAGCAATAGTTCAGATAAAAGATAACAAATTTCTAAATCTAGACAGAGGTTGTAGGCATGAAAAGGAAAAGATTATATTCAAATGACATTTTAAAGGTACAATGGAGGTAACTTGACCACCAATCGGTGATCCTAGAGCAATTTAGCCTTGCCATATAAAAGAGTGGTGGTATAAAAACAATGAAACCAGAGGATTGGGTGGTCTGGAAGGCAGGTAATGTGTGTTTTGGATATGTTGAGCTGGATGGATCTTGGGACTCAAAAATGTCTACCGACCCAGTAGATGTATGGGTCTGAGGTCCAAGAAAGAGAAATAAACGAGAGATATAAATTTTGTGAATCACCATAGAGGTGATCATTGACACCATGCAAGTGTAGAGGAAGAAGAGTGCTGAGAGCAGAAAATTGGTGACCACCAATTTTTTGCAGCAATCTGACCTTGTGTCTGATAATCCTTGAGAGTTGCAGAGTGTCTTCCTTTCTTGCCGGTCATGCTATTTTGGGTACCAGTGGATGTTGTGTGCAGGAAAATCAGAACACAGGGCAAGGCAACATACATATGTATAAGCTGAGTCAACTTAATCAATAACCTTCTTATTTTAACAAAATATAGGTGCTTTAAAAGGGCAAAGTAAGCATGCTAAGATTCCACCATAGTGCCCCTTAGTGTAATTCTAACCTGATCATTGACATACTTCAAATTAGGGAAATGCTTCTTCATTAGGAGAAAGCTTTTTTTGTTGTTGTCTCTTGATTCTGATATTGCATGGAAACTGACTTTTAATGATGTGTCTCACAGCTTTCACTTCACAATTGTTTTTAAATGGTTATACCTTATAATACTTTATAATTGTATAGCTCTTTGCAGCTCATAAAACACTCATCAGATTTTCTCAGTAACTTCATAAGATAGGTTGTATTTATTCCCATTTTACAAACATAAACATTGAGTTGGAGGCATCATGACCTGATCATGATATTGAAAGGAAACTTCTGTGCAGCTGAACTTTAAAAACTGAAATATAACTAGATGCTTTAGAATGATCATCTTTCTTAATTTGTTGCATGTGGTCATTATTGATCCATGCAAGTTACTCTTTTATTTTTCTGTTCTTCATATCTCATTCTCCATTTCTAATTCTTTTTATTACCACAATAGGCACATACTTTCATATATATTGTATGTAATGTAGAGTGAAAAAGGGAGCAGAATGAGATGTGTGGAATTTATAATATACTTGTAGAAAAATCTATGTGTTATTTATGGATAAGTTTATATGTGTATAGGGTGGAGGAACAAGAATATTAAAACCTCTCTTCTGTCTCCTAGGAGGCTTTTGGAAATTCTACTTTCCAGTGAAGGCATCTTCAGGTGTGGAGAACTGGTTGTCAAACTTGAGCATGAATCAGAAGCTCCTGAGGGTTTCTGAAAACACAGATTACTGGGTCCCCTGCCAGAGTTTCCTATTCAGTAAGTCTGGGATATGCCTGAGAATTTACATTTCTAACAAGTTGCTGGGCAATGCTGATTCTGCTGATCTGGGACCACACTTTGGGAGATGTAGGCATAGGGGGAAAGGAAAACCTAAGGGATGGGCATGTAATCCGCAGGACTTTTTCAAATTTATCAACTGTCACCAAACTCTTTTTCCTTTCAAACAAACACAAAATTTATTTTATTTCATTTTTAAATGTTTTTTTTCTTCCAATTTGTATTTTAGATTCACTGGTACATGTGCAGATTTGTTACATGGGTAAATTGCGTACTTTGGGGGTTTGGTGTACCAATTATTTTGTCACCCAGGTTATAAACACACTACCCTGATAGGTAGTTTTTCCATTCTCACCCTCCTCCCATCCTCACCCTCAAGTTGGCTCCATTGTCTATTGTCCCCTCCTTAGTGTCCAGGTGTACTCAGTGTTTAGTTCCCACTTACATGAGAATGTGCGGTATTTGGTTTTCTGTTTCTGCATTAATTCACTTAGGACAAGGCCTCCAGCTACATCCATATTGCGGCAAAGGACATGATTTTGTTCTTTCATGGCTGCATAGTATTCCATAGTGTATATGCACTACATTTTCTTTATCCAATTCACCACTGATAGGCATTTAGGTTGCTTCTATGTCTTTGCTTTGAATAGTGCTGCAATAAACATACACATGCATGTATCTTTATGGTGGAACAATTCATATTCCTTTGGGTATGTACCCAATAATGGGATTGCTAGGTCAAATGGTAGTTCTGTTTTAAGCTCTTTGAGAAATCTCCAAATGGCTTTCCAGTGACTAAACTAATTTACATTCCCACCAGCAGTGCATAAGCATTGCTTTTTCTATGCTACCTTGCCAGCATCTGTTATTTTTTTGACTTTTCAATACTAGCCATCCTGACTGGTGTGACATGACATCTCAGTGTGGTTTTGATTTGCATTTCTCTAATGATAGTGATGTTGAACATCTTTCTCATGTGCTTCTTGGCCACATGTATGTCTTCTTTTGAGAAGAATCTGTTCATGTCCTTTGCCCATTTTGTAATGGGTTTTTTTTTGGTTTTTTTTTTTTTTTTTTGCTTGTTAATTTGTCAATTTTTGTTTTTGTTGCTATTGGTTTTGGAGTTTTCATCATGAAATCTTTGCCAGGGCCTGTGTCCAGAATGGTATTTGCTGGGTTTTCTTCTAGGGTTTTTATAGTTTTAGATTTTACATCTAAGTCTTTAATACAAAAATGTCTTTCACCTTTTTTGTATATGGTGAAAGGAAGGGATCCAGTTTAAATGTTTTGCATATGGCCAGCCAGTTATCCCAGCAGCATTTATTGAATAGGGAGTCCTTTCTCCATTGTTCATTATTATTGACTTTGTCAAAGATCAGATGGTTGTAGGTATGTAGTTTTATTTCTGGGTTCTTTAACCTCTTCCATTGGTCAATATGTCTGTTTTTTTATCAGTACCATGCTGTTTTGGTTAATGTGGCCGTGTAGTATAGTTTGAAGTTGGGTAACGTAATGCCTCTGGCTTTGTTCTTTTTGCTTACTATTGCTTTGGTTGTTTGGGCTCTCTTTTGGTTCCATATAAATTTTATAACAGTTTTTTTCCAGTTTTGTGAAAAATATTATTGGTAGTTTGATAGGAATAGCTTTTTTTTTTTTTTTTTTTGAGACGGAGTCTCGCTCTGTCGCCCAGGCTGGAGTGCAGTGGCGGGATCTCAGCTCACTGCAAGCTCCGCCTCCTGGGTTCACGCCATTCTCCTGCCTCAGCCTCCCACGTAGCTGGGACTACAGGCGCCCGCCACCTCGCCCGGTTAGCTTTTTGTATTTTTTAGTAGAGACGGGGTTTCACCGTGTTAGCCAGAATGGACTCGATCTCCTGACCTCATGATCCGCCCGTCTCGGCCTCCCAAAGTGCTGGGATTACAGGCTTGAGCCACCGCGCCCGGCCAGGAATAGCTTTGAATCTATAAATTGCTTTGGGGAGTATGGCCATTTGAACAATACTGAGTCTTCTTATCCACGAGCATTGACTATTTTTCCATTCGTTTGTGTCACTTCTGATTTCTTTGAGCAGTGCTCTGCAATTCTCATTGTAGAAATCTTCACCTCCCTGGTTAGCTTTATTCTTAGGTATTTTATTCTTTTTGTGCTATTGTAAATAAGATTGTGTTCTTGATTTGGTTCTCAGCTTGGATATTATTGATGTATAGAAATGCTACAGATTTTTGTACATTCTAAGTCCCTTTCTGGCTTTTTTTGTTGACTCCTGTTGTCATTCTGTTTCCCTCCAGCTCTGCCTATAGTTTGGTAGAGTGGACAGAGAGGAAAGAGTTGTAGCCAAATAAATCAACTCTGCCACTTTGATTAATGTCTGAGCAAATTACTTAATTTCCTGCTATACTAGTATTCTCATTTCTACAGACCACAAAAATACTGCTAGTAAATCTTAAACTTTATTCAGTAATTTCATTGTTCATAGTAATATTGGCATTACTAGTTTGAAACCATGTTATGAATATTATAAAATACGGCAAGTCAGTTATTAGAAATCAAGATATTCTAGATACAAGAAAACAGATATAAAACCAAGTAAGTTCAGCAAAAACTCTAGACTGTCAAATGAGAATTGAAAATATTATTATTAATTTCTGCTATTAAAAAATAAATTTCCTAGATCTGCCCACTGATAGGACCTAGAACAATGACATAATGGTAGTAATAAGCATTCCTGGTTCCTTGATTTTGGTTTCTAAATACTATTTCCTACTAAAAGGACTCGAGCTCCTTTAAGAAATATGTGATTTGGCTAGGCATGGTGGCTCATGCCTGTAATCTCAGCACTTTGGGAGGCCAAGATTGGTGGATCACTTGAGGTCAGGAGTTTGAGAGCAGTCTGGACAACATGGTGAACCCCCATCTCTACTAAAGATACAACAATTAGATGGTCATGTTGGCGTGCACTTGTAATCCCAGCTACTTGGGAAGCTGATGCAGGAGAAATGCTTGAACCCAGGAGGCAGAGGCTGCAGTGAGCTGATATCATGCCACTGCACTCTAGCTTGGGGGACAGAATGAGACCGTCTCAAAAAACGGGGGGAATAATATGTGAATATGTGATTTTTGGTCTGAGGCAGCAGTTGTACAAGGTGAGCAAGGACATTTTTGGGGTCAGAAAGCTAAGAAGTATTTAAAGATTAATGGGAGAATGATAAAAGTAGACAGACTTCAAGATGGCTGAATAGGAACAGCTCCAGTCTCCAACTCCCAGCGCGAGCGACACAGAAGACCGGTGATTTCTGCATTTTCAACTGAGGTACTGGGGTCATCTCACTGGGGAGTGCCGGACAATTGGTGCTGGTCAGCTGCTGCAGCCCGACCAGCGAGAGCTGAAGCAGGGCGAGGCATTGCCTCACCTGGGAAGTGCAAGGGGGAAGGGAATCCCTTTTCCTAGCCAGGGGAACTGAGACACACAACACCTGGAAAATCAGGTAATTCCCACCCCAATACTGCGCTTTAAGCAAATGGGCACACCAGGAGATTATACCCACACCTGGCCGGGAGGGTCCCACGGCCACGGAGCCTCCCTCATTGCTAGCACAGCAGTCTGCGATCTAACCGCAAGGCAGCAGCGAGGCTGGGGGAGGGGCGCCCACCACTGCTGAGGCTTAAGTAGGTAAACAAAGCCGCTGGGAAGCTCGAACTGGGTGGAGCTCACAGCAGCTCAAGGAAACCTGCCTGTCTCTGTAGACTCCACCTCTGGGGATTGGGCACAGCTAAACAACAAAAGGGGAAGCAGCAGAGGCCTGTGCAGACACAAACGACTCTGTCTGACAGCTTTGAAGAGAGCAGTGGATCTCCCAACACGGAGATTGAGATCTGAGAACGGACAGACTGCCTGCTCAAGTGGGTCCCTGAGCCCTGAGTAGCCTAACTGGGAGACATCCCCCACTAGGGACAGTCTGACACCCCACACCTCACAGGGTGGAGTACACCCCTGAGAGGAAGCTTCCAAATAAGAATCAGACAGGTACACTCGCTGTTCAGCAATATTCTATCTTCTGCAACCTCTGCTGCTGATACCCAGGCAAACAGCGTCTGGAGTGGACCTCAAGCAATCTCCAACAGAGCTACACCTGAGGGTCCTGACCATTAGAAGGAAAACTATCAAACAGGAAGAACACCTATACCAAAATCCCATCAGTACGTCACCATCGTCAAAGACCAGAGGCAGATAAAACCACAAAGATGGGGAAGAAGCAGGGCAGAAAAGCTGGAAATTCAAAAATAAGAGCACATCTCCCCCTGCAAAGGAGCGCAGCTCATCGCCAGCAACGGATCAAAGCTGGTCAGAGAATGACTTTGACAAAATGAGAGAAGAAGTCTTCAGTCCATCAAACTTCTCAGAGCTAAAGGAGGAATTATGTACCCAGTGCAAAGAAACTAAAAATCTTGAAAAAAGAGTGGAAGAATTGATAGCTAGAATAATTAATGCAGAGAAGGTCATAAATGAAATGACAGAGATGAAAACCATGACACGAGAAATACGTGACAACTCCACAAGCTTCAGTAACCGACTCAATCAACTGGAAGAAAGAGTATCAGTGATTGAGGATCAAATGAATGAAATGAAGTGAGAAGAGAAACCAAAAGAAAAAAGAAGAAAAAGAAATGAACAAAGCCTGCAAGAAGTATGGGATTATGTAAAAAGACCAAATCTACGTCTGATTGGGGTGCCTGAAAGTGAGGGGGAAAATGGAACCAAGTTAGAAGACACTCTTCAGGATATCATCCAGGAGAACTTCCCCAACCTAGTAGGGCAGGCCAACATTCAAATTCAGGAAATACAGACAACGCCACAAAGATACTCCTCGAGAAGAGCAACTCCAAGACACATAATTGCCAGATTCACCAAAGCTGAAATGAAGGAACAAATCTTAAGGGCAGCCAGAGAGAAAGGTCGGGTTACCCACAGAGGGAAGCCCATCAGACTAACAGCAGATCTATCGGCAGAAACTCCACAAGCCAGAAGACAGTGGGGGCCAATATTCAACGTTCTTAAAGAAAAGAATTTTAAACCCAGAATTTCATATCCAGCCAAACTAAGTTTCATAAGTGAAGGAGAAATAAAATCCTTTACAGATAAGCAAATGCTTAGAGATTTTGTCACCACCAGGCCTGCCTTACAAGAGACCCTGAAGGAAGCCCTAAACATGGAAAGGAACAACCAGTACCAGCCATTGCAAAAATATGCCAAAATGTAAAGACCATCGAGGCTAGGAAGAAACTGCATCAACTAACGAGCAAAATAACCAGTTAATATCATAATGGCTGGATCAAGTTCACACATAACAATATTAACCTTAAATGTAAATGAACTAAATGCTCCAATTAAAAGACACAGACTGGCAAATTGGATAAAGAGTCAAGACCCATCAGTCTACTATATTCAGGAGACCCATCTCACATGCAGAGACATACATAGGCTCAAAATAAAGGGATGGAGAAAGATCTACCAAGCAAATGGAGAGCAAAAAAAAAGCAGAGGTTGCAATCCTAGTCTCTGATAAAACAGACTTTAAACCATCAAAGATCAAAAGAGACAAAGAAGGCCATTACATAATGGTAAAGGGATCAATTCAATAGGAAGAGCTAACTATCCTAAATATATATGTAGCCAATACAGGAGCACCCAGATTCATAAAGCAAGTCCTTAGAGACTTACAAAGAGACTTAGACTCCCATACAATAATAATGGGAGACTTCAACACCCCACTGTCAACATTAGACAGATCAATGATACAGAAAGTTAACAAGGATATCCAGGAATTAAACTCAACTCTGCAGCAAGCAGACCTAATAGACATCTATAGAACTCTCCACCCCAAATCAACAGAATATACATCCTTCTCAGCACCACATCACACTTATTCCAAAATTGACCACATAATTGGAAGTAAAGCACTCCTAAGCAAATGTAAAAGAACAGAAATTATAACAAACTGTCTTTCAGACCACAGTGCCATCAAACTAGAACTCAGGACGAAGAAACTCAATCAAAACCGCTCAACTACATGGAAACTGAACAACCTGCTCCTGAATGACTACTGGGTACATAACGAAATGAAGGCAGAAATAAAGATGTTCTTTGAAACCAATGAGAACAAAGATACAACATACCAGAATCACTGGGACACATTTAAAGCAGTGTGTGGAGGGAAATTTATAGCACTAAATGCCCACAAGAGAAAGCAGGAAAGATCTAAAATTGACACTCTAACATCACAATTAAAAGAACTAGAGAAGCAAGAGCAAATACACTCAAAAGCTAACAGAAGGCAAGAAATAACTAAGATCAGAGCAGAACTGAAGGAGATAGAGACACAAAAAAACCTCCAAAAAATCAATGAATCCAGGAGGTGGTTTTTTGAAAAGATCAACAAAATTGACAGACTGCTAGCAAGACTAATAAAGAAGAAAAGAGAGAAGAATCAAATAGACGCAATAAAAAATGATAAAGGGGATATCACCACCGACCCCACAGAAATACAAACTACCATCAGAGAATACTATAAATACCTCTATGCAAATCAACTAGAAAATCTAGAAGAATTGGATGAATTCCTGGACACTTACCCTCTTCCAAGACTAAACCAGGAAGAAGTTGAATCCCTGAATAGACCAATAGCAGGCTCTGAAACTGAGGCAATAATTAATAGCCTACCAACCAAAAAAAGTCCAGGACCAGATGGATTCACAGCTGAATTCTACCAGAGGTACAAGGAGGAGCTGGTACCATTCCTTCTGAAACTATTCCAATCAATAGAAAAAGAGGGAATCCTCCCTAACTCATTTTATGAGGCCAACATCATCCTGACACCAAAGCCTGGCAGAGACACAACAAAAAAAGAGAATTTTAGACCAATATCCCTGATGAACATCGATGCAAAAATCCTCAATAAAATACTGGCAAACCGGATTCAGCAGCACATCAAAAAGCTTATCCACCATGATCAAGTGGGCTTCATCCCTGGGATGCAAGGCTGGTTCAACATTCGCAAATCAATAAACGTAATCCAGCATATAAACAGAACCAAAGACAAGAACCACATGATTATCTCAATAGATGCAGAAAAGGCTTTTGAAAAAATTCAACAGCCCTTCATGCTAAAGACGCTCAATAAATTTGGTATTGATGGAACGTACCTCAAAATAATTAGAGCTATTTATGACAGACCCACAGTCAATATCATACTGAATGGGCAAAAACTGGAAAAATTCCCTTTGAAAAGTGGCACAACACAGGGATGCCCTCTCTCACCACTCCTATTCAACATAGTGTTGGAAGTTCTGGCTAGGGCAATCAGGCAAGAGAAAGAAATCAAGGGTATCCAGTTAGGAAAAGAAGAAGTCAAATTGTCCCTGTTTGCAGATGACATGATTGTATATTTAGAAAACCCCATTGTCTCAACCCAAAATCTCCTTAAGCTGATAAGCAACTTCAGCAAAGTCTCAGGATACAAAATTAATGTGCAAAAATCACAAGCATTCTTATACACCAGTAACAGACAAACAGAGAGCCAAATCATGAATGAACTTCCATTCACAATTGCTTCAAAGAGAATAAAATACCTAGGAATCCAACTTACAAGGGATGTAAAGGACCTCTTCAAGGAGAACTACAAACCACTGCTCAGTGAAATCAAAGAGGACACTAACAAATGGAAGAACATACCATGCTCATGGATAGGAAGAATCAATATCGTGAAAATGGCCATACTGCCTAATGTTATTTATAGATTCAATGCCATCCCCATCAAGCTACCAATGAGTTTCTTCACAGAATTGGAAAAAACGGCTTTAAAGTTCATATGGAACCAAAAAAGAGCCCGCATTGCCAAGACAATCCTAAGTCAAAAGAACAAAGTTGGAGGCATTACGCTACCTGATTTCAAACTATACTACAAGGCTACAGTAACCAAAACAGCATGGTACTCTTACCAAAACAGAGCTATAGACCAATGGAACAGAACAGAGTCCTCAGAAATAATGCCACACATCTACAGCCATCTGATCTTTGACAAACCTGAGAGAAACAAGAAATGGGGAAAGGATTCCCTATTTAATAAATGGTGCTGGGAAAATTGGCTAGCCGTAAGTAGAAAGCTGAAACTGGATCCTTTCCTTACTCCTTATACGAAAATTAATTCAAGATGGATTAGAGACTTAAATGTTAGACCTAATACCATAAAAACCCTAGAAGAAAACCTAGGTAGTACCATTCAGGCCATAGGCATGGGCAAGGACTTCATGTCTAAAACACCAAAAGCAACGGCAGCAAAAGCCAAAATTGACAAATGGGATCTCATTAAACTAAAGAGCTTCTGCACAGCAAAAGAAACTACCATCACTGTGAACAGGCAACCTACAGAATGGGAGAAAATTTTTGCAATCTACTCATCTGACAAAGGGCTCATATCCAGAATCTACAAAGAACTCAAACAAATTTACAATAAAAAAACAAACAACCCCATCAAAAAGTGGGGAAAGGATATGAACAGACATTTCTCAAAAGAAGACATTCATACAGCCAACAGACACATGAAAAAATGCTCATCATCACTGGCCATCAGAGAAATGCAAATCAAAACCACAATGAGATACCATCTCACACCAGTTAGAATGGCAATGATTAAAAAGTCAGGAAACAACAGGTGCTGGAGAGGATGTGGAGAAATAGGAACACTTTTACACTGTTGGTGGGATTGTAAACTAGTTCAACCATTATGGAAAACAGTATGGCGATTCCTCAAGGATCTAGAACTAGATGTACCATATGACCCAGCCATCCCACTACTGGGTATATACCCAAAGGATTATAAATCATGCTGCTTTAAAGACACATGCACACGTATGTTTATTGCGGCACTATTCACAATAGCAAAGACTTGGAATCAACCCAAATGTCCATCAGTGACAGACTGGATTAAGAAAATGTGGCACATATACACCATGGAATACTATGCAGCCATAAAAAAGGATGAGTTTGTGTCCTTTGTAGGGACATGGATGCAGCTGGAAACCATCATTCTTAGCAAACTATCACAAGAACAGAAAACCAAACACCGCATGTTCTCACTCATAGGTGGGAACTGAACAATGACATCACTTGGACTCAGGAAGGGGAACATCACACATCGGGGCCTATCATGGGGCGGGGGGAGGGGGGAGGGATTGCATTGGGAGTTATACATGATATAAATGATGAATTGATGGGTGCTGACGAGTTGATGGGTGCAGCACACCAACATGGCACAAGTATGCATATGTAACAAACCTGCACATTATGCACATGTACCCTAGAACTTAAAGTATAATAATAAAAAAAAAAGTAGACAGACTTAAGGGCTCCCACAGGCCAAATTTGGGACAACCTGAACATCAAAAAGAATAATTACTATAACCAAGTGAAGCACAGTGAATATGTAAAACCTTTTGAGTCTATGTGATATTCAAACAGAGAAAAGAAAGAGTAATGAACCTCATTTGACACCCCTGGGATGACTATTATACCACTCCTTAATTTGAAAATTGGTTATTAAAGAGAGAGAATTAACCATTTATCCTGCTCTTGATGAGAGTAATTGCTTCTTTCACACACACACACACACACACACACACACACACACACACACACACACACACACACAGAGAGAGAGAGAGACACACACATGCCAGCTGATAAATGTAGAAAGAATGATAGCATTAGACAAAATATCATTTTTGCAACCCTAATACAAGAATTGGTTTACATAAAAGTCATCAATTATTACAAAACTATTAACTAAAAGGTTTATAGAAAAGTGAATATTTGCTAGCCAGTTGCAAAGGGAGGACCATATCTTTACGATGGAGAGATTTGGCTGTTACCACCTTAATCCACTAATCAAACACAGCATCACTGAAAACGGTTCAACTAGGTAGTATGTGCTTCCTGGTGGGATATAATATAGAGTAACTTTCAGGAAATCTTGCCAGGATGTTCTATCTGAATCCAATCAAGCCTTTAGATCCAAATTCTGGTATACAGAGAATACAAGAGTTACAGGAAAATGTTTAACAACTTACATGGGAACAATTCTGCAAGAGAGCTGGCCTGAATTCTTTAAAGAGCTAATGTCATAAGGAAAAAAATTGAAGGAAGTAATCTGATATGATAAGAGACATAAGACATACAATAATTAAATAAATGTATAATTTCTGGTTAGATCTTGGTTTGATATATTTTGGGGTCTTTTAGGGAAATTTAAATATGGATTGGATATTAGGGAATTATGTTTAAGTGTGATAATAGTATTGTGGTTTTGTTGGAGAATACCTTTAATTTTTAAAAATGGATGTTAAATTGTGTATGAATGATGTGTCATGATGTTGATAACCTATTTTAAATAGCTCAACAAAAAGCTATCTAGATAGATAAAACAAATATGGCCAATTGTTAAAAATTGCAACTACAGGTTTTCATTTTACTATTTCTTCTACTTTTCTGTACATTTGAGATTTTTAATAATGTAAAAATTTTGAGTTTAAAAATATTTTAAAATTTATATTCTATATGCAACATATATTTTAAGCTGTATGTGCACAGAATATCTATCACAAATATTAGGGGTTTAAAAATGTTAGTTCCCTTCCTTACACTGAAGTAAGAAGAAAAAAACAAACCTTGTCTTTGGCTCAGCTTAAATTCTTTTTTTAAAATGAAGTGAAGTTTAAACAAACATACACATAAGTAAATAAGCAAGCAAACTTCTCACCCCATACTCCTTTCCACCCCATTCCTCTAATTGATTTACTTGGCTTCCCTTTGTTGTACCAACAGAGAGAGCCTTCAGCTTTTAATTCACTCTGGATAGTGCCAAAGACATTTTGCACTTATTCAAATCATAAGGTCTAAGAGAGAGAAAGTGGGAGAGAGAGCAAACAATGAGAAGACAGATGGAGTGGGGAAGAGATATGAGACAGATGGGCCTCTCTCAGAACAAGCAATATTGCCATAATAATAAAACTGTAAAAACAATTCAAGGAGAATGGTTTAAATACTAAGAGCTGGACTGCCCCAACTTGCTAGAAATATGGACAGAGGTGACCTAAACTCACTCTAACCTTCCTAAAATCAGAATTCAGATTCTTTCATTCTAGTGAAAGATCACCTTGGTCTATTTACATATAGGCAGGCCAAGGTCATCCAAGTTTCAATTTACAGCTAAAACAAGGAATACATAAGTAGTCACTCTTTGAACAGATATTTATCAAGCTTCGACTATACGCCAGGCACTTTTCACGGAGTTTGAGATATACCAGAGAACAAAACACACTAAAATTCCTGCCCTTATGGACAGATAAATAAATAAATAATAAGCTAAATGGAGCATGGTTTGCAATTTAAAATAGGACAGTCAAGATGGACCTCGCTGAGACTGAGCCATTTAAGCAAACACTTAAAGAGGGCGATGGAGTCAGCTGTGCTACTGATTGCAGGAAGAGCTTTCAGGCAGAAAGAATAGAAAATGCAAAGACCCTATGGCAGCTATGTGCCTGGTAAGTCCCAGGAATGGAGCACAGGCTGGCAGAACTAAGAGTGAGATTGAGGAAAATGGTAAGACATAAGGTCAGAAGTAATGACGACCAGGTCATGAAGGGCCTTGAAATCACTGAAGAATTTGGATTTTACCCTAAAGTTAAATAGGATCCAAGGAGCATGAATAGAGAGGAATGACACGCTCTGACTTATATTTTTAAAAGAGGGCTCTGACAGCTGTGTTGTGAATAGACTGAAGGGGAGCAAGGTAGAAGCAGGGAGACTAGTTAAGAAGCTACTGCAGTAATCAGGTGAATGGTGATGGTTGCTTGGATCAGGGTGAAAATGGTGGAATATAAAAATAAATGTAACTGGATCAGATGCTTGCAGTATGAAGAAGCAAAAAAAAGAAAAAAATTTAGCTCCCTAATTCTCAATGTCAAATATCAAGATGTTTACTTTTTCATCTAAAGGTAAGCTTTATCCAACATGTAAATGATCTTGTGAATTACTATGGAGTGAGTTATCTTGTATGGCTTTCTGTGGAGTTCAGGGAACAATATAATGGGAAGTCTCTTTAGGGCTGATGGGAGCATGAGTGGAATGAGTACTTACAGCAAGGACCCAAGAGTCCAGAAGAAATTCCAGGACTTGGCTATATTGCGTGGCTATATTTCATATCAATACAAATTTTGTTTAAAACCATTTAGACAGTGTGGCCTTGCTGGGATGCCAGATTTTTATTTTTTTTATTTTTTTTGCCAGAACCAGGTCCACTTTCAGGGCTCTATGAGGGCTCTTCAATGATAGTTACTTTAAAAATTCTAGACATCCTTCTTGTTAAAGACGAAGACATAAAGTGAAATTGTAATTATAAAGTTTCTTTCAAGTGATAAAGTCAAAGGTTTGACTCAAGAATAGAACTTAGCGAATAGGGGAAAGCAGTGACTCATGTCCAGGCTGTGTGGTCATCCCACCTCTGAATGATCTTGGCAGCATCCTGGAACTACAAGAAAAGCAATTAGAAGAAACTGGGATTACAGGTCAGGACAGTAGAGTCTACAACTCTCCTCCATAGTGGTTGCACTAATTTACATTCCTAACAACAGTGTACGAGGGTTCCTTTTTCTCCACATCCTCTCCAGCATTTGTTATTGTCTGACTTTTGGATAGAAGCCATTGTAACTGGGGTAAGATAATATCTCATTGTAGTTTTGATTTGCATTTTTTTGAGGATCAATGATGTGGAGCACTTTTTCATACGCCTCTTTGCCATATGTGTGTCTTCTTTTGAGAAATGTTCAAATCTTTTGCACATTTCTTGATCAGATTACTAGATTTTACCTATAGTTATTAATCCATTGTCAGATGGATAGTTTGCAAATATTTTCTCTCATTCTGTGGGTTGTCCCTTCACTTTGTTGACAGTATCCTTTGCTGTGCAGAAGCTTTTTAACTTGATGTAATCCCAAATGTCCATTTTTGCTTTGGTTGCCTGTGCCTGTGGGGTATTACTCAAGACATTTTTTGCTCAAACCAACGTCCTGGAGAGTTTCCCCCATGTTTTCTTGTGGTAGTTTCATAGTTTGAGATCTTAGATTTAAGTCTTTAATCCATTTTGATTTTACTTTTGTATATGGTGACACATAGGAGTCTATCTTTATTCTTCTGCATATGGATATCCAGTTTTCCTAGCCCAATTTATTGAAGATACTGTCCTTTACCCAATATATGTCCTTGGTACTTTTGTTGAAAATGAGTTCACCGTAGGTGTGTGAATTTTTCTGAGTTCTCTATACTATTCCATCGGTCTGTGTGTCCACTTTTATGGCAAAAACCATGCTATTTTGTTTACCACAGCTCTGAAGTATTATCTGTAGTATCATCTGTAGTATAATCTGTGGTATTATCTGAAGTCAGATAATGTGATTTCTCAAGTTTCGTTCTTTTGGCTTAGGATAACTTTGACTATTCTGGGTCTTTTATGATTCCATATAAATTTTATGATTAGTTGTCCTATTTCCATGAAGAATGTCATTGGTATGTTGACAGGGATTGCACTAAATCTGTAGGTTGCTTTGGGCAGTAGGGGCATTTTTTGGATATTGATTCTTCTAATCCATGAACATAGAATATCTTTTCATATTTTTGGTGTCCTCTTCAATTTGTTTCATTAGCTTTTTAAAGATTTCATTGCAGACATTTTTCATTTCTTTGGTTAAGTTTATTCGTAGGTATCTTATTTTAATTTTAGCTATTGTACATGGGATTACTTTCTCGATTTCATTTTCTGATTCCTTTCTTTTTTTGCTGGCATATAGAAATGCTACTGATTTCTGTATGTTGATTTTATATCCTACAATTTTCCTGAATTTGCTTATCAGTTCTCATAGTTTTTAGGGGGAATCTTCAGTTTTTTCCAAATATAAGAGCATATCATCTGCAAACCAGGATAATGCGACTTCTTACTTTCCAGTTTGGACGCACTTTCTTTCTTTCTCTTGTCTGATTGCTTTAGTTACGACTTTCAGTACTACATTGAATAACAGTGATGTCTTCTTTTACATCTTACAGGAAAGGCTGTCAGTTTCTCCTATTCAGTACAATACTACCTGTGGGTCTGTCATATATGGCTTTTATTATGTTCAGGTATGTTCCCTCTTTACCCAGGTTTTTGAGGAAGGGATGTTGAACTTTATCAAATGCTTTTTTTAGCATCAATTAAAATGATAATATGTTTTTTTGTTCCTCATTCTGTTGATATGATGTATCAATCTGATGATTGATTTGCATATGTTGAACCATCCTGTCATCCCTGGGATAAATCCCACTTGGTCGTGATGGATTTGGTTTGCTAGTATTTTGTTGAGGATTTTTACATCAATAGTCATCAGTGATATTAGCCTGTAGTTTTCTTTCTTTATTTTTATTTTTTTTTTTTTTTTGTTTTTTGTTTTTGTTTTTTTTTTTTAATGTGTCTTTGTCTGGTTTTGGTATCAGGGTAGTACTGGCCTCATAGAATGAGTTTGGAAGTATTCCCTCTTCCTTTAATTTTTGAAGCAGTTTTATTAGGATTGGTATAGTTCTTTAAATGTTTGGCAGAATTCAGCCATGAAGTTATCAGATCATGGACTTGACTTTACTGGGAGACTTTTTATTATGACTTCGATCTTGTTATTCATTACTGATCTGTTTAGGTTTTGTTTTTCTTCACGGTTCAATCTTGGTAGGTTTTAAGTGTCTAGGAATTTATCCATTTCTTCTAGATTTTCCAATTCATTGGCATATAGTGGCCCATAGTAGCCTCTAATGAGCCTTTGAATTTTTGCAGTATCAGTTGTAATGTCTCCTTTTTCATCTCTGATTTTATTTATTTGAGATTTCTCTCTTTTTTTCCTTAGTAAATCCGGCTAAAGCTTTGTCAAATTTCTTCATCTTTTCAAAAAAAAAACAACTTTTTGTTTTCATTGATACTTTTTATTTTTTCATTTCAAATTCATTTATTTCTGCTCTGATCTTTATTATTTTTTTCTTCTACTAATTTGGGGTTCAGTTTTCTCTTGCTTTTCTAGTTCTTTAAGATGCATCATTGTGTTATTTATTTAAAGTTTTTCTTCTTTTTGAAGTAGACACATAGGTATAAATTTCCCTCTTAGTATTGTTTTCACTGTGCCCATAGGTTTTAGTATGTTGTGTTTCCATTATCTTTTCTTTCAAGAAAGGTTTCAATTTCCTTCTTAATTTCTTCCTTGATCCACTGGTAATTCAGGAGCACATTGTTTAATTTCCCTGTGTTTGTATGGTTTCCCAAATTCTTTTTGTTGTTGACATACTAGTTTTATTCCATTCTGGTCAGAGAACATGCTTGGTGTTATTTCAATTTTTTCAAATCTTTTAAGACTTGTTCTGTGACCTAACATATGGTCTATCCTAGAGAAAAATCCATGTGCTGAGAAGAAAAATGTATTCTGTAGCTGTTGGGTGAAATGTTCTGTAAATATCTATTAGATCCTGTAAATCTCTATTTGTTCTATAATGCAGATTATGTCCAATATTTGTTGATTTTCTGTCTGGGAGATCTGTCCAGTGCTGAAAGAGAGATGTTGAAATCTCCAGCTATTATTGTATTGGGGTCTATTTCTCTCTTTAGCTCTAATGATAATTGTTTTATATAGCTGAATGTTTCAGTGTTAGGTGTATCTATATTTACAATCATAATATCCTCTTGCTGAATTGACCTCTGTATCATTACATAATGACCTTCTTTGCCTGTTCTTACGATTTTTGTCTTGAACTCTACTTTTTCTGATTTAAGTATAGCTATTCCTGTTCTTTTTTTGGGTTTCCATTGGCATGGAATATCTTTTGCCATCCCTTTATTTTTAGGCTACATGTACCTTTACAGGTGAAGTGTGTTTCTTGTAGGAAACAGATTATTGGATTTTGTTTTTTCAACCATTCAGCCACTCTGTGTCTTTTGATTGGAGAGTTTGGTCAATTTGCAATCAATGTTATTGATAAGTAGGGACTTACTCCTGCCATGTTGTTACTTGTTTTCTGGTTGCTTTGTGGTCTTGTTATCTATCCTTCTTTCCTTCTTTCCTGTGTTTTTTTTTTTTTTTTTTTTGAGACGGAGTCTCGCTCTGTCGCCCAAGCTGGAGTGCAGTGGCCAGATCTCAGCTCACTGCAAGCTCCGCCTCCCGGGTTGAGGCCATTCTCCTGCCTCAGCCTCCCGAGTAGCTGGGACTACAGGCACCCGCCACCTCGCCCGGCTAGTTTTTTTTTTTTTTTTTTTTTTTTTTTGTACTTTTTAGTAGAGACGGGGTTTCACTGTGTTAGCCAGGATGGTCTCGATCTCCTGACCTTGTGATCCACCCGCCTCGGCCTCCCAAAGTGCTGGGATTACAGGCTTGAGCCACCGCGCCCGGCCATTAATGAAGGTAATTTTCTCTGGTGGTATGCTTTAACTTCTTGCTGTTTATTTTTTTGTGTACCTGTTTTATGTCTTTTTATTTGACGTTACCATGAGACTTGCAAGTAGTACTTTATAACTCATTATTTTAAACTGATGACAACTTAACAGTGACTGCATAAACAAACATGCAAAAATAAAACTGATTAAAAACTACACTTTCACTTCATCCCGCTGCTTTGTAACCTTTTGCTATTTCTCCTTATGCCTTATTGTACTATGTCTTGAAAACTTGTTATAGTTATTTTTTATTGGTTCATCATTTAGTGTTTCTACTTAAGAGATGTTTATACACTGCAATTACAGTGTTATACTAATCTGTGCTTTTCTGTGTGCTATTACAAGTGAGGTTTGTACCTTTAGATTATTTCTTCTTGCTCATTAACATCCTTTTCTTTCAGATTGAAGAACTCCCTTTAGCATTTCTATAGGACAGGTTTGGTGGTGATGAAATCTCTCAGCTTTTGTTTATCTGGGAAGGTCTTTATTTCTTCTTCATGCTGAAAGGATATTTTTACCAGATATACTACTTTAGATTAAAAGGTTTTTCCCCTTCAGCACTCTAAATATGTCATACTACTGTCTCCTGGTCTGTAATGTTTCCACCGAAAAGTCTGCCAGATGTATTGGAGCTCCATTGTATGTTATTTGTTATTTTTTTCTCTTGCTGCTTTTAGTATCCTTTTATTTATCCTTGACATTTGGGAGTTTGGAGATTGAATTCCTTGAGGTCGTCTTATTTGGGTTAAATCTGCTTGGTTTTCTATAACCTTCTTGTACTTGAATGTTGATATTTTTCTCTAGGTTTGGGAAGTTCTCTGATATTATCCCTTTAAATAAACATTCTACCCCTATATCTATCTTTATCTCTATCTCTATCATCTCTATCTCCTCTTTAAGGTAAAACTCTTAGATTTGTCCTTTTGAGGCTGTTGTCTAGATCTGTACACATGCTTCATTGTTTTTTATTTTTTTTCTTTTGTCTCCTCTGACTGTATATTTTTAAATATCCTGTCTTCAGGCTCACTAATTCTGATTAATTCTGCTATGAAGATAATCTGATGCAGTCTTCAGCATGTCAATTACATTTTTCAACTCTAGAATTTCTGCTTGATTCTTTTTAATTATTTCAATCTCTTTGTTAAATTTATCTGATATAATTCTGAATTCTTTCTCTGTGTTATCCTGAATTTCTTTGAGTTCCTCAAAACAGCTATTTTGAATTCTGTATCTGAAAGGTCATATATCTCTGTTTCTCCATGATTGGTCCCTGGTGCCTTACTAAGTTCATTTGGTGAGGTCATGTTTTTCTGGATGGTGTTAATGCTTGTAGATATTCTTTGGTGTCTGGGCATTGAAGAGTTTGGCATTTACTGTAATCTTCACAGTCTGGGCATGTTTGTGTCTGTTCTTGGGAAGGCTTTCCAGGTCCAAAGGGACTTGGGCCCCAAGCCCAATAATACTGTGGTTTTTGCGGAATCATGGAAGTACCACATTGGTAGTCTTGGATAAGATCCTGAAAACTTCTCTGAATTACTAGGCAAAGACTCTTGTTCTTTTTCCTTACTTACTCCCAAATATACGGAGTCTCTCTCTCTCAGTGCTGAACCACCTGGAACTGGGGGTGTGGTGATGCAAGCACTCCTCTTGCCACCACAACTGGGACTGTGCTAGGTCAGACCTGAAGCCGGCCTAGTACTGGGTCTTGCCAAAGGCCCTTCTTTTCAGTGTGGTGAGTTCCCCCAGGCCCCAGGTATGTCCAGAGATGCTGCCTTGGAACAAGGGATTGGAGTCAAAAACCTTGGCAATTTACCTGATGTTCTATTCTACTGTGGCTAAGCTGACACTCAAACCACCATACGAAGTCATTTTCACTCTTCTCTCCTCTTACCACAGAGAACCCTTTTCCTGTGGCCACCACCAGCCGTAATCTACCGTGAGTTCTGCCAGGCCACCACTGATGTTTGCTTAAAGCCCAAGGACTCTTATGTCAGGTTTTGGTGAATGCTGCCAGGCTTGGGACTCACCCTTCAGGGCAGTGGGCTCCCCTCTGGCCTAGGGCAGGTCCAGAAATGCTGTTCAAGAGCCTAGGCCTGGACTTGGGGACCTCAAGAGCCTTCTTATTGCTCTACCTTACTGTGACCAAGCTGGTACGCAGGGTGCAAGACAAAGTCCCCTTTACTTTTACCTCTGCTTTTCTCAAACAGGAATCTTTCACTATAGCCACTATAGCTAGGAATGTGCTGGGTCTCCCCTGAAGTCAGCGTGTTTCAGAGCCCAAGGTCCAGGGTGTAGTTCATGGTTATTACTGGTGGTTATTCAGGGCCCAAGGCTCTTTAGTCAGCAGATGATGAATCCTGCCAAGACTTGATCCTTCCCTTCAAGGCAGCAGGTTCCCTTTTGGCCCAAGGTGTGTCTAGAAATACCATCCAGGAGCTAAGGCCTGAAATGTGAGCCTTGTCAACCCATCACCTAGGTACTAAGCCCGGCATGCATTAGCTCTTTTTCCTAATGTTCTTTCCACTATCCTCCCCTGACAGGCCCCTGTGTGTTTTGCTTCCCTCCTTGTGTCCATGTGTTCTCATTGTTCAGCTCCCACTTATAAGTGAGAGTTTCACTTCTTTGTTACCACTCTAGATGCTTTGTATTTATTTTCATTGCCTTACTGCTTTGGTTAGAACCTCCAGTACATTGTTGAATGTACTGTGTACTGCCCAGTGTCCTATCTTACTGTGGCTGAGCTGGTATCCAAGATGAAAGACAAAGTCCTCTTTATTCTTCATGCTCCTCTCCTTAAGCAGAAGGAAGACATCACGTCTTCCTTCTATGACATCTTCCTTCTACGACTATGACTTTCTTCCTTGCTAATGAGCTGCACTGCCTGAGGTGGGGGGAGGGATGGCTTAGCCATCAGCTGATGTCTCCCTAGGTCATGTGGCACACTAGTTCACTGGTTCTAAGCCCAGCCTACCACTAGGGGTTGCCCAGAAATTGTAGTCCTTGTGTCCTAGACTGCCTTTAAAATTTACCTAGGACCCCAGAGCACTTTGGCTTGCAGTGGTGAGGCTTGCCAAGAAACTCAAGTTCTAATTAATAGGATGGGTGACCCTCGTCTGGCTAGGGCTGGTCCAAATGCTCCCTCTGTGTGCTGGAGCTGGCTGAGCCCAGCACAGCTTTATTTTCCACTGTGACAGAACAGCACTGTGCTCAATGTAAAGTCCCCCAGTCACTGCACTCTTCCACCCCAAAGTGCATAGATTCTCTCTCCTTGCAGCATGGCCACTGCCAGGGGATGGGGAAGGGATGGTGTTGGTGATTCAAGACTGCCTCTCCTGCCCTCCTCAATGCCACTTTCCATAATATGAAGTTAAAACCAGGTACTGTGATTGCTCACCTGACTGTTTGTTCTTGAGACAGTGCTTTGCTGTGTGCAGATAGTTGTTAAAATTTGGTGTTCCAGTTGGGGAGCTAAGGGGGTGTACAATGTAGACTTTGATTCTACCGTCTTGCTTTGCCTGCTCAAGAATTGCATTTAAGTTACAAAACAATTTGTAGAGGATTGATATCTTAATATTAAATTTTAACCAATAAATAATTATTTAGGTCTTTAATATCTTTTAGCAATGTTTTATAGTTTCAGTGTACAGAACTTGCCTATTATTTTTTAGATTTATCCTTATTGCTAACATATAATCAATTATATTTTTCAGGTACCTACAACTGTGTTAAACTCAGTAGTTCTAGCAGTTTTTTTTTGTAGAATCTTTATAATTTTATGGACTGTCATTTCTTCTGTGAATAAAGATAGTTTTACTTCTTTCTTTTTATTATTTTATTTTTTAAGTTCTGGGGTACATGTGTGGGATGTGCAGGTTTGTTACATAGGTAAATATATGCCATAGTGGTTTGCTGCATCTGTCAACCCATCACCTAGGTACTAAGCCCGGCATGCATTAGCTCTTTTTCCTAATGTTCTTTCCATTATCCTCCCCTGACAGGCCCCTGTGTGTTTTGCTCCACTCCCTGTGTCCATGTGTTCTCATTGTTCAGCTCCCACTTATAAATGAGAGTTTTACTTCTTTATTACCACTCTAGATGCCTTGCATTTATTTTCATTGCCTTATTGCTTTGGTTAGAATCTCCAGTACATTGTTGAAAAGAAAACGTGAGAGAAGATATCTATGTCATGATCCTAAAAGTTCGAGGGGATGTGTGCAGGCTTTCCCATCAAGTATGATGTTAGTAGGTTTTTCATAGATGCTCTTTAACTGGTCGAGAACGTTCACTTCTGTTTCAATTTTGCTGGGAGTTTTCTTTTTCTAATCAGAAATGAATGTTCAATTCATGTTCAGGACTGTTCAAGAATGCTTTTCTGTGTTTATTGAGATGATTGTATAGTTTTTCCTTTTTAGTTTGCTAATATAGTGAGTCACATTTCTTGATTTTAAAATGTTAAACCATTTGAAATTCTACATTCATGAGCTAAACCTCATTTGGTCATGATGTATTGTTCCTTTTGTACATTATTGAATTTGATTTGGTAAACTATTGATTTTTTGCATCCATATTCATGATAAATATTAATCTGTAGTTTTCTTCTTTTACAATGTCTTACTTTGATTTTGGTATCAAGGTAATGCTGAACTCATAAAATGAGTTGTGAATTGTTCCCTCTCACGTTAGCTTCTGGGTATTTGTGTAGAATTAGTACTATTTCTTCCTTAAATTTTTGATAGAATTTACTTAACTCATCTAGAGTTCTTTTCTGTGAGAAGATCTTTAACTATAAATTCAATTTTTTATAATAAACACAGGGCAATTCTAATTACCTACTTTTCTTGAATGAGCTTTGGTAGTGTGTCTTTTTAAAAATATGTCCATTTTACTCATATTGTCAAATTTCATAGCATAAAGTTGTTCATCATACTCCCTTCTTACTTCCTAGGTATCTTTTAATAATTTTAGTATGAGTTTAGTGGCTTAGTAGTAATGTACCCTGTTTTATTCTTAGTAATAGTAATTTGTATCCCTGACTTCATCTTGTCATTCTCTCTCTGTTTGTCTCTCTCTCTCTCTCTCTGTCTCTCTCTCGTCAACCTGACAAAGTTTATTGATTTTATAGATCTTTTCAAATAATTAGTGTTTTTTTCATGGATTTTCTTCATTACTTTTCTGTTTTCTATTTCATTGATTACCATATTGGTACTTATTT
Organism: Rhinopithecus roxellana; assembly: GCF_007565055.1. NCBI lineage: Eukaryota > Metazoa > Chordata > Mammalia > Primates > Cercopithecidae > Rhinopithecus > Rhinopithecus roxellana. Next base: position 54,964,335 of record NC_044564.1, on the reverse strand, counting down.
TTTTCTTTTTTCTAATTTCTTTGGGTTTAATTTGTTCTGCTTTTTCTAGGCTTAAGGGAGAACCTTCTTTCCTATTGTAGGTGTTAAATTCTATAATATTTATTCTAACTTCTGATTTAGTGGCAGTTGTGCATTTTGTAATGCTGCATTTTTATTTTCACTCAGTTAAAAATAGTTTCTAATTTCCCTTTGATTTCTTGTTGAGTTCTGCTTCTTATCCAATTTGATAATCTCTACATTTTATTTGCAGGGTTTAGCCCATTTACATTTGTGGAATTTTCAATATGTTTAGATTTAAGTCTATCATCTTGCTATTTGTCTTCTATTTGTCCTGTTATTGATTCTTCTTTTTCTGGCTTCTTTTGGAGTCATTAAATATTTTTCATCATTCCATTTGATCTCCTTTGTGACTTATTAGCTATAACACTGATGATTTTAGTGATTGCTTTAGGGCTTATAATATATGTTTTTAAATTGTTATAGTCTATGTTCCAGTTATGTTATATCATTTACATATAAAAACCTTATAATAGGCTGGGCATGGTAGCTCACGCCAGTAATCCCAGAACTTTGGGAGGCCAAGGCAGACAGATCTCTTGAGTTCAGGAGTTCTAGACCACCCTGAGTGACACTGCAAAAAGCTGTCTCTACAAAAAATACAAAAATTAGCCAGGCATGATGATGCACACATGTAGACCCAGCTACCTAGGAGGCTGAGGCAGGAGGATCACATGAGCCTAGGAGGCAGAGGTTGCAGTGAGCCAAGATTATGCCACTGCACTCCACCCTGGGTGACAGAGTGAGATTCTGTTTCAAAAACAAACAAAAACCCAAAAAACTTTACAATATATTTTCATTCTGCCTTCCAGACCTAAATTGCTGTCATATTTTATTTGTACACATTATGACTCCACAACACATCATTATTATTTTGCTTATATAGTCAATGGTCTTTTAAAAAGATTTAAAAAGTAAGAAAGTATCTTGGCTATGTGTGGTGGCACACACCTGTAATCCCAGCAGTTTGGGAGACCAAGGCAGGTGGATCACTTGAGCCTAGGTGTTCAAGACAAGCCTGGGAAACATGGCAAAATCTCGCCTCTACAAAAAATTAAAAAATTGGCTGGGCATGGTAGCACATGCCAGTAGTCCCAGCTACTCGGGAGGCTGAGGTGGGAGAATCACATGAGCCCTGGAGGTCTAGGCTGTGTGAGCTGTGATCATGCCATTGCTCTCCAGCCTGGGCGATAGAGTGAGACCGAGACCCTGTCTCAAAAAAAAAAAAAAAAAAAAAAAAAAAAAAGAAAGAAAGAAAGAAAGAAAGAAAGAAAGAAAGAAAGAAAGAAAGAAAGAAAGAAAGAAAGAAAGAGAAAAGAGAAGAAAGTATCTTTGATAATTACCCATATCGTTTCCATATTTGGTGCTCTTCATTCATTTGTGTGATCTAAACTCCAGTTATACATTTATTCGGCCACTTGAAAATGTATTACAACTTACTTATGCTATATTCATTTTTTAAAATTCTTTTTTTCTTTGTGTTTAAAGTGAAAAGTTTCTATCGATAGGCTAGGTTTTCTTATCTCTTTTTTGTAAGTCTAATTTGCTCTTAATTCTATTCAGTATAGTTTCCATCTGAGATATTTATAGTTTTCATCTCTAGAAGTTCACTTTGGGTCTTTTTATATCTTCTATGTAGTTAAATTTTAGAACATCTAGTATACAATTATAATAACTGTTCTTCTCTTTTAATTCTAATATTTATGTCAGTTTTAAATTGGTTTTGATTGATTAATTTTTCTCTATTACAGGTCATATTATCTTGCTTCTTTTCATGTTTCATATTTTCTGATTCTATGCCAGATGTAATTTCTACCTTGTTGGTTACTGGATATTTTTGACCTGTGTTACAGTCAAGTTACTTGAAACAGTTTGATCCTCTGGAGACTTGCTTTTTAAGATGTGTTAGTGAGACTAAAGCAGTATTTAGTTCAGGGACCATTGTTCTCCACTACTGAGGCAAGACCTTCTGGGCATTCTGCCCAATGCCTCGTAAGTTGTCAGGCTTGTGAGAATAGTCACTATTCCTGATCCTGTAACAGTACCAGCCTTGTGCCCTCCAACTCTTGTTTTGTTTTTTGAGACAGGGTCTCACTCTGTCACCCAGGCTAAAGTGCAGTGACATAATCATAGCTCACTGCAGCCTTGAATTCTTAGGATCAAGAGATTCCTCCTCTTCAGCCTCCCAAGTAGCTGGAGCTACAGGTGTATGCCACCATGCACAGCTCAATCCTCTTATTTGGTTATTTTCCCAGTATTGTGTAGTTTACTTATGAACAACATCCACCAATCAGTATTCCACTGAATTCACTGAATTCCCCAGAGGTACCTTTTTTTTTTGTTGTTGAGACTGAGTCTTGCTCTGTCGCCCAGGCTTGAGTGTAATGGCGCAATCTCAGCTCACTGCAGCCTCCGCCTCCCAGGTTCCAGCAATTCTCCTGCCTCAGCCTCCTGGGTAGCTGGGATTACAGGCGCATGCCACCACGCCTAGCTAATTTTTGTATTTTTAGTAGAGGCGGGGTTTCACCATGTTGGCCAGGCTGGTCTCAAGCTCCTGACCTCAGGTGATCCACCCTCCTTGGCCTCCAAAAGTGCTGGCATTACAGGTGTGAGCCACTGTGCCTGGCCTCCCGAGGGACTTTTTACAGATTTCCAGAGAACTTCTTTGTGCAGCTGTCTCCTCTATGGTCCTCTGTTCTGAAATCTCTAGCCACTAAGGTCTCCCCCGATCCTTACCTCTGTCTTCTCAACTTAAAGCGGAAGTTTCCTGGGCTCCACCTGGATTTTTGCTTCTTGCACTGTGGCCTTAAAATTCTCTCAAGGCAATCAGTAAGCTCAGCAATCATAGGTCTCACCTTTGTTTTCCTTCTCTCAAGAATCACTGTCTTTTGTTGCCTGAGGCTAGTGTCTTATTGTTTTATATATTCTGTCTTTTTGTTTGTTTGAATGTTTCAGTTGGAAAATAACTGTCCGGGTTACTTCATTTCGGCCGGAAGCAGCAATTGCTGGTGAAGTTTTAAAGTGCTGGCTGAAAGGAGATTCAAACATTATAGATTCTGTGCTGTTGGGAGCAGAACTGAAATTTTGTTTAGAAATCACAGAGCTTGCTTTGAATAATTTTGCCTTTGGCCTGGAAGGTGCTTGAAGTTACACCAGTGGCCAGGGGTACCTTATGGTTTCCTTATTTGATATTACAACTATAAATTATAGTGGTTAAACTCAGTTGGTACAAGTCACTTATTTATTTATTTATTTATTTGTTTATTTATTTATTTATTTGAGATGGAGTCTCCTTCTGTCACCCAGACTGGAATGTAGTGGCATGATCTCGGCTCCCTGCAACTACCGCCTCTCAGGTTCAAGTGATTCTCCTGCCTCAGCTTCCCAAGTAGCAGGTGCCAGCCACCACGCTTGGCTAATTTTTTTGTATTTTTAGGAGAGATGGGGTTTCACCATGTTGGCCATGCTGGATTCGAACTCTTGACCTCAAGTGATCCACCTGCCCCGGTCTCCCAAAATGCAGGGATTACAGACATGAGCCACCATTCCTGGCCGAACTCACTTCTTTTAAAATGCAAAGTCCCTTGGGAATTAATGACTAGTAACCTAACAAGTTAAGAGCTACTGATTATTGGAAATGTCCTGGTATATGTCAGCCACTTTAGTGAACATTTTGTGTCCATTCATTCACTGAATCTTCACATTAATCCACTCAGGTACCTTTGTAGCTTAAATAGACTGGAAGAAGTTGAGAAACTTGCCCAAGGTCTGAGAGCTCTTGAGTGCATTAGAACCTAGACTTAGAAGATGCCAACCTCTTGCTTTTCAAAGTGTAGTCCATAGACCAGCAACAGTAGCACAACTTCAGGCTCTACTCTAGACCTACTGAATCCAGACCTGCATTTTAATAAGGATTCTGCATGATTTACCTGGACAGTCAAATTTCAGAAGTCTTGCTCCGATCCATGCTCAACCTGTTCTCCCTGTCCGCTGGTTGAGAGAAAAACATTAAAGGAAGTTGAGCCTTAAGACAAGTTAGGCAGGATAATGTGAAAGCTTGGAGTACTCTTCTCTCATGGTTCAGGCAAGGTTGGGATGCCATGGTGTATGTATTGCGTAATGAGAGATAATAATGAAACACATCTTACACACTGAGTACTTCCTATGTGCCAGGTACTGTTCTAAAGAGCTTTGCAATATTAACTGATGTAACCTTCACAACAAATCTATAAAGGTTTGTGCTCATTTTATAGATGAAGAAACTGGAATTCAGAAAGCTTACGTACCTTGCTCAACCCAATTTATTAGTGGCAGAGCTACAGTGTGACCTCAAGGCAGTGTAGTTCTAGAGTCTAAGCTTCTAGATCACATACATCATACATCATCAGAAAGCATGGAGAACTTGGGCAGAAGGTGGAAAACACAGAGAACATGGAAGAAGAGGAGAGGTACAAAAGATGACCTCTATCTTGCTTGCTTTTTTTGCCAAAAATAAAACTATGCATAGTAGTATGACATGAAAATGTGCTAGGAACTTTAAAGTATCTATAGAAGTCTATTTCTTTGCATATCTGAAATCCAATGTGTCATGGCTCTGCAGGTGAGCACAATTAAATAGTGATGAAGATTTCTCATCTATTGAAAGAAAAGACTAAGAAATAGAGAGTAATAGTTTTGGCTATACAATTTTCTGCTAATTCTGAGCAGACAGAAAACAACATACTCAGAGGCTATTTCAGTGTACTGTAAAGCAAGGAGATAAAAATATGAGAGCTGCTGGCCCTCATTAAAAGGATAAAGGGTTGCTGATTGGTATTTCCTTTTAGGCTTTATAGAAGCTTTAAATTTAAGAGGACTCTGCTGCTTGCTGACATTGGTGAGGATTTTTGCTTTATGTAGAGTGGATTAATTGTGCTCATGCTTATTTGTAGGTTTACTGAGATATATTTAGATATAATCTATAGCTCTTCCTCCTAGAAGAAAGAAATACAAAAGCACAAGTCAGCTGGCTTCTGGGGCACAATTCAGAGCCTCTGTCTTTTATTGTGCATTGCCTCAGTTAATTAGCTTCCTAATTATGATTTTATTCTAAATTGTTATTTTAAATCAAAGCCCAGAGATTGTGTTGAGGTAACGTATTACTTGAGAAATAATAGGGATTTGGTTCTCTGCCTTTAGCTCTGAAAGTTACACTGTTCAGAAAAACACTGTTTATGTGCTTTCTTTTCCTGCACCAACCCTGACTTATTTTGATATCTCAAGCCACCAACAGGACTTGTGCATTAATCAGGAAAGGTGTTCGTTCAGCTCTGTTCTCAGAAATCACCCATCTCACCTTACTTTCCACCTTATTTTATTCTGCTCCATTTCCACCTAGACTTTTACTTGGTTTTTGCCTGTCTTGTTTTTATCTGAATTTCTACTCTTTGGACTTGCACTTCTTTAACATTTTTTTGTCCAAGGACCCTTGGAGTCCTGTAGCAATTCAGTGTTGACCCAGTGGCTCCTCCTGATCTTGCCGTGGCATAACTTGATCACTCGATTTCACCCGCTTGAGAGCCAAACTTTGGAATTAACCTGCTGGGCAAGTGCCTTGGCTGGGTATGTTTGGAACCCCTCGACGAAAGGCAGACATATTTATCCCTTGAATCTACCAAGCCTGGAAAAATATGCGACTGGAACAGGTTTGGCTTCTACTATCATCTCCTTTTGGGTTTATCCTTTCTTTGCCTCTTTCCTTCCCACATATATCTAGAAATTTTGTTGATGTTGTCCACCTTTATTTCTTTCCGAAAAGCTCTGATCTATGTCTCATTCTCACCGTAACTTACTTTTGGCTGGATTTCAGGTGTCTGGTCTGTTAAACCTGAACATGGATTTCTTTAAAATATACTAGTAGATTATACTTCTCCCACTCGAGGTAACATGCCACTTGACTGAGATCTTTTGACTCACAAACTGAAGGTGCCTTAATACCTTGCTGGAACAAGGTATGATGTGAGTAAATATAAAACAAAGCAAATCAAAAAATAACAAGAGCGATAACGCTTATCACATTAGGAAAATCTGATATTGTGGTACATGCTACAACTATTTGTTGGTTGTGTTCTAGAGACTTTTTTCCTGGGCACAAAGTTGCCAAGATGATATTTCTAAACCTTTCTTGCAGTTACATGTGGTCATATGATTAAGTTGGGAACAATAGACTATTAGAGTATATGATGTGCTCAAATACCATGTCACTTGCAAATTCAGATAAGATTCTGGTTTTGGACTTTGTCTCTATCCCTCACATCCCATGGTCAGCATTTTGATATGACATCACCCTAGTTTTGGCTACACAGGTGAAGACACCACTCAGGAGAAGGCAGAAGCCCAATATGAAAAAAACCTGGGTCCCTGAATGATTTTGTAGAGCAGAGTTGTCCCCACCAGCCTATATTGCCTAGACTGTTACTTGAGTGAGAGAAATAAATTTCTCTCATTCAAGTGACTATCTTTTGGGTTCTTTTTGTCACAGCATCTTAGCATTTGCCCAAACCTACTAGGGGGAAATGTCTGAATCATTGCCTTGGGGATTTAGGGTTTGGAGATCTGGGTTCTATATATCTGACATTGGAAAAGTTCTATCTCAGTCTTCCCTGGGAAAATAAATTGATTTGTGGATGGGGCCCTTGCTATCTTTAAAACTCTGTTGTTTGCAGAGTTTTCATCTGTATCACAATCATCCTGAGGGCTTTTTAAAACACAGATTTTTGGGCAACACTCTCTAAGTTTCTGATTCAGGAATTCTGGGGAGGGCCTGAGAATATGCATTTCTAACAAACTCCCAAGTATTGCTGAGGCTGCTGGTCCAGGGACCACTCTTTGAAATCCTCTGACTTTCCTCTAACAACGCATTAGAGAAATATTTTGCCAATACTGATTTGAAGGGCCACTGTAGGAGATGTTGAGGCTCCACCCCATAACTTTTGGATCACCTGTGAGTTCTCTTGTAGCTCAGATTCCCACCCAAGTCCATGAGTTTCTCTATTTCTCTGCCTGAGGGCTTCAGCACCAGGGCATCTTGCTCAGCCTGCCTGTATGGCAGCCTGGAAGGGCTAGGGATTGGTGGCTTCCAATGAAAACCCCCCACTAACAAGGGATGGCTGTTGGTGGATAAATACCCAAGCCTCCCTACCCCTGAGTAGAACAGTTCTGAGGTTTTCTTTGTAATACTTCAGATGATCAAGTTGCAGTTACCCACAAGAAACTCAATACTCCTTTTATTGTTTTTTTCTCCCTTCTTGTCTCACTTTCCCCTCTCCCTCACTCCTGCTTTCCAAGATCACCTGCAAATAAACTACCTACACCAAAGTCCTCCAACCAGGATCTCCTTTGGGAAAGGGGGGCGGATTTCAATAGAGCCACCTTTCTACTTATTCCATTGCCTGGGCATCCATATATCTTGATACAACTCTAAGTAGGACAGAGTCTCAAGGGGAATTGGCTATCACTGAAGGTGAGGCATTTATTATTATTAGAGACATTTTAAATAGCAACAGGACCACATTTCAGCAAGAACAAATGAGAGACAATAAGGAGCAACTTTTATGGGAGCAAGCTCTGGAGCCACAGTGGCTGATTCAAACCTCAGGTTTGCTGCTTACTGGATGAGATGCTGGGCAAATTATTATGTCTTTGTGCCTCAGTTTCCTTATCTGTAAAATGGGGGTGGTAATACCACCATATAAGGTTTGGGGAGGATTAAATGAGTTAACATATAAAAAGTTATTAGAACAGTGCATACACATAGCAAGCTCAATAAGTGTTAGCATGTTATTGAATTTCTGGGGCAGGGACTCCAGAATAATGGAGGAGGAGGCTTCTAAGTCCTTTCCAACCCTAATGTACCTTCTCTTCATGTCAGAAACAGAACAGCGATCTCTCCACCACTTGCCAGAGCAGACAGCTGGCAGAGAGCTATGTGTTCTCAAATTGTTTGAAAAGTGAAATGACTCTCTTCTCCTTCTGTTAGCCTATGTTTCTTGTTGATTTTGGTAAACTACCAGTTAAAATTAAAAAAAAAAATGGAGACAATGAAGGATTGTTGTAATAGTTCAAAGTCATTAGGAGTGGAAGCTTCCTAATATCTTTTTGCTAGACACATCCACAGCAAGTTATTAAGGAGCATAAACATACTATTTACTTTAAAAATACTTTTAATACCAACAGTACATCCTCTCTGTAAACAAATGTTTAGAAAAAAACTGAAGATCAGCCATAATAATCCTACTTCTTACTAAGATGTTGGCATATTGCCTTATATAGCTTTCTCTATAGATAGATGGATAGATAGACAGATAGATAGATGATAGGGAGATAGATTGAAAATGAGATTGTTCCATACAAGTTGCTTTATAACATTTTTCACTGAATATAGAATGAATAGCAAACTGTGCCTTGAAATATTATTTCACATTATTTGACTCTAATTTTACTCTTAGAAGGTAACTTACTTTGAAATAAAAAGGGTATCTTGCTATCTAACTAATGTCTCTGAAAATACAGATAAACAAGAGATTTTTAAAAGTCTATAGATAAATGTCCATACAAAGCTTAAATGGATTAGCTGAAAACAGCCAGCAGGGAAATGCTTTGCACATAGATAATTTTTTTGAGTGGAACTGGGATCACCAAACCTTTTCCTAAAGCTGCTAAAAAATCACATTCAAAAGTATTTTTTAAATCCCTTCTCTTGGACTCTACCCTTCCACAGGAAAAATACTGAAGATAGGGTAAGAAAGACATTTTATCAGCATTAGCAAGGAGAGTTATCAAGTTGATCAGACAGAATATAAACTGAATTGGAAGCTTTGAAATAATTCTGATTTCAATTGTGGTGATCAGGGAGGAAGCAAAAAGTAGACACTGGACCAATATTTTGTTCTCTAATTTAAAGGCCACGAATGTGAACTAATTACACAGGGTACATTCCTCTGTGGAACTACAGAGAGCTCATCTTTTGTGTATGTGTCTCTTTCAGGTACATAATACAGAGGACACAAAAAAATTAGACTCTTCCTTCATTCTGGGAGTCAAGGACATATTGTCCCCCTGTGGCTATATACCACCAGACATAAGCAGCATAACCCAAAATTGATTTCTGACTTTTATAATTAGTTTCTAAATAAAGAGAATGTAATAAGTATACTAATACATTATACAATGGTTTGAATGGAAAATAATTAGGGATAAAAATAAGGTAAAGGATTTTAAGTCTGTTTTGGGGTAGTGACTACCATTAAATGAATTTGAAAATTATTTAACTTTAAGTAGTGCTTTGAAGAACATGGAAAGAATAAGAGACCCCATTCATGTTAAATCCTTCTCATATCATTCCAATTGGCAAGAAAGCAAGAATGCATACCAGGAGAGGTCAAGGTGATTTTGAGGCAATGATGCCCCCCTCCCTGTGCAGCAAAACAGTGTGGTTATGGAATTCAAATAGAAATGAAGGCAGGCAGAGGGACTTGGAATGGCACATGGCGGGGAAAGAGGTAATATTGAGAACTTTGAAGTGGTGAGTTTGACTTTCATGTGGAAACAATTGGTGACATCACCGATACCTTAAAAAAATGACACAATCCAAGTGGCAGGAAAGATGGGAAATCTTGTTTTAACATACTTTGAGTGTACAGGACATAGAAGCAGAATGTGAGCAGAAGAGGTGAAAAGACTTGAACCAGCTCATTGATAAGTAGAAAATGAGTCTGTGGGCAGAGCAGAGAGGGCATCTTAGTTGGATCCAAAAATAAGACCCATACTTGCTAAGGATCTAAATATGTGATATATCAACAAAAAGGTAAAAGAAAGTGGTAAGCATCTCTGTTTTGGACCTGGAAGGAGAATTATGTATTCTTCGAACTGGCATGATAAGAAATAGGAAGGGCTTTAAAATTATGCTAAGCTAAATAATGGGAAGTTAAGAAAAGATGCTGTTCAGTCAGAGCTGGAGATTTCAAGTCCAAGTAGTCCAAGTCATTGTGATAGTAAAGTTTGAACTCACCACTAAAGTGATAGACAAAAAAATATTATATCCACAGGATAAAATATATTATCCTGAGGAAAACAGAGAAATAGAGAAAAGCATTAATGCAAACCTCTTTACGTTAATTTCCTTCTTTTCACAAAAAAGGTGATGATAGAAAACTGACCTTCTTACTGGTAATGGTAAATCAGCATTGAAGCTCAAACATTAGATAATATCTATCCTGGGAAATGGAAGAGACAGATTGTGAATGGGCTAGGATCACATTTCTGCCTGGGGAACTGTCGGGTAAAAGAGAGTGAACCTAGATTAGACCTGGAATGGACTTTGGTAAAAGCAAAAATCTTTACATTTTACAAGTGTTCGAATGTCTCACTTTTCAAGTTTTGCCTCAGAGAAAGTTTGCCAAACCCTTTCATGTGTTAAGGTCTCAAAACAAAGTAAACCTTAACAAGGCAAAAAAAAGCTTTGCTTAGGCAAAATAGCATGAACAGGCTTGAAAACAGACACATTAAACAGAACCTAGAGTATGAACTTGACTAATTGTTTTCTTTCCTGTTATTTGATTTGGATGTAAACAATGATACACAACTTATCCAATCCTGTCTCCACCCTGTAAAGGTATTTCCTTTTGATATTTCTGTTTATTTTTTTTCAAGAGGAAGAGAACTATTATTGGCTTCTGCAAGGTGTAAATGGGAACTAAAGTCAAGTCTATACATCACCAGGCAAATGAGATGGGACGATACGATTGGCTAACTCACACCTATACTGGAGAATTTTAAAGTCATGATCAACAGGGGGCTTTTGACTCTCTTGGCATTAAGAAGTACACCAGGGAACTGGACACAGACACCGTTTAAAAATTATGATTGTCTACTTCTCTCTTAAATAGAGGGATATGACCATAAATCATTTTATCATATTTTTACCACTAAGGTCACAGCTAATTTCATGGAAGGACCATTAGGTGGATGGCACTGATTATTTATTTTGACCAGCTATTGAAAAGCTCAGATTGTATCCACTAAGTGTTTTGAATTGACTACTTAATTGAGATATATAACAATTTAATTAAATTCAAAATGCAGACAACTGACAAAACCTTTACAAAGAAAAATTCTTAAATGGAATTGAACAAACGGATGGTTAGGCTGAATTATTAAGAATGGGTCATGTGAAATAATATAACATAGCCACAGAGAAGAACTCGTCATGGCTCAGAGAATGTCCAACTTAGCTGATCTGAGGCTAGCCTTTCTCTCTGCTTTATCAAGGAGTCTTCCAGGATGAGGAGCTGTGGATAGAGAGGCTGCTAGGATTTGAATGTAAGGATGAAAATGACTGAGTGGGTATGGAAGGGAGTGATGGTTCTAGGTATCCAGAACAATACAAATTTATGTGGATGCTTTGAACAAAATGGTGAACTCAATAAAGTTACTTCATTTTTTGAGCCTTAGTCAAAAAGCTGGGTGAATAATATGTATATTGTGGTAGTTTGTGGGGAATAAATGAAATGGTTTAATGTTTGTAAATTACCTACAGTGGGGCTTACAGCAAATGTTCAACAAATGTGGCTGTTATTATTGTTGTTGTTAACATTATTGTGAGGTCAGGGTCAAGCTTGTTTCCCAGATACAGAAGTTGATTTTTCTGTGTATGTTTGCCTCAAGGCCAGCCATTTCACAATGCTTATTAATGAGTAAGTGAGGGACACGGAAAAAGTAAAGGCCAGAGACAGCAAATAAAGGGCACATGTGTCCCATGCTCACTACTTCTACACCCAAAGCAGACATAAGTAATCAACTGTAGTACTCCCCACTGACCCTGAACACAGCCTCGAAATCCTTCCCACATTCTTTTTCAGGCAGCTCCCAGCCCAGTGATTCAAAGGGAGCACTTGAGATGAAATCTACTTGGTAAAATAGAGTTAGCTTCAATGAAATTGCACTCAGGGGAATAGTACTCATGGGGAAAATGAGCCATTGTTTTACCATTTTTAAAGGATAAAACAGCTTTGAAGAAAAATGTGAGTTGATTAATGCAATGAGCCAATGAGCAAAGTTTGTTCTGATAGGAGATTCAAAGATTCATAAACTGTCCTTTTACTCAGGATATTGTTCTGTCATAGTAAAGGAAAACACTGAGGCTAGGTTAGGGAAAAACCATATGCTGAAACAGTGTTTTCAGTGAAACAGCCGCTGAACAATCGAGGAGACATCATGTCCTGCCTCTGAGTCCTTCACCTTGCTCCTCTAAATGGAAACACAAGTGCCTGGGGATATTTGAAGCATGACAAACTTTGGAGGAGTGCTGATGTAAAGCCCTGTAAAGAATTTCCATGCCTGATCATATAACAGATGGCTCCCTACAAAAATCGTTTTAATATTAAACAGACAATTCAGGCCTATGAAAAATTCTGCCATAAATCTGTAATTGAAAATATTAAACAACATCCATTCAAAAAGACTATAAATTTTTACAAGGAATTTCTTATGCATTTCAGAGCTTATATCAAAAGATGGAATGTCCCCTCTTATTTAAATAGGGGATTTCAAATCAATTCAAAGGTCTATAGACTTAAAAAAAATCTCAGATGGAAAGAAAGGTGTGTGTCTCTGTATGGCTGTATGTGGGCATGTGTGTGTGTTACTTTGTCTATTTGATCTTCTCACACACCTATACTCACTGAACACATTCCTCAGCCCATACTGACCCATAGGCCCTCCTGCTTCTCCTGTCCCTCAGCTCCTTGTGGATTCCATAGTCCTTTTGCCCAGCATAGATCCCATGCTCAGATGTTTTTGATAACACTCTTTTTAGGACACTCTGGAACGTCTGACTTTCTTGATTTCCCACCACTCCTATTGCTACTCCGGCAAGGGCTCTGAAAGTCAAGGCTTTTGAGGACTTGACAGTTTCCCAGGTCCTCAAGTTATTACTGCTGAGATTTCAGCTCAATAGTATACATGATTTTGTCCAGCCTTCTTTGTTGCTGTTACTTGTTTTTCATTGCTACCCAAAACACCTCCCAGCAATTCATAGCCCTAAGTGAATTCGCACCGCATCATTTGCCCGTCTGCTTTATGCATGGAGAAAGGAGAGACCTGCCCAGCATCTCACTTCTAGAGCATGGCCTTCACCTGCTGCCTGGCCCACCTGCCCCTTCACACCTTATGAAGCTTCTTGATTCAGGCCTCCATGGAGTTGTGTTAACATCTGCAGATTCTAGCTTCTCTTAGATCAGAACCCTGGTAGTTCAGGAGATTTTAGGAGAGATGAGGGCACGCTTTTAAAAACTTAAATAATTATATATTTGTTTTAGTATGATTTTTAGAAAAAAGTTACCAAAACCATAATTTAATGGACTTTTAAATTATTATGATTAAGGGGAAGGCTAAGGAAAAACAGTCCATTTAAAGTTGGCTTTAAAGACTCAAGGCAAGGTGAAGGGAGGACACAAAACAAGGACACCAGATGCTAATCTGAGGAAGACTATGTGGAATGAAAGGATGTTTGATAGTCCAAATTAGAAAACATAAAGGCAGTCACCTGCACTGGACGTGTGTGTATAATTGGCAAATGGTAAGATATTCTCTGTCCCCCTCTCTTTCAGGTCATAGACTCTTGTCTTCCCTATCCAGACATTACAAGACAGCGTTTCCAATTTCCACGCTGTTGAGCTAGGTGATATGGCTCTTTAGCCCTTCTTCTGCACCATGATAGCAATAAAATCTCTTAAGAGTTTAGGAGTCAACTGATTTTGCTTCCAGACAATTCTCCAGTCCTTCAAGGAGCCATAGCAACTAAAAGGATATACTGATGTTTGGTGGTGGTTGTTATTGGTTTTCTTTTTGTTTATTTTGATTTATTTACTTTATATTTAACAAAAGCAGGAAACATCAGTGAAGAGCGAGGGTGGTCAGCCCCAGGTGTCCTTTGCTTCCTGAATAGGAAGTCTTTTGTTAGCATCCATTAACACCTTACAGGACTTTCAAATCAACATGTCCTTCCTGACCCAGATAGGGCTGTGGTCATAAATGGTTCTCTTAGGGGGAAGGTTAATAGTTCCATAGTCCTTACTTAACATGGGATGGGATTTAGGTTTAAGTTCTCACATAATGAAGGCTTCAAAATTTTTACTTTAACAGCTGCTTACCTAGAGCTATGGCAAGACTTACTCCAGGCACTTCACTAATATTAACAGATTTATTTTAATCTCCTTAATAACTCCATGACTAAGTGTACCTTATGTCCCCATTTTTGAGTTGAAAAGATGAGGCACAGAAAACATATGTAATGGGCTCACAGCCCTACAAAGAGTGAGAGGAAATTTGAACTAGGATTCACATGTTTTCCACCACTATCCAAGGCTGAAAACTACTAAAAAGGGGTCAGGACCTCATATGCAGATTTATCTAGACTCTAAAAATGAGGTGGAAGAATAAAAGACAATGGTATATTTACACTATGCAGTCCTCCAAGAAGAATCACTCAACAACACACACATACATACTCACATATGCACATATAGGGCTGACTTCATAGGTATGTGGTCTGTGCAGTCTCACAGGGTCCTGCACTTATAAGGACCCCCAAACATAGTTTAAAGCTCTGCTGTAGCCGTCTTGAAATTCTTTATAATTTTTGAACAAGGAATCCTGCATTTTCATTTTGCACTAGGCCCTGAGAATGATGCAGCCAGTCCTACACATACATGCACACACGCACGCATTCACACACACACAAACACGCAGAGACACTGAATACAGGTGTGTTCGGAGTAGGAAGAGTTCCTATACTATTTACTACTTGAAGGCAAAACTGTACCTGTTTACTGGTATATCCCAGGTAATTCACCAGATAATTAGAGTGAATGAATGGAGAGATGGTACTGAATCTATGTATGAGGAACAACAGAACACATCTGCCAGTGACTTACCAGTCCCTACACTGGGAGCAAATCTGCTTATTTGATACCCTCATGGCATCAGCAGCATACCTTGCAAAATATGCTTATTGAGAGAGGCTGACAGCAGAAATATTCTGTGGTGAGGTCACAAAATTTAATGACCACCACCTCTGAAAATAGCTAGTTCTTTTAATTTGTCTATAGTTATGTAGTTAGAGTTCATACTTCTCCTGAAGATCTATATAAATTTGTTGGTTAGTAGGAAGATAAATTAACTAAATAATTTGATCTAGATTAAATTTAGTTCAACCCCAAAATTTAAATTGTCCCTGGGGCAAAGCTTAGTTTCTCTGGGGGAAAAAATGTTTATGTCCTCAAATAATCTTTTCCTTCTCCTGTTCCTTTCTTTAAAATGTCATGTGGGCCAGGCGCGGTGGATCATGCCTGTAATCCCAGAACTTTGGGAGGCCGAGGTGGGTGAATCACCTGAGGTTAGGAGTTCGAGACCAGCCTGGCCAGCATGGTAAAATCCCGTCTCTACTAAAAATACAAAAACATAAACATATCAACCATCATTCATGTGGGAATTAGGCTTATTTGCAATTGTCTTGTCAAAAAACACATTCTGTAAGAATCAATTGGTCATAAGGAGTTTACAGTAAAGAGTATTATATATATTGCTATTATTATTTGTAAGTTATTAGATACACATCCCTTATATCAGTAAAATTTATAATATATAACGTGTGTGTGTGTGTGTGTGTGTGTGTGTGTGATATACACAATCCTATCTCAGCTGGTTGTTAGACATTTATCAGAGCCCAAGTTTCTTTCCAAAGAACATTCCAAGTTAGATAACCTCAAAGGCTCTTTGCATTTCTTGCATTCAGCTTAAAATGTAGGTGCTGTGGGAGATATACAGTCTTTCTGTCAGATATAAATGGAAAGTTGTTTGTTTGTTTGGTTTGTTATGGGTCTGCTAGCCTATAAACCAAAGGCAATTGGTTTGCCCTCCATGTACAGTAGTGGAGAAGCAGGACTACCAAAATAAGCGCCCATTTGGAAAAGAGAGGCTGGAAAGTGCACAGTCATCAGTTATTAAAGCACACAGTCATCATAGAAATTAGGCAATTCTGCTTGACAAGAGTAGCAAAGGTTTCCTGTCTTGCCATGGGTAAGTTCCTTGGTTGGCTGATCTGGCTGAATTTACTTATTCTCTCTGGAAGTATCTACCAGAGTTGCTTTTCTCCTTCCCTTCTGACTCTCCCCTCTGATGTGGCTTGGTAAAGATGCTCTCCCTAGAGCTATAGAGCATTCAAAGCCAACTTGCTATTGGTGTACTTTTAGTAACCAGGGACTATTTTAGGGGTTTACTAATCATAGAGAATCTGGGGCCAGTCTTAGGGAGAAGAAAGTTCCTTGCAAATACAGTTCCCTTTAAACTTAGAACAGTTTTCTTTTATTTGCTCCTGGTAAAGTCCGCATTTAAAAATAACAGTCGGCTGGGCACAGTGGCTCATGCTGGTAATCCCAGCACTTTGGGAGGCCAAGGCGGGTGGATCATTTGAGGTCAGGAGTTCAAGATCAGCCTTGTCAACATGGTGAAACACCATCTCTACTAAAAATACCAAAATTAGCCAGGCATGGTGGTGGGCGTCTGTAATAATCCCAGCTACTTGGGAGGCTGAGGCAGGAGAATCACTTGAACCCGGGAGTTGAAGGTTACAATGAACAGAGACTGCACCATTGCACTCCAGCCTGGGCAACAAGAGTGAAACTCCATCTCAAAAAAAAAAAAAAAAAAACCAAAACAGTAATTAATAACATATTTACTGTTATCCAGATGTGGATTTAAGCCTGAGGAACCTCCTCTTTCTTTCATGTTCATGACTCCGTGCTCTATCCTTCTTTCTTGCCCTGGATTCAATGGCTGTTATCCAGAATTAGTTAGAAACAGTCAGTTCCCGGGTAGGGGGGGGCGGGAACAACATCCCGGATCCCATCACTACTGGCAGGCTTTGTGCCTTCTTCCAGTGGAGCACCAGTATGTAGACTGTTTGCCAATCACCGTTTATAATTGCTTCAAGTTTGAAGGATGGAACCAATTGCCTTCAGGACTCTTTTCACCGTAACTTGTAGAACAGAAAAAGATTCCTTAGAAAATAAAGGTGTTTCTGCTGGGCATGGTGGCTCACGCCTGTAATCCCAGCACTTTGGGAGGCTGAGGCAGGCGAATCACTTGAGGTCAGGAGTTCGAGACTAGCCTGAGCAACATGACGAAACCCTGTCTCTACTACAAATACAAAAATTAGTTAGGGCATGGTGGTGGGTGCCTGTAATCCCAGCTACTTGGGAGGCTGAAGCAGGAGAATTGCTGGAACCCGCGAGGCAGAGGTTGCAGTGAGCCGAGATCATGCCACTGCACTCCAGTCTGGGAGACAGAGTGAGATTCCATCTCAAAAATAAATAAATAAATAAAAATAAAGACAAAGGTGTTTCTTCTCTTCTCTGCTTGCAGCTCAAGTAGTTCTAATCTGGTGTCATCTCTTCAGTCAGATCTGGCTGAAGGTGGTAGAACTACTACATGTCCATATATAAAATCTTTGCCATCATTTCTCCTGATCATATAGCCTCATTTAGCCGATTAGGTGCACTGCCAGTAAAGCAGGCAACAATTAAATCAAATGTTCTGCCACTACCTAACAAGTATCACCAACTTTCTGACTTAAAGTCTCTAGGTGCTTATTACCCAAAGCCCCATTTCTACTTCTCCCACAATTTTAGTTTCACATTTTAGGATTACTGGAAGCATCCCACTTCTAGATACCAAATTTTGTTATCAGTTTGACATTATATTTGGCTCTGAAAGGTAGAAAATGGAAAAACAGTAGTTTGAACATATTAATGATTTTGTTTTTTCCACAAAATCAGAAGCCTAGATTCAGATCATCCACGCTGGTGCAGCACTTCACCGCTGCGCCAAGCACTTGCTCCACCTCCAGCATTATGTCCATCATTCAGAAGGTGAAAGGCAGAATACGAGGAATACACACGAACTGATCTAGTTCCTGTAGGAGCATTACTGAAAGCCTCTCATCCAAAATAATAGTGATAATAATGAATAATAAAAATTGTAATTTCTGGTAAAATGCATCAAGATACCACCGTAAGAGGAAATCTGATAAAGCTACACTCAGATACATTAAGTTCAGATTTTTCTGTAACTAAATGTTAATTATCTTTTTACTATAACTGGAATAATTTCCAGAGAAATCTCTGTATTCTGTTGCCAAGGGCAACACTAATGTCAAATTCTTGACTTTGGTAACCACAGTAGAACTTTTATAAGATGGGTTATAAAAACCAAAATTATCTATTGATGATTGGATAAGAGACCTGATTCAACTTTACAGTCTTATAGCAATTTCTGCATTTTATAAATTCAAAAAGAACTGCCCAGCTGGGATGCAGTAATTTCATTTTCTCTAAAATATCAATGTAATCACATAAAAGGGAAAATGTCCCCAGGAGAAGTTCTCTTGCTATTAGCAGTAACATATATAAAACTCTTCTCAGAAGAGGGCTGTTAATCATGTCATTGGAAAGGGCCCCAAGAAGTCATTTATGCCATCTTGGGTAGATAAATGAGTATTCTAACCTTAAAAATATATCCAAGGAAGAAGTTTCAAACTCTTCTTCTGTTGGCTTAATTATTATGGGCACTGCCTTGGAGCGATGTTAAAAAAACACTGATGATGCAATTCTTTCAACAGGTATTTATTGAGCATCTACTGTGTTTATAACATAGTAAGGGAATGAGATATGGTGTTTCACAGCAAAGAGATTATAAGGGAGTTGAAGAGATAAAACAGGAAGAAGGAAGAATTTGCCACAAAGGTATGAAATGACCTAAAAAGAAATCCTGACGGAGGGTGACTCTGTTGGGCTTTAATAATCAGAATTTGGAGCATGAATCTCAGGAGAGAGAACATTCCCATGCATCCAATTCTTATCAAGTTCTCCCTGACTCTCATCCCTGGCACCTCTCTTACCCCTACTTACTTTTGGTCTCCTTTCTTGCCTTGGTTCAAGCCTCTGTGATTTTCCACCAAATTATTTTGATAGATGTTGAATTTGCCTCAGTTTCTCAGATTTTAACTACCAAAGTCTTTAGCAACCCGTACTCATCACTATAAGAAAGTGATCTTTAAAATATTGATCTGATGGCTTTTTCCAGGACTGGGATTAGGGGAAGACAAAGGAAGCACTTGCCTTGAGTATAAAATTTAAGTGGCCTTAGAAAACTCGGTAATCAAGATGACTAACTTTTTAATGAAACATTTTCAAAAAATCAAAATTAATGCAAAAGATCCATGATGAAAATGTCAAAATTTTAAATAAAAATAAGATCTGACAGCGCTGTGCCAAGCCATATTGCAGCCTGAGACAAAAACAAAAATGTATGTTCCTAGAGCCATGTTTTTATCTGTTTTTAAAATGGTTGTTTTCCAGAATATTAAAGTAACTGAAAAAATATTGAAAAGTTGAAAAATAAGTGTATTAGAACTCAACATTATTTTATCCAAACATTCTATTTTTAATCAAAATAGAATGTTATTAAAATTTTAATTCTTTGGTTTTAATAAAAAGAATGCCATCAATTCAACAATTTTTTTTTTTTTTTTTTTTTTTTTTGAGACAGAGTCTTGCTTTGACACCCAGGCTGGAGTGCAGTGGTGTGATCTCGGCTCACTGCAACTTCCGCCTCCTGGGTTCAAGTGATTCTCCTGCCTCAGCCTCCCGAGTAGCTGGGATTACAGGTGGGTGCCACCACGCCAGACTAATTTTTGTATTTTCAGTAGAGATGGGGTTTCACCATGTTGGTCAGGTTGGTCTCGAACTCCTGACCTCGTGATCTGCCTGCCTTGGCCTCCCAAAGTGCAGGGATTACAGGTGTGAGCCACTGTGCCCAGCCAACAATATTTTTTAAATGTCTTTCTTGTCTTGATGCCTTTGCTCATAGTACTAACTCTGCCTGGAGTGCCCTTCCTTGCCCAAATGTACATCAGGTAGATGATTATACATTTTCCAGAAATAAGCTTTTCCTGAACCACCCTCCCTTACCCTTTATTCCCCAAATCAGGCAGAATAGACCATTTTCCCTTGTGGTTTTCACTGTAGTCTGTACTTACCTCTATCAAAGAACCAGTGGCATTTCAAACATATATATTTTATTATTTGCCTTTTCTAAAATAGGACTACCTTATATACACCTGCTTATATACTATGCAGGCATAAAAAGGAATGAGGTTATGTCCTTTGCAGGGACATGGATGGAGCTGGAAGCCATTATCCTCAGTAAACTGACAAAGGAACAGAAAACCAAACACCACGTGTTCTCACTTATAAGTGGGAGCTGAACAGTGAGAACACATGGACCCAGGGAGGGGAACAACACACACTGGGGCCTGTCACAGGGGTTGGGGATAGAGGAGAGAGAGCATCAGGATAAAGAGCTAATGCATGTGGGGCTTAATACCCAGGTGATAGGTTGATAGGTGCAGCAAATCACCATGGACACGTTTACCTCTGTAACAAACCTACAAGTCCTGCACCTGTATCCTGGAACCTAAAATAAAATAAGATTAAATTTACAATAAATAAATAAATAAGGCAAGTATTGCTCTTATTCATCATGGAATCCTTGGTGACTAGTATGATGTTTGAGACTCACTAGGTGCTTAACAATATTTGTTGAATGCCTGGATTAATGGACAAACAAGGGTGAAAAAGTGATAAATATACTCAAAGAAAAGTAAGTAGAAAAGATTTGTTGGAAATGTAGAAGCTATTTTAGATAAAGCCAAACACATATGTTTAAACTGCAAAAATTCATAGTAAATTACTACAAAATAGACATGTCAATTTAATTAGTTGGTTAATTAAATATACTTAATTATTTAGCAAGGCTAATCTTTTCACCCTCTATTGAAGGACGAAAGAACTTCAGGCAGGGAGACAAAGTAAAAGTCTCTTGTAATAGTTTGTGTCTGACGTGATAAGGGTCTAAAAAAGGTGGTGGAAGAAGAAAGTAAAAGCAAAATCTGGATGAAAAGTTATGAAGAATTATTTCATTGGATTTGGTAAAGAGAAGGTGGAATGCCATAAGAAATATTTACATCACAGTACAATTTGTTCTTAAATATGACGTAGCTAAAGCTTCAGGCAATGTTCAAGGCCAAGGTCCTTATCAACATCTAGGGCCATTTTATCTTTTAAGCCCTAAGGCACCGTGCCATACATAGTTCCGTAAGTTTTTCACGGACCCATAAAAGTGTTTAAGACATTACAAACAAAAAAAAATCATTGACTCCAAAAAAAAAGGAAAAGAAAATTGCAATGTTGAAATGAACAAGTGTTTGATTCAACCTCCACAGAAATGTTTGAAACATTAAAAATATTTTATTGGCCACACAATATTGCAAGGGAGACAGCAACATTGAAATTAACAAGTGTTAAATTAAATGTCTCTGGATTATGACATTAGGGAAACTAGTTGAGGGCAACTCCACTCAACTCATATATATATTACATTTAATGTGGAATGAGAGCATTTTAATATGTGTAATAAAAGATAAGAAAGTCTCCAAAAGTGAGAGTTCATAGAGCCTATGAACTATCAAAACAACCTTGTCTACACTCCATGATGGTTCTTATCACAATGATCATTATCTCTGTACCTCACAGGTGGATTCTGAATGGTGGGTCAATGTCCATAGGAAATGGATCCAATTGTCTATACTGTTTTCTAAGCATCTTAACCTGAACCCTAAATGAGAATGTAAAATGAAATACTGTATTCCTTATTCTATTTTTTCAAAGTTTATATTGTGTTAATTTTAGAAAGCAAAGTTTAAAGTGTATGTTTCAGGCTGGGCACAGTGGCTCATGCCTGTAATCCCAGCACTCTAAGAGGCTGAGGTGGGCAGATCACTTGAGGTCAGGAGTTCAAGACCAGCCTGGCCAACATGGCGAAACCCTGTCTCTACTGAAAACACAAAAATTACCCGGAATGGTGGCATGTGCTTGTAGTCCCAGCTACTCGAGAGGCTGGGGCAGGAGAATCGACCGAACCTGGGAAGTGGAGGTTGCAGTGAGTCAAGCTCATGCCACTGCACTCCAGCCTGGGTGACAGAGGGAGACTCTGTCTCAAAAAAAAAAAAAAAAAAAAAAAAAAAAAAAATGTATGTTTCAATGTAAACAAGCAAACAAATGCTACTGATGGTAAATAATCACATAGTAAATGTTTCTCAGTAATTGGCATTTTCAGCACAAGAGGATGAGCTGAATTTATCTACAAGTGCTTACGCAACGCATCCTTTGGTTTTACCCTGCTAAGAATGGGGAAACTGGATTTGGATACAATGGATGGGAGGTACACCTAGGCTGAGCTTAGTCACTGACTATCACAATGGTCCATAAGATCAATAACTAAGAACATTAACCAGTTCTTTAAACTGTCTTGTAGTGTAGCATCCACAAATTGCTGCTCCTGTGCCATTTTGAAAAGCCTGTTCCTAGGGACTTTGTCTTAAACAATGCAAACAATCAATTTACAGAACACTGATCTTGTTCAAGTCCAGTTGAATTCTCACTGTGACAGTGGCATGTATAGGTGGCATGGGTCCTACCTATGGAACCTCAGCAGGTGTGATTGTTACACTGGAGAACACCAAAGGTGACCTGCACTGTAATTCCACTGCAGTGAGACTTTGTCTGTAGTAACAAAAGTCACTTCTGGAAATAGCTATTTATATACCATTTTTCAGATGAGTAAATTTTCTTTAAGCAACTGTACTGGCTGACTAGGGAAATGGAAGTTTAATTCAAAGAGAGAAAATAGGCTTTGCTTTCAAGGGGGTTTGACTCTGTAAAAAAACGTAATTTGTATTTTGAATCATTTAATTCTGGTTTTCTTTTCTAAGTTTTCTGAACTAAGTTAATCTTAGGCATCAAATCGTTGGAAATACTCATTTGCTTGGTTTGTTTTATGCTGTCCCCACAAAAAGCTTACATTTTCCTAAAATTCCTACTAATAGTTTGTCAGAAAGTCCATATATCCACAAACACCTGCCCTCTGCTTGATATTCACTCTTTTTCTCCTTCTTACAGATCAAACAATTAAGGCACAGTGATTTCCCCAGGGTCACACAGTTCTTGGGTGCTAAAGCTTTTACTAGATGTTCTATTTTGTGGCTCCAGTCAAAGGATTTTTCCCAACTGGGTTTCAATGTACCCTTAGCTATTTCTTTTATTTCTTAATTCCACTTCTGAAAAGGCCAAATAGAACTGTTCATGTTAACATTCAACAAAAACATCTGTTACAGGCAGTTAGTGACTGACTAGTAATATTCATCTTCTCTGCCAGATCTAAATTGGACCTGGGAGAATTTCCACATTTGCTGGTAAACTATTAAAGGCTCCATATTGGGGCATTTTCCTGAGAGAAGAAATAGCTCACATATCTCTTCTTAATGCCTATGAAGAAAATTGCCCCCAGATGGTAGACTGCGACTTCTTATAGGAAGGAAAGGAGGATTTCACAAAAAGTGGAATGTCTCTTGCTTTGGCTAAGATGTCAGCTCATTTCCCACTGCCAAACTTAGCAACGATGTACACTTGTATCCACATATTCTGCCTCCCCTCGTTACAATGGACAGGCTGAATCCACTCACATCTAATGTCAGCCATGCTACTTGTGTGCAGAATCCCTTTCTTATTCCCCAGCTCTCTTTCTGTAGCTATTCCCTTTCCCCTGCACTATCAAACTTTTTATCTCTCCTAGACCCTTCATATTAGCATACATAGAGCTTATCTCTCCCATTTAAAAACAAACTTTTATTTCATATCCTCTCCAGTCATGTCTTATTTTTCTGCTCCCTTCTTTTGTGAAATTCCTTCCAAAAGGTCATCTGTGCTTCTTGTTTTCTTCACCTTTTATTCTCTTCTCAGCCCACACAAATTAGATTGCCATCACGACAGCTTTGCTGAAACCAGTCTTAACAAGGTCGCCAAAGCCTAACATGACCATATGTTCTTGTTTGCCCACGACAGTCCCAGCTTACACCTATTGTCTTGGCAAAATTATTAATAACTTTTCTCTTACTCTTAAAAAACCATGGGTTGGAGTATAAATTACGTGGATAATAAATCATCCAACCAATGACCTCCATCTTGCAAATCAGACTGTCACTTCTCTTTCTTAATCTCCCTGAAGTCCTTCTTGTGGACCTTTAAATGTTGGCATACTGCCAGGCTTCCAATTCAGCTCTCTTCTCTCCTCTCCTCTCTTGTCTACTACACTCTCTCTGTAAGTTATCGCACCCAGTCCTGTGGCTTTGGGCACCATCTGTATTCTAATAATTCATGAATTTGTGCCTTCATCTATGATCTCTTCTCTAAACTCCAGACTTACTTTTTCTGCCTATTGGAGAGTTCCACTTGTGTGTCTAACAGGGATCTAAACTTTAACACGTCTAAAACAGAACTTTTATTTTCCCTCCATCCTTTACTTTTTCTTCCCTAGTGCCCCCATTCTCAGTTGCTAGGTCAAATACTACGTGTCATCCTGTTAGTTCTCACTTTTCTTCACAACCCATATCCAATCTTTTTTTTTTTTTTTTTTTTGAGGCGGGGTCTCGCTCTGTCGCCCGGACTGGAGTGCAGTGGCGGGATCTCAGCTCACTGTAAGCTCCGCCTCCCAGGTTTACGCCATTCTCCTGCCTCAGCCTCCCCAGTAGCTGGGACTACAGGCGCCCGCCACCTCGCCCGGCTAGTTATTATATTTTTAGTAGAGATGGGGTTTCACCGTGTTAGCCAGGATGGGCTCGATCTCCTGACCTCGTGATCCGCCCGTCTCGGCCTCCCAAAGTGCTGGGATTACAGGCTTGAGCCACCGCGCCCGGCCCCCATATCCAATCTTAAGCAACTTTAATTGACTGCCTCAAAACCTATCATCCACCTGACTACTCTCCATCTCTCCTTGCATCCCCACAGTCCTGGTCACCCTCCATCCTTACTAGGAGTACCAATGGTCTTCCTGTGTCTATTCCTATTCCTCCACAGAGCAGCCAGAGTAATACTTTCCAATTGTGTATCAGATTATGTTACTCTTCAGATCACACCCTCCAGAGACATCCCACAGAGCAATGAGGATAAAATCTAGACTTCCTCCCATCACTTAGAAGGCCCTGGTTTCCTCCATGTCTTTGATCTCATTTCTAATCATTCTCTCCCTGCTCTCTCTGCTCTGTCCATGCACATGGCCTTTGTGCTGCAACTCAAACATACCAAGCTTCTTCCTGTCTTGGAACCTTTGACATTGAGGTCCCCTCCACCTGGAAAACTTCTCTGGGCCCCCTAATGGCTTTGCTGTATCACTTCCTTCAGTTCTGACTCCCCAGCTATTATAGCACCCCCATCACTCTCAACTCCTTTACAAGGCTTCATTTTTCCCTCTAGCACTTATGATTCCTCCAAATTGTACTGCCTTTTTATATGCTTATTTTCTATCCTCTCTGTCATAATGTAAAAACAAGGAATAGAACAAGGGGTTCTATCTGTGTTATTCATCCCAATGTTCAGAGTGTCTAGTTTACTATGACCATATATTAGATGCTCAACCAATATTTTCTGAAGGAATGAGTCACTCAGTTTTCAACTGAGTGAATTTTGAACAGTTCTCACTCCATCAAGTATCTGCTCCCTTTGGAATTTGTGGACTATTTTGTTTCATTGTCTGCATTTTTTAGATCTGTCTAGTTGAATGATACTCCCACATTCTGTAAACTCCCAGAAGGCAATGACTGAAGGAGCCAATTAATCTAATTTAGCCTCCAAAGAGCTGCACATCAGGGTGCCTGACTTTCTTGTGTCCGTTTTAGACAGGCAAACATATCCATGTGACTATAAAGACAATAGTGAAGGTCTCATATCTCAACAGCTCTAGACTCTCTTCCCTGCTAGTTTCTTGTTCAATCTCCACATAAATCTGAATTGAGTTTCACATCTGATTCTTTAGGTGAGGGTTGGAGTCAGAGATAGAGTGAGAAATACACATCTACTCCCCCAACTCCCAAGAGAGATGAAAACATACTGAAACTGTCAGAAAAAGAATAGTCAAGAGTATATATTAAATCATTTATGTATGTCACATGTGGAAAGATAAAAATAACTATCTTAAACCAATAGAGATAGCTATCATAACTACATCTAAGCAATCACTATCTCCTCATCTTCAATTTTTGTCACGGGAACCTGTCTCCTTGAAGGCTAGATGCTCAGTTCTCCCAAATGAACACTTAATTCTCCCATATACCTTGCTCTAGACCACCTCTCTTAGTGGTTTATGGGAGTGTGCTCTCTTCCTGAAAGCCCAAGGCCAAGCAGTGACCCTTTTGCTGGCATTGAAGCTGGGGCAAATGAAGGCCTTTGCGGATCATGGAGAGTCATCTGGGCACATGCAGAGTTTTCACGTGCTTCATAATATGGTAAATATTGCAAGTCAACAGCTATCTAGATTGAAATATAAATAGGTTGATGATGACAAAATGTTTTAGTATGAAGATATCAGTTTAACTGAAGAAGTCATAGCTATCAGGCCTCACCATGACTAGGATGAAAGATCCTTCAAGACTGCCTGCCACTTCTTCCCTGATTCTATGTTCCCCTAAGGAACCTTCTGGCTACTAATTTGGCTTCCCAATTATTCTGAAACCAGAAAGGAAGTGTGACTGTCCCCCAACATAAGTTAATAATTGGTCATGTGATCTTTGCTTTTAAAATATTTATTCCTTTTAACACAGTAATTTTATTTCCTATGACACTAATAACATGGTAAAAAAAATTTGCATAAAAATGTTTATAACAGCATCATTTATAATGGCAAAATTTTTGGAATAACAAATGTTATATATCTAAGAGTGGTTTAGTAAAACACTTGACTCATTCTTATATATGCTGTCATTAAAAACATATTTTAATGTCTACATAATGCCATAGAAAAATGTTCACAACATAACATTGTGAGAAAAAAATAAAACTGTTTAATATGATTCAAAATTTATAAATGTTGTATGTGTGTAGGGGGTGTAAAATACTAGAAAGATACCAAAATATTAATAATGCTTGCATCAAATGATTATTTTAAAGACTGTTCTTACTCTACTTTATATTTTTTCTTCTATCTTATATTTTTTGTAATTTCTAAATTTTGCATAAGTATATAATACTTTTTAAATCAGAAAACTATGCCTAAATTTACATCTACTTAAATAGTATTTTAGTCAAAAATGATTTCCTTTCAGAGACATACTACATTTTTTTATACATTTTCCCCCATCAGAAAAGTACATTTACTTTACAGAGGTCACTAAACTCTAAGATAGTTATAAAAATCATTAAGGATGGACTCCCTAAGATTATGCAGTTTTAAAATGTTTTTTAAGTGAAGGCATAAATAGCATAGTTCAGGGAACTGTAAGAATTTTCATTGTTAAGTGTGATCACAGTGATGAAATAATACAATTAAAATTCTTATTCAAAATCTAATGCCCAGATGCCTATAACTCATCAGGTGCTTGAGGAGTTAATTTCCAGAAAAATGAGTAAGTAGCATGAATTGTGACATATCTATTCTCCTACCCCTCCCCCATCTCTGAAATATCCAGAATTTGCTTTAAAAGCTATGCAAAAATGGCAAACCCCCATACAGATAAAAAAGATCAAGGGAGGGAATGAAAGATGAAGCAGCAGATGAGATAATAGACAAGATAATTACAGAGCTTTAAAAGCCTTGGATTTATTTTTAAGATGTAAGAGCTCTATTTAGAAAAGCCCATAGCTAACTTTATATGAATCTTGAATGAATTGTTCTGAAACATTTGAATAGTAATAAAATGAAGGAAAGAAGAGTTCGCTTTGTTTTCTGTGCAATGACGATCCTGACTGTCCCCATGATTAACGTGGCCTGGTGATGTTCTGTCCTTTACATGAAAGGTTAATGCCACTAACTTCCCCATGGGTAGATCAGGGCTTGAGGTTTTGTAGGATAAGCTATTTCCCTCTCTGACTTTTCACCATGGCCCACAAAATAAAATTGCTGTGGTTTTAAAAGAATTAAGAAGCATCTTTCTGCCTCTCTCTTGCTTCCCAATAAAGGAATAGTAACATCTCAGTTGTGAGGTCAAGAACAAATGAAACCTTTCCTGTGCTTTCATTATTAAGCTGGTCTGTTCTCAGATGGTACTTGCCCTTTTCTCTGGAATTTGGCCATTAAACACATATACCATTCTCTCCATGCATAGACCATTCTCTGCCATTCTCTGGCCTAGAGTTCTAGGCCAGAGGTCTTCTGTTTGCACTGCTTTGTATTGGATGGGCAAATAGTTACCCATGGCCTAGATGCAAGGTCTAGTGAATATGTAAAAGCTGATCTTTTGGCCTCTATCTGACTCAGTTGTCTGTTTTTAGGTGGTTCCAAATTAGGAGAGAGAAAAGAGTTTGACTACTACTTACTTCAGAAAACCCAAAAAGGCTGCATTTCCTTGAGTGGTCTTCAACTTACACTGATATGTCCACATTAGTTCAGGATGGATCTCTCACTTAGGCAACAAGATAAGGCTATATATTGCCAGTATTGCCAATCAAGTGAAAGGTTGAGGTTTAGGCCACAAAATGTATTCTAATAGGTACAATTTATAGGTATAATTTATCTGAATGTAGGGTTCTAGAAAACAAAATCTCAGCATTATTGGGAAGGACAGATTGTCTATTGATGACTTCAGGATTAGAGGAAGCACTGTGGCTTCTTGGAGAAGAGAATGAGTTAGGAATTTATTTTGAAAAAAAATCATTTATAAGAAATTTTAATCTGTCGCAATCTAGAGTCCAAATCTGAGTGGCAATGTTAGGCATTTTCAGCAGGAGACTAATTTAGAACCATATTGAGTGTGTGGAGATGTAGTTCCTTAAGTGTAGGTAAACAATTTACCTTTAAAACTAAGCAGAGTGTATTATGTCAGTCTTGGTCCTTCAGGACATAGCTGCTAAGACAGACGTAAACAAGCAAAGGTTTTATTGGCAGAACCGTCTGTGTGAGAGAAACTGGGAGACCGTAAGCAAGTGTGGCACTGAGTGTAGGGGAAAGAAAAAGGACAGGTTGAGTAGAAGCATTTAGGTAGCAAGACTGTCAGGGAATCTTATATCTCCCAGGAAAGAGCCTGCCTCAGTATCCCTGCCCCACGAAGCCAATGGCTGGAATAACCCTGGGAAGTGTGGCCAGGCACAACTCACAGGTGTGGGGTTGAATTTCAGAATGTCCCAGCTGGGACCCTTCGTCAAATAGCTCCCTGTCATTGGGGCCTGCAAAGCACATTACCAAGGCCACCTGACCTAGGATTTAGTAACCAAGAGAAACAAAGCTAGATTGTTTTCAGAGCTGTATTTCCACTGTAATTTGCTAACAGTACTCCACCAGTGGAATGTTTACTTACCTAGGAAGCAACTGATTGAGAAAATCACTATTTTTAGTATGTCATGTATATAACTGAGAAACAGTCAAAGGAAAATAATTTGCTAATGAACAAGACAAGCTCAAGGGGTATTCAGAATTTGCCAAGAATCATTCATTAGTGCCCCCACAGCTAAAGTGCGGCATACAGTATTCCATACTGTTTTTTTTTTCATCAAGGACAGTGTTTGTTCTGAATACTAGGTCCCTATTACCTGCTAAATTTCTGAATTACCAATATGTGGTGTGTGTGTGTGTGTGTGTGTGTGTGTGTGTGTGAGAGAGAGAGAGAGAGAGAGAAATGTGTGGTGTAAGACAACTGAGGAGACAGAAGCAGAGAGAGATTTGAGATCCCTAAAGCTCAAACACATGTCAGTGTTCAGTCAATACCTAGCTGGCACATGTGGAGCTAAATGTAAACGTATGTTTTTGGTTTAAAAAACCTTGTCCTGACCGCCAGAGGAAGAGAGGGGTCTTAAAGTTTGCTTTTAACCATCCTGAATTTATAATAGGGTGGTCATACGAAGTAAAACATAATAAAATACATTTATCGGAAACACATTTATGTTTGTACCAGAAGAATAGGGTCATAATAATCTATCTAAACGTTTTACGGGAGATTATTTAGGCATTTATTTTTCAAAGCTTTTGCATATTTCACATAAGCCTATGTAATGTAATTTTTATAATGGTTCCTCAGATAAATCATTTTTACTATCACCAAGATCTTTTTTCATCTGAGTGAATGAGGATGAGGTGATGTTTCTTTGTTGTAAAGTTGAGGATCTGAAATGGTTTATAGGGCACGTCGTCATCAAATCTCTTGATTTTGCCATGCAATACGATGGGGCACAAGTGTTCTCTAAAATAGGTATGCTGTCTACATAGTCCTGTCCACATAGAGTCACTTTCTGATCACCAAGGTAATCCAAGAGCAGAATATTTAGTCTTCAGAACTTTTCACCCTCATTTAATAGCTGTTTCTCAGTTGTATGCCAACATTATGCCCTTCACTTCACTTGATGAAAAATATTTAGAAGTGGCTGTGTGAAACATACTGTTTCATACTGCAGGGATATTATTGAGGCCATTGTCTATTATATTAAAATATCCCCTCCTTGGAGAAATTTCTTCCATCTCAATTCTCGGAAATATTGTGTTTTCCCAGCATACCTGACAAATGCTTCCTTCCAGGCACTTTGAATCTTGTTTCTGATCATGCTTTTCTCTTCACGTTAGCCAGTGGGAGTCTCAGAGGCAAACTCACAACTCAACTTTAATCATTGTGCAGACATCTTAGTGCACATGTCTGTGTCTAAAATTTACCCATATTCTACTCTAGAAGAGTTATTTGTTATTTTACGTTAATGTGTTTGTTTGCAGTCCATAGGAATTAGCTTTTGGAAAAAATATATGGTGTAAGTAAAACAAATGTAAATTTTCTGGAGTTTTACAGTAAATGTAAAACCAAATCAAATTCATTTCAGATCCGCAAGAGACTTTCTTCTTTTTCTCATGATCTCTAGGACTGAAAATGACACTGTACCTCATCTCCTAGAAGAAGGCAGTTAATCAGCAACACAGCATCTTGTGATGGATCACATCTCTGTTTTACTGAAATGAGACTGTGAGCTGATTTTGACAATAGATATACTGACGCATTCCATGAGTGCATGCTCGTATGTGTGTGTGTGTGTGCGTGTGTGTGTGTGTGTGTGTGTGAATAACAGAAGATTTTGAGATCTACCAGGAGATAAACAAAGAAAATGGTGACATTTCACCTGGCTTCCCTCTCCTGCCTCTCCCTCCATAAGTTTTTAGTCTTCCAGAGCTGAGTCACATTGACAAGTTCAATTCTCTCTAAAAGCACATCTCTTACCCTTGCATTGCCGCTGACTCACGTACCTGAACTCTTTCTTTTATATGGAACATACTTTTACTTTTGAACTCTAACTCATTCCTTCATTGCCCTTCCCAGCTTGGTTTTCTTCCTAGTTTTCCTCTGTTCTTCACAGCCTTCAACAGTGAGCAAAGTAACATCTGATGCTCTTGTTACACAGCTTTTTTTTTTTTAGAGGCCATTACAAACTTACAGAGATAAAAATAACAATATGAAGGATGTATTGTGCAAATCTTTTTAAAAGCCTACAAAACAGCAGAAAGAAATCAATTAGAATTGCCATGGCAACTACCAACAATTTTATATGCAAGAATGAAATAAAATAAGAAAAGTAACAAAATAGAAAATGCATAAACCAATTCAAACACCATGAAGTGTTTATGAAGTAAACACTGTAGAGTGAAGCTGCATGAAAATAGATTTCATTAAGGTAAATGAAACGTAGTTTAACTCTTTATTACAAGTGAGTGAGGTATATATTATGAAATAAACTTATTGATGAACTCTTAATGATATAGTTTTTCAATTAAAATAATTTTTGGAAAACAAGTTTACAGATGGGAAGAGTAAATTAAAATGTATAAAGTGTAATTAAGAATAATATTTTTTCTAAGCATATATTTCTTTACTTCTAAGAATACTTAAAGCTCATATATTAAATTTGATAGAGGTAAATTAAAGAAGTAGGACAGGATATGTAACTAAAATACCTGATGGAAATTAGAAAAGAACAGAATTCTAGGACATGCTCTGGATTTCTGTTCTCACCTTCTAGAGTTAAGGTATAGACTTTCTCATCCTAAATTAGTGATTCTCAATCCTGCCTGCACATAAAAATCATCTGGCTTATCCAGATCTATGTATCCCAGCATTACAATGTCTGGAACCCATACCAAATCTATTACATTAGGATGTCTGCAGGTGTAATCTGGTCATTTGCATTTTTAAGGCTTTCACATGATTATATTTGCAGCCAGTGTTGGGAACCAGGGCCGAATCCATCCCTTAGCCTGTTTGCACTCTTACCTACCTACAGTATTATCAGGAAATTCAGTATCTCCCTGTTTGGATTCCTTTGTGTGGTAGGCAGAATAGAGGCCCTCCCAGTAGATGTGTTTCCTAATCCCTGGAACCTGTGAATGTTAGGTTTCATGGCAAAAGCGAATTAAGGTTTCACATGGCTTTAAGGTTGGTAACCAGCTGACCTAAAAATGGGAGAAATATCCAAGTGAGCTCAATATAATCACAAGGGTTCTTATGAGTGGAAGAGAGAGGCAGAAGAAAAAGAACTGGAGAGGCAGCAGTGTAAGAAGGACTCAGCCTCACTGCTGAAGGAAGGGACTGTAAGCCAAAATACGTGGGCAGTCCTCTGTTGCTGGAAAGGGAAAGAAACAGATTCGCCTCTAGAGTCTCCAGAGGGATGTGGCCCTAACTACACCTCTATTTTAGCCCTGCGAGACCCAGTTCAATCTTCAAACCTACAGAACTGTAAGATAATAAATTTGTATTGTTTTAAGCCACTAAGTTTGTGGTAATCACAGAAACTAAGTTTCTGTGGCAGCAACAGAAAACAGATACACCTTGTCTCCATAAATTATCCCCAAAATCCTGGGTCTTATGTAGTCCAAAAACATCAGTACAACTTAAACATCTAAGATGTTTTTCATGCTCCTCCCATGTTGCTACCGTGAATCTGCCCTTTGCGGTCCCATGGAAGATTCTTGGTCACTCTGAAATACTGCCTCACTATCCAGATTCCCATTCAGGCCTCTGCAGTCCTTTCAGAGATATAGCTCCTTCCATTTTAATC
The DNA here is from genome assembly GCF_007565055.1 of Rhinopithecus roxellana. Classification (NCBI taxonomy): domain Eukaryota; kingdom Metazoa; phylum Chordata; class Mammalia; order Primates; family Cercopithecidae; genus Rhinopithecus; species Rhinopithecus roxellana. The sequence continues at coordinate 54,931,057 of NC_044564.1, read as the reverse complement.
TCAGCCAAAAGTTCCCTACAGTTTTTCTTTCTTAGCTTTTCCAGCGGCCTCTCTTCCTTTCAGGAATCTAGTCAGGATTTATATAAATTTCACTTTTCTAATCTAAAATATAAGCTGCCTGACGATACCTCCTTTTCAGGGTGAAAGACAACTTGTTTCAAGAGGCAGCTTCTATGTCACCTGTCCTCCGTAATCGCTAGATACACTCGCCTTCATCTTACCATTACCGTGTCCTGTACCTACATCTGGAAGTAGAGTTCACTTCTGTGGTGCCAGGACTTCCTCTTCTCCCTTCTTCCCAAATGTGAGTTCCAAAGTTGGTTATCTGGCATGTCCCTTCCCATATAGAGTCAAAAACACAAATCAGTTCATCTCTAGGAGAGCATTCTATCATATGTGATCTCCCACTCTAACCTGAGAATCACATAGGCTCACAATTAATGTGAGGAAACCACACTTTTTGGATCCTAAACTGTGTTTATATGTCTGCCAGCCTGGGATGAGCTAGAGAGGTAGTGGAAGGACTATCGAAACTTAAGAAAGACATCACCACCATTGAAGACATTACTCAGAAAATAACACTGATGATTCCATTGTGACATTGTGGCATCCTGTGTACATTGGTAATCTCACCTTTCACCTAGTCACTGCACTGGAGTTCATCTCCATCCACATGACCATTCAAAACTCTACGAGGAAACACTTGATATTCACTGTTAATGGCGATGTGCAAGACTGTACCTGAAATTTCATTCTTCTTACCACTTCGCTTTCCTCTGGAGAGAAAGCACCAGGTGTACCTCTAATTCTGTCCTAACACAGGGATAGCTGTGTGTTCAAGTATAATGATGCTATTTTATAGTTGCCCCTACCTTGAAATAAAACATAATCAGTAAGGAATTATTGAAAGCCGGTAAGTGGAAATAGCAGAGTGGACGTGTCGATAATGTATATGAGGAGCACCTGGTAGAAGGGCAGTGGGGTGGGAGGGGGGAATGGAAAAGAGGGAGAGAGCAAAATTATAAGTGAGACGGATTGAGTGCAAACTGGTGAAAGCATGAAATTTATGTTTATTATTCTTTTCCTTTTAAGTTCCAGAATCAGGGATTTTGTTGTGAGTGGAAACTGTACTGGGTTATGGTATGTAAATTATATTTCAATAGAGCAGTTAATTTTTCAAAAGGCACTGGGTACCTGTTTCAGCTTTAGATCCAGTGTTTCCTGTAGGTTGAGAGGTGTCCTGGAATCCCAATCTAATTTCAGGAGAAAGAGGCAGCTTAATGAGACTGGAGGAGTGGATGCATTCTGTTCTTTACTCCTGTCACTTCAGCCAAGTGATATTCACTACTGTTTAATTTAATCCATTCTGTCTCCTAGAACAGGCAAAGCTTATTTAATGCCATGCAAAGTGTTTACCAATGTAGGAATCAGCTCCAAAAGTGAATATTTTAAAGTCCCTAATGGGCCCTGCTTAGAACTAAAGGTTACAAAGGAAAGCATTTTATTTTGATTTTCTCTTCAATATTGAGGGGGCTAATAAAGGTAAATGTTGTGATGCAAATAAATTAAAATCCTGAGTGTCCTTATAAAGCCAACAGAAAACATGGAATCCTTGTGGGGAAAATTACACAAGTAGGTTATGAGCTCTGGAGTACTCTAAATGAATAAATAGTGTGCTGGGGAGACTGTATACACATAATACATGTTGGGAAGTTCACATATGTTCTGTATAATTATTGGTAAATATATAAGACTCTAACAACAACAACAACAGCAAAATCAATTCAAAGAAAAACATATATACATGCCTTCCTAAAGTTAGCAGATTAAAAACATAAGATCTTATTGTTCTTTTTTTTTTTTTTTTTCTTTTTTGTGGTTTTTATGTTGACATCAGGAAAATACATTGCAGATTTTGGTGCTATGCAGGCCTCAGTTTGGGGGCCAGCTCTACCACAAACCAGCTTTTTGAACTTTTTGACCCTGGGTAAGTTATTTTCTCTCTCTAAATCCCTGTTTTCTTATAAGCTTAAAAGTATGAATTTTAAAATACCATGAGTAGTTATTGGTAAGAAATAATATAGGCAATAAAAGTATGAATAAAAAAAACCATGATTAGTTATTAGGAAGAAATAATGTATGCAAAGTACCTTGTACATAATTGGTGCTTATTAAATGTCAGTCTCCTCTCTTCCCTTTAATAAGCCTGTTTTGCCTAATAACAACTGGAAATCAGTCTTTGATAAAAATATGAAAGGAACAGAGAGGAATGAAATAATTTGAATGGGCCAGGAATGTAAAAGATGGTAAAATTTCCTTAAATTGTGGGGCAATTATAAAGTGATTTTTCTCAATATCCTTCCATTGTAGCTAATAAACTCCTTTTCATATTTGTATTTAGAGATACAGAATATCCCAGAAAAGAAAACAGGACGAAATTAAGTGCATTTAAGACCGTCTTGAGAAGGCCTGCCATTCAGAAAAGCAAAATAAGTAAAACTCTAAAGCAGTGATGTTTGAAGTGTGGAACATAAAATCAATATAATGGTCTCAAACAGCATTTTAAAAAGTTAAATAGAGTAGAATGGAACATTTCAGAGTGCATCAAATCGAATAAGTGTAAGCTTTATTCCATGAAACTATTATTTCAGATACACACACATACCATGCATGTGTGTGTATCAGGTCACAATGTAAAAGGTATTTCTTACTGTGGATTGTAAGGGAAAAAAATATTTAAAAGCCACTGTTCAAAAGGGAAAGAAATAGCTATGTTCATTTTCAATAAATTAGATTCTCTCTTGGCCTTGTTCAAAGACATGGTGTCATTGCTTTTAGGGGATGTAGACTTCTATCTCAAGATTCTTGTCCTTGAGTCATCTCCAAACGATTCACATTATTTCAGATCATGATGTACTTTTGTCAATATTTCCATACATTTCATCAGGAAAAATATATATGAAATATTATCAAGTTGAAGTAAGAAAAAATGTAAAAGGATATTTTTATTTTCTTCAGATTCCTGATAGCTACTCCGAAAGATAGTAACAAAAAATATTATGAGACAGGAAATACCAGATAAACTCACTCCGCTTTTTTCTAAAGAATGTTTTCTGCCAGGCGCAGTGGCTCACACCTGTAATTCCAGCATTTTGGGAGGCTGAGCCGGGTGGATCATGAGGTCAGGAGTTCAAGACCAGCCTGGTCAAGATGGTGAAACCCTGTCTGTACTAAAAATACAAAAATTAGCCGGATGTGGTGCACCTGTAATCACAGCTACTCTGGAGGCTGAGGCAGAGAACTGCTTGAACCCAGGAGGTGGAGGTTTGCAGTGAGCCGAGATCGCGCCACTGCACTCCAGCATGGGCGACAGAGTAAGACTCTGTGTCAAAAAAAAGGAAAAAAGAAATTTTCCTAAGTCATCCAATAGCTGTAGATCAATGAAAGCATTTAAGTGCATAGATAGATGTGAGATATTGCAAAGGAATTGACTCAGAAAGAGATTGGTCTTGGTTAAAAAAGAAAACAAAACAGAGCAAGATGGCCGAATAGGAACAGCTCCTGTCTCCAACTCCCAGCGCGAGCGACACAGAAGACCGGTGATTTCTGCATTTTCAACTGAGGTACTGGGGTCATCTCACTAGGGAGTGCCGGACAATCGGTGCTGGTCAGCTGCTGCAGCCTGACCAGCGAGAGCTGAAGCAGGGCGAGGCATCGCCTCACCTGGAAGCGCAAGGGGGAAGGGGATCCATTTTCCTAGCCAGGGGAACTGAGACACACAACACCTGGAAAATCGGGTAACTCCCACCCCAATACTGCGCTGTATGCATACAGGCACACCAGGAGAATATATCCCACACCTGGCCGGGAGGGTCCCACGCCCACGAAGCCTCCCTCACTGCTAACACAGCAGTCTGCCGCGATCTATCCGCAAGGCAGCAGCGAGGCTGGGGGAGGGGCGCCCGCCATTGCTGAGGCTTAAGTAGGTAAACAAAGCCGCTGGGAAGCTCGAACTGGGTGGAGCTCACAGCAGCTCAAGGAAGCCTGCCTGTCTCTGTAGTCTCCACCTCTGGGGACAGCGCACAGCTGAAGACCAACAGGGGAAGTAGCGGGAGCCGGTGCAGACGCGAACGACTCTGTCTGACAGTTTTGGGGAGAGCCGTGGATCTCCCAACGCGGAGGTTGAGATCTGAGAACGGACAGACTGCCTGCTCAGGTGTGTCTCTGACCCCTGAGTAGCCTAGCTGGGAGAAATCCCCCACTAGGGGCAGTCTGACACCCCACACCTCACAGGGTGGAGTACACCCCTGAGAGGAAACTTCCAAAGGAAGAATCAGACAGGTACACTCGCTGTTCAGCAATATTCTATCTTCGGCAACCTCTGCTGCTGATACCCAGGCAAACAGAGTCTGAAGTGGACCTCAAGCAATCTCCAACAGACCAACAGACAGTCCTTCTGACTGTCAGAAGGAAAACTATCAAACAGGAAGGACATCTATACCAAAACCCCATCAGTACGTCACCACCATCAAAGACCAGAGACAGATAAAACCACAAAGATGGGGAAGAAGCAGGGCAGAAAAGCTGGAAATTCAAAAAATAAGAGCGCATCTCCCCCTGCGAAGGAGCGCAGCCCATCGCCAGCAACGGATCAAAGCTGGTCAGAGAATGACTTGGACGAGAGTAGAGAAGAAGGCTTCAGTCCATCAAACTTATCAGAGCTAAAGGAGGAATTACGTACCCAGCGCAAAGAAACTAAAAATCTTGAAAAAAGAGTGGAAGAATTGACAGCTAGACTCATTAATGCAGAGAAGATCATAAACGAAATGACAGAGATGAAAACCACGACACGAGAAATACGTGACAAATGCACAATCTTCAGTAACCGACTCGATCAACTGGAAGAAAGAGTATCAGCGATTGAAGATCAAATGAATGAAATGAAGCGAGAAGAGAAACCAAAAGAAAAAAGAAGAAAAAGAAATGAGCAAAGCCTGCAAGAAGTATGGGATTACGTAAAAAGACCAAATCTACGTCTGATTGGGGTGCCTGAAAGTGAGGGGGAAAATGGAACCAAGTTGGAAAACACTCTTCAGGATATCATCCAGGAGAACTTCCCCAACCTAGTAGGGCAGGCCAACATTCAAATTCAGGAAATACAGAGAACGCCACAAAGATACTCCTCCAGAAGAGCAACTCCAAGACACATAATTGCCAGATTCACCAAAGTTGAAATGAAGGAAAAAATCTTAAGGGCAGCCAGAGAGAAAGGTCGGGTTACCCACAAAGGGAAGCCCATCAGACTAACAGCAGATCTCTCGGCAGAAACTCTACAAGCCAGAAGAGAGTGGGGGCCAATATTCAACGTTCTTAAAGAAAAGAATTTTAAACCCAGAATTTCATATCCAGCCAAACTAAGTTTCATAAGTGAAGGAGAAATAAAATCCTTTACAGATAAGCAAATGCTTAGAGATTTTGTCACCACCAGGCCTGCCTTACAAGAGACCCTGAAGGAAGCCCTAAACATGGAAAGGAACAACCGGTACCAGCCATCACAAAAACATGCCAAAATGTAAAGACCATCGAGGCTAGGAAGAAACTGCATCGACTAACGAGCAAAATAACCAGTTAATATCATAATGGCAGGATCAAGTTCACACATAACAATATTAACCTTAAATGTTAATGGACTAAATGCTCCAATTAAAAGACACAGACTGGCGAACTGGATAAAGAGTCAAGACCCATCAGTCTGCTGTATTCAGGAGACCCATCTCACATGCAGAGACATACATAGGCTCAAAATAAAGGGATGGAGGAAGATCTACCAAGCAAATGGAGAACAAAAAAAAGCAGGGGTTGCAATCCTTGTCTCTGATAAAACAGACTTTAAACCATCAAAGATCAAAAGAGACAAAGAAGGCCATTACATAATGGTAAAGGGATCAATTCAACAGGAAGAGCTAACTCTCCAAAATATATATGCACCCAATACAGGAGCACCCAGATTCATAAAGCAAGTCCTTAGGGACTTACAAAGAGACTTAGACTCCCATACAATAATAATGGGAGACTTCAACACTCCACTGTCAACATTAGACAGATCAACGAGACAGAAAGTTAACAAGGATATCCAGGAATTGAACTCATCTCTGCACCAAGCGGACCTAATAGACATCTATAGAACTCTCCACCCCAAATCAACAGAATATACATTCTTCTCAGCACCACATCGCACTTATTCCAAAATTGACCACATAATTGGAAGTAAAGCACTCCTCAGCAAATGTACAAGAACAGAAATTATAACAAACTGTCTCTCAGACCACAGTGCAATCAAACTAGAACTCAGGACTAAGAAACTCAATCAAAACCACTCAACTACACGGAAACTGAACAACCTGCTCCTGAATGACTACTGGGTACATAACGAAATGAAAGCGGAAATAAAGATGTTCTTTGAAACCAATGAGAACAAAGATACAACATACCAGAATCTCTGGGACACATTTAAAGCAGTGTGTAGAGGGAAATTTATAGCACTAAATGCCCACAGGAGAAAGCAGGAAAGATCTAAAATTGACACTCTAACATCACAATTAAAAGAACTAGAGAGGCAAGAGCAAACACATTCAAAAGCTAGCAGAAGGCAAGAAATAACTAAGATCAGAGCCGAACTGAAGGAGATAGAGACACAAAAAACCCTCCAAAAAATCAATGAATCCAGGAGTTGGTTTTTTGAAAAGATCAACAAAATTGACAGACCGCTAGCAAGGCTAATAAAGAAGAAAAGAGAGAGGAATCAAATAGATGCAATACAAAATGATAAAGGGGATATCACCACTGACCCCACAGAAATACAAACTACCATCAGAGAATACTATAAACGCCTCTATGCAAATCAACTAGAAAATCTAGAAGAAATGGATGAATTCCTGGACACTTACACTCTCCCAAGGCTAAACCAGGAAGAAGTTGAATCCCTGAATAGAACAATAGCAGGCTCTGAAATTGAGGCAACAATTAATAGCCTACCCACCAAAAAAAGTCCAGGACCAGAAGGATTCACAGCTGAATTCTACCAGAGGTACAAGGAGGAGCTGGTACCATTCCTTCTGAAACTATTCCAATCAATAGAAAAAGAGGGAATCCTCCCTAACTCATTTTATGAGGCCAACATCATCCTGATACCAAAGCCTGGCAGAGACACATCAAAAAAAGAGAATTTTAGACCAATATCCCTGATGAACATTGATGCAAAAATTCTCAATAAAATACTGGCAAACCGGATTCAGCAGCACATCAAAAAGCTTATCCACCATGATCAAGTGGGCTTCATCCCTGGGATGCAAGGCTGGTTCAACATTCGCAAATCAATAAACGTAATCCAGCATATAAACAGAACCAAAGACAAGAACCACATGATTGTCTCAATAGATGCAGAAAAGGCTTTTGACAAAATTCAACAGCCCTTCATGCTAAAAACGCTCAATAAACTCGGTATTGATGGAACGTACCTCAAAATAATAAGAGCTATTTATGACAAACCCACAGCTAATATCATACTGAATGGGCAAAAACTGGAAAAATTCCCTTTGAAAACTGGCACAAGACAGGGATGCCCTCTCTCACCACTCCTATTCAACATAGTGTTGGAAGTTCTGGCTAGGGCAATCAGGCAAGAGAAAGAAATCAAGGGTATCCAGTTAGGAAAAGAAGAAGTCAAATTGTCCCTGTTTGCAGATGACATGATTGTATATTTAGAAAACCCCATCGTCTCAGCCCAAAATCTCCTTAAGCTGATAAGCAACTTCAGCAAAGTCTCAGGATACAAAATTAATGTGCAAAAATCACAAGCATTCTTATACACCAGTAACAGACAAGCAGAGAGCCAAATCAGGAATGAACTTCCATTCACAATTGCTTCAAAGAGAATAAAATACCTAGGAATCCAGCTTACAAGGGATGTAAAGGACCTCTTCAAGGAGAACTACAAACCACTGCTCAGTGAAATCAAAGAGGACACAAACAAATGGAAGAACATACCATGCTCATGGATAGGAAGAATCAATATCGTGAAAATGGCCATACTCCCCAAGGTTATTTATAGATTCAATGCCATCCCCATCAAGCTACCAATGAGTTTCTTCACAGAATTGGAAAAAACTGCTTTAAAGTTCATATGGAACCAAAAAAGGGCCCGCATTGCCAAGACAATCCTAAGTCAAAAGGACAAAGCTGGAGGCGTCACGCTACCTGACTTCAAACTATACTACAAGGCTACAGTCACCAAAACAGCATGGTACTGGTACCAAAACAGAGATATAGATCAATGGAACAGAACAGAGTCCTCAGAAATAATACCACACATCTACAGCCATCTGATCTTTGACAAACCTGAGAGAAACAAGAAATGGGGAAAGGATTCCCTATTTAATAAATGGTGCTGGGAAAATTGGCTAGCCATAAGTAGAAAGCTGAAACTGGATCCTTTCCTTACCCCTTATACGAAGATTAATTCAAGATGGATTAGAGACTTAAATGTTAGACCTAATACCATAAAAACCCTAGAAGAAAATCTAGGTAGTACCATTCAGGACATAGGCATGGGCAAGGACTTCATGTCTAAAACACCAAAAGCAACGGCAGCAAAAGCCAAAATTGACAAATGGGATCTAATTAAACTAAAGAGCTTTTGCACAGCAAAAGAAACTACCATCAGAGTGAACAGGCAACCTACAGAATGGGAGAAAGTTTTTGCAACCTACTCATCTGACAAAGGGCTAATATCCAGAATCTACAAAGAACTCAAACAAATATACGAGAAAAAAACAAACAACCCCATCAAAAAGTGGGGAAAGGATATGAACAGACATTTCTCAAAAGAAGACATTCATACAGCCGACAGACACATGAAAAAATGCTCATCATCACTCGCCATCACAGAAATGCAAATCAAAACCACAATGAGATACCACCTCACACCAGTTAGAATGGCAATCATTAAGAAGTCAGGAAACAACAGGTGTTGGAGAGGATGTGGAGAAATAGGAACACTTTTACACTGTTGGTGGGATTGTAAACTAGTTCAACCATTATGGAAAACAGTATGGCAATTCCTCAAGGATCTAGAACTAGATGTACCATATGACCCAGCCATCCCACTACTGGGTATATACCCAAAGGATTATAAATTATTCTACTACAAAGACACATGTACACGTATGTTTATTGCGGCACTATTCACAATAGCAAAGACTTGGAATCAACCCAAATGTCCATCTGTGACAGACTGGATTAAGAAAATGTGGCACATATACACCATGGAATACTATGCAGCCATAAAAAAGGATGAGTTTGCGTCCTTTGTAGGGACATGGATGCAGCTGGAAACCATCATTCTTAGCAAACTATCACAAGAACAGAAAACCAAACACCGCATGTTCTCACTCATAGGTGGGAACTGAACAATGAGATCACTTGGACTCGGGAAGGGGAACATCACGCACTGGGGCCTATCATGGGGAGGGGGGAGGGGGGAGGAGGGAGGGCTTGCATGGGGGAGTTATACAAGATATAAATGATGAATTGATGGGTGCTGACGAGTTGATGGGTGCAGCACACCAACATGGCATAAGTATACACATGTAACAAACCTGCACGTTATGCACATGTACCCTAGAACTTAAAGTATAATAATAAAAAAAAAAAAAGAAAACAAAACAATTGGGCTATATAGGAGCTAATGCCTAATTAACTCCTACTCTGGGCCTAACATTCCATCAAGTGCTGTAACATAATTATTTTATTTAGTCCATAAGCAAGGGCAGGTAGTATATATTCCCATTTTACAGGTGAGAAAAATGAGCCTCTGATTGGTTACTACCCCAAGACACCCACAATCCTAAACCACATCTGTCTGCATAATTCCAAGGCGAGATGTATCTGCCCCACTTTTTGTCAAAGCACCTGTCCTTCAAGTCCTGCTCCTTGCCCTTTTCCTGCCCTTTTGCCCTGTGGAAACCATTCCTCCACTCCTGTTAGTGCTTCATGCTTTCTTCCCATCAGACCTTATTTTCCATATTAAGTTATTTATGTCAAAATGCACGTAATGACATTGCTTTGCCTCACATTTAAAATAGGAATCAAACCTTCGGCTACAGAGACTCCTCTAAGATGGAATTTCAAACATCAGGGAAAATGTCCAGGAAATTTTAGGGATGGGAGGTGGGGGAAGAAGAAAGGGAAAGGAGTATATTGTGATGCTCTTATATCTTACCAATGCAATGTTGTTCATCGCATAACAACTTCTAATCCCTCTTCAGGACCCCCATGACTCTTCTGTGTGCTTTGCATTCCGTATCTGTTCAAGTCCAGTCTGCTTTGCTTACATGCTGAGGTTTTTCCTGTTTAAAACTGAAACAAATTACAGTTAAGTAGGCCACTAAAATGTTTTTTAAACTATCAATTTGGCAGACACCTCCTTTTCTTCTGCCTCTGTAATTCCATTCTGCACACCAATGAATGCACACATGAAAAGTGACTGGCAGATAGAATTTAGAATCCATGAAAAGAAGTAACCATTGTCTCCCTTCTACCAGAGCTCAGGTTCTTTATTGTAAAGTTGATGTTTGGTCCTTAGATTTTCAGGTCACAGAAGCCCAGTTCTACCCACAAATAAAGGTACTAGGGCCCTCCTCCTTCACCTCACCAGATGTCAGGATTCTCTTTTGGTCTTAGTGGTTCTGGTTGCTCCTTAAAGGGTAGCCACATGGTAACGACTTATTAAAGATGGTTGGATGAGACAGGCATTGAGTGCAGACTGGGCAAATTCCCACACAATTAAAGTCATGTCAGTATCAGCACAGGCATCTGGGTGTAGGTTTATAACATTTCCACTAATGCAAAGTCATGAGGACAATCTCCAATATTATCATCTGGAAACAATGTTGTCTTGCCTTTGACATTTAGGTCTATAATTTGTCTATATTAATTAACTTATGTTGTAAGGAAGAGGTAAAATTTTATTCTTTTCTTCCATTGAATATCTCTTTGATCCAGTTCTTTCTATTGAAAAGACTATCTTTTCCCTTCCTTCCTACATTGCCTCTTTTATCCAAATTCAAGTGTCCAAATATATGTGTGTCTGTTCATTTACTCCGTCTGTCCTGCCTTCAGTCTGTTTGTCTAGACTTATGCCAATGCCATACTCGTTGGATATGATATAGAATGAGTCCCCTGACTTTGTTATGCATCTTTAAGAAAATCTTGGCCATTTTTAGCCTTTTATATTTAAAAATAAAATTTTAGAATCAGCTTATCTAGTTCCATTAACCAATCTGTTGAGATTTTCACTGAGATTCCATTGAATCTATATATAAATTTTAAAAGAATTATAATTTGAATAATTATGTTTTCAGTTTCCAATATATATGTTCATAGGATACCTCTCCAGTTACCCAATATATAGTTTTTTTTATCCCTCACCCCTCTCCAACCTTCATGCCCAAGGCCTCAAAGTCCATTGCATCATTCTTATGCCTTTGTGTTCTCTTAACTTAGTTCCCGTTTATAAGTGAGAACATACCATCTTTGTTTTCCATTCCTGAGTTACTTCACTTATGATAACAGCCTCCAACTCTACCCAAGTTGCTGCAAAAGACATTTCATTCCTTTTTATTGCTGAGTAGTATTCCATGGTGTATATATACCACATTTTCTTTACCCACTCGTTAGTTGATGGGCACTTATCCAATCCTTTATTTTCTTTCTTGCTTTGCTACACCAGCAAGTTATGTTAAAACGCATAATGTTGAAAAGAGGGTATATTTGCCCTCTTATTGATCATAGAGGAAACACTTTCAACTGTTTATTCTAAGAATGTTATAAGGATTTCTTTTCTTTCTGCATCTTTTTTTTTTTTTTACAAATTTTTATTATGAATAGTTACCAATCAGAGGCTCATTTAAATTTGATGATATGGTACCTTATACTCCAGGGAAGATATAACCTGGTCATAATGCTTTCTTATATTTTATTTAAAACTTTTACATCTATATTCATGAATGAAAATGACTGGTAGCTTTTCCTTCTGTTATTGCATTTGTTAGCATTTCTTATCAAGATTATGCTAGTCTTACAAAGTGATTTTAGGACTGCACCCCATTTTTTAAAGTTTTTAAACCTGTAATAATTTCTTCCTTAAAGTTGATAGAACTTACCATTGAAACCATCTGGGTGAGTTTAGAGTTCTATTTGTGGAGAGGATTTCAATCATCGAGTCAATTTTATGGGCCTATTCACAGTTTCCATTTCTTAAATAAGTTAATTTGTCTAAGAATTTCTCCATTTCATCTAAATATTTAAATTTGTTGACATAAATTCGCTCATCGCATCCTCTTTTCATGTCTTTTTAATATCTGTAGAATCTGTAGCAATATCCGTTTTTTCATTCTTGATATTGATTAATGGGCCTTCTTTCTCCTTTTCTGTATCAATTCTGCTAAGGCTTTATCTCTTCTATCAACTTTTCCAAGGAACTAACTTTTGGCTTTGTTGATCCTCTCTATTGTATGTTTATTTTAATTTTTTAATGTGTGCCCAAATCATTATTCATTTTTATTTCTAATTTCTCTGGGTTTGGTTTGCTCTTCTTTAATAATATCTCTACAAGGATGCTTAGATCATTGACTTTTTTTAGCCTTTCTTCTGTCTAACATAATTAAGTACAATACTACATTAGCTGCTGTCCACAAGCTTTGATTTGTTGTATTTTTATCACCATTAAGTTCAAATTATTTCTAATCTCCATTGTGATTTCTTCTTTTACCCATTAGTTATTTAGAAGTAAATTTCTTCATCTCCAGATTAATTTGTATTAATATCTAGTATAACTTCATTGGATTAGAAAACATATTCTACTGAGAACTTTGTGACTGTGCAAGCTTGAAAAGAGTAAGTTTTCTGCAGCTGTCTCTATTAGGTCAATTTTGTTAATCATGTTATTTAAATCTTGTATGTTCCTTCTTTTTTGTTTTATTTTTCTATAAGTTACTCAGTCATAATAAAAATGTCTCACTATGATTGTGGATTTGTCTATTTTTCATTTAATTATGTCAATGTTTCCCTCACATATTTTGAGGCCCTGTTATTAGGTGTGTGCAAATTTTAAATTGTTATTTCCTCATGGTAAATAGGACATTTTATTGTTATGTAGAGATGTATTTATCTATAGAGCTTATTATACTATATTTATTATATAAAAAGAGTGTATTAGTATAGCTATAGCTGATTTCTTTGGGTTGGTGTTTAAAGGATTTTTTTTTCTTTTTACTCTCAAATTTTCTATATCCTTATATTTTAGATAAATTTTTATAAACAGTACATAATTGTGTTTTCTTTATTTTCAATCCAATTTGTACTTTTTGCTTTCAAATTGAGTTTTTGATCCTTTTATATTCAATGTAATTACTGATATATTTGAGTTAAATTTATCATCTTATTTTGTGCTGCTTATCCCAGTTGTTCTATTTGGATTTTTTTATTATTCTAATTTTTGTCTGTACTATCTTCACAGTTGTAATTTTTCAATTTTTAAAGTAATTTAACTGCAGGTAACAACATTTTTTTTGTTTTGTTTTGTTTTGTTTTTTGTTTCTTTGGTTTTTTTGGCCATATCAAACTTCAGTGTTAATTGAAAACCCTTCCATTGCTCGCTGGCTTCCTTTGTTACTATTGAGAAGTCAGTTCTCAGTCTAACTGTTCTTCCTTTAAAAGTAACTTGCTTCTTTTCTGATGCTCTAAGATTTTTGTCTCTGTCTATTGTTGTCTGAAGTTTTACTACAATGTCTGGGCGTGAGTTTCTTTTTTTTTTTTCAAGACGGAGTCTCGCTCTGTCGCCCAGGTTGGAGTGCAGTGGCCGGATCTCAGCTCACTGCAAGCTCCGCCTCCCGGGTTTACGCCGTTCTCCTGCCTCAGCCTCCGCAATAGCTGGGACTACAGGCGTCCGCCACCTCGCCCGGCTAGTTTTTTGTATTTTTTAGTAGAGATGGGGTTTCACCGTGTTAGCTAGGATGGTCTCGATTCACCCGTCTCGGCCTCCCAAAGTGCTGGGATTACAGGCTTGAGCCACCGCGCCGGGCCTGGGCGTGAGTTTCTTATAATTTATTTTGCTTAGCATATATGGAGATTCTTAAAGTTGTGGATTGATATCGTTTTTACTTTTGAAAAATTCAGAGCTGTTATTTCTTCCAATTTTACATCTGTCCCATTCCCTTCACACTTTCTGGGCTAGAACTTGTCACTGACCACTTATGCCTCTTATCCACTCTTTTCCAATTCCTCCCTTTTATTTATGTGTGCTGCATTCTGGAGGATGTTTTCTTCTTGTCTTCCATTTAAAATTATTTTTATTTAGCTACATTTCATTTGCTCTTATGCCCATCTTAATTTTGAGTATTATATTTTGGATTTTTTTCTTAATATGTCACATTAAATTTTACAGTTTCCATTTCACCGATGTTTTAAAGCCTGGAATTAATTTCATAAATGTAAAAAGCATAGTTCTTTGTGAACCATATCTGATCATTTAAATAATTCAAGTATTGGAGGCTTTTTTGTTGCTTCTCTGTCTTCTGTTACTCATTCAGTGATCTTGTTGCCTTGTAAACCCTTATTTTTCATTTTATGATGGAAATTATATTTTATAAATCATATGGAGGAAGTGTTGAGGCCTGTTATGATGATGTCTTTCTCTTGAGAGGATATTCATTTGCTCCTGCAAATAGCAGTGTGTGTTATCATTCCAGAAATATCTTAATATAATGTCAGAGTTGAAGTTTACTTGTACTGTTAAATGATGCAAAACTGACTGCAATTCTATGCAAGGGCTGGTTTCCTAGCAGCTACTCCTCATATTGAGAGTGTGGCCTTTCAGATTCTCAGTTCAAAGGGGGCTTGAGTTATTAAATCCGTATTCCTGAATCCCTATTCCTGGCAGGTTTTAGTTTCTGATTTCTGTTTGTCCGGCTCTGAGAAATCATCAGAAATATGTTTTTGCTTTGCAGCTGCTTCCCCAGACTTGGCAGAAGCCCTCAGGGGGAAAAAAGTGATTTTAATGGCTGGGTTTATTTCTCTAGTTTCTTGTCTTTTCCTAGATCTTGACTTTAAACTTCCTCACTATCTTGGAAGTCTTTGATGCTTTAAATTAAGTGCTGTTTGTACTTCATCCAACCTTTTTGGTTGTCCTCAGCAAGGGGACTGATCCAAAATACCATGTTAGCCTTATAGGAGGTAGAAAGCAATAAGATATTATGTCAAGATACATAATTTACATAGGCTATTTAGAGTCTCTAAGATATTATTTAAAATAATATATGTATTATTATATAAATAGGTAATCATCAAAATAGCTAAAAAGAAAGAGATGGCCAGATGCGGTGGCTCACGCCTATAATCCCAGCACTTTGGGTGGCTGAGGAGGCTGATCACGAGATCAGGAGATCAAGACTATCCTGGCCAACAAGGTGAAACCCCATCTCTACTAAAAATACAAAAATTATCCAGGTGTGGTGGTGCGCTTGTAATCCCAGCTATTCGGGAAGCTGAGGCAGGAGAATCACTTGAACCCGGGAGCGGAGATTGCAGTGAGCCGAGATCGCGCCGCTGCACTCCAGCCTGGCGTCAGAGCGAGACTCTGTCTCAAAAAAAAGAAAAAAAAGAAAGAAGGAGATTTGGATTCTACTAGTTGTTTCCTATAGGGATCAGTATAGAGTGTGAGAAAGGTTATAGCAGATGACTGTCATTTCCATGATACACCCCATGTCCTAGTTGAACGTTCAATCATGCCGTATGTGTGGTGGAGGTCACTGAATATCCCCAGTACCTATTCTCCCCTTTTCCTTTTAGTCATAGAGCGCAATGCAGCTACAGACTCTGTTTTCTAGGCTTTTGGAAAGGTGTGGCCAGCTAGGTAGCGGCTCAGTTTGGCCAAAGGGTGTGATTATTAATGAAACTTCCTTAAGGTCCCTTCTTTAAGAATAAAATCATTTAACCTGGACTTTCCCTTTTCCCACCTTCTGGAATTGAGACATCAAGAAGAAATAGCTTCAGTCATGCAGATAAACACCCTAGGAGATGGCAGAATAACAAGACAGAAAGAATTCTGGGTCATGAATGACTTGTGGTTTGTGTGCTCTGGACTACACACATTCCTCTAGCTGTTACATGAGAGAAAAATATGCTTCTGTTATATTTAAGCCACTGTATTTAGATCTCTTTGTTACAGCAGCTTAGCTAGCTAAAATAACATAGACGTAGTTGGGTAAAAATTTAAAAGTAAAGTATTTTATAAAAAGAATCATAGTGCCAGAAAATGTGAGTTTGATCTCTATGAGATGATGATATTAGGGAAAGAGGGAAAGAGGGGAGTATATGACAGTATTTTTCATGGAGATCTGGGTCAGTGCACAGCTATATGTGTTAACCAAAATAAAGAAAAGTGACAGCCCTGGGAACCATACAAAGAAAACAGGGTAAAGAGAGTGAAAAGTCACCAAGCCACATTGGGAGTAGAAGCAAAGTGTGGAACTATGATGTGAAACTCCTGGTTAGTGATGAAACTTCTCTTAGTTAATTGACATCAGTCTTGTATGAGCAATGAGACTCTGCATACTTGTGATCTTCTTAATTGGTAAGTCATTTATACAGATCATAATCTGTAGACAAATAATTTAGAGGGCACAGTCTAATAATAATAACAGTTGGTATTGTTGAGCAATTACTATGTGCCAAATACTGTGCTATGTATTTTATTATCCCAGTAACACTCACAACATTACAATATAGGGATAATATACAATTATTATCTCTATTGAGAGAAAGTTCTATGATTTGTCAAAGTCAAGCATCTGATGTGTGACACAGCTGGCATTCAAATGCAGGGTGTTTGATGCCAAAATCTTTAGAGTCAACAATAATGTAATATAGTAACAATCAGATAGTTTTGGGGACTCTAAAGAGCTAAGAATGTCAGATGTGGAAGAAGACACTGTGAGGAAGGGAATTAAAAGGAAGACAAGGGTCAGAGTGCCAGGGCGTAGTCTTGAGAACAGAACCCCTAGGACTGGTGGAGGCAGGCACACCTTTGGCAGAGGACAAGAGTATTTCCACCCTGTGTGTTTTCTGAACCCATTTGAGCAGAGATCTACCAAACATCATCAGGGATGGAAGACCGGTGTTCAGACTCTCACTATCGGGGCAGCTAGAATTTCTGCTGGAAATGGGGGTGCTGAAAATCACAAAGCCAGCTGACAGCAGCAGCCGCAAGTGATAACAGCAGTCGCAGAATGTGCATGATGTGATAGTTAAGACCTCAGGGAGAATGAGGAATCCTGCAAAAGCCAGAGAAAGAAATGGGCTAGAGGCTGGGTGGAGGGGCCTTTAGAGAACAGTCAGACAAGAGAGTCTGAGGAGGACAGAGAAGGTTGGCAGCATTCTCTACCTTCAGAGAAATAGAAATAATGATAGCAATGAAAACAGCGGCAGGCAGAGGACTGGAGAGGCAGCCCAGAGAGAGGAAAGTAGGCTTGGCAGGAACTTGGCATTTTACCTACCTGGGGAAAAAGTTTTGTGTCATTTTTGTTTTTCTTTTTCTTGTGAGGCATAAGGAAATAATCAGCCTCTCTGGAGATCTTTTACTTGAGTGTCTATCTCTTGGACTGTCATTTTACTTGGTATGCACTGTATGGAACAAAGGCAGAATAGAAGTCCTTCATAGGCTGATGCCTCATTATAAACATGAGTTAGCCAAGGCATTTAATTTTCCACTTTATGCAATTAACCACTGCATCTTATGCAGGGGTTAGATTTAACATTAAGCTATTTGTACAGGGTTTGAAAGAATGAAGTCCATGGCTGAGCTCCAACTGTGACTTGCTCTGTGATTTAAAGTAGCTTCCTTATCTCTGAGACAAAGGGGTTGGGCTAGAAGATCACTTCTAAAATCCTCTTGGTTTTCTGATTTTATTTGTTTTGCCTTACTAAGGGAGATCTGCAAAAGACTGCCTAGAGCACTTGCCTAAGATTGTAGGTCAGATTGTTCACCACTGCCCCACTATAGAGACACATGTGTGCATGCATGTGCGTATGTGTGTGCATGTCTGTGGGCACACACGCACACACCAGGCACATATACCCCCACCCATAAGCTATAAAGTATGCCACATCAAAATTAGCAAAATGACCTATTTTGTTAAAATACTAAGTATTTGTCAGTGTTTCTCAACCTTTTGTATATCACAGCAGACATAGAAAGTGATAATATTTGTATAGTCACGGCAAAGGCTAAGGGGCACATAATCCCAGTGTACCTGTAAAACTCATTCCCATCCTATCATTGGGAAGCAATCTCACCCATTAGGCAGGTTAATATTTCTGACTACATTAGAATCACCTGGAGAGTTTTTTTGTTTTTAAAGAAATAATACTTAGGCTTTGCCCCAGAGCAAGCGAATCCAAACAGCTTTGCTGGTGGCGGTGGGGGTAGGGGAAACGTGCTCTGGCATTAGAACTTTTAAGTTCTTAGAATATTCTAATCATAATAGCTTGAGAATCACTGCATAAGCACCAAAAAAGCAGGGACTATATCTTATGACCCACATATGGTGCTTAATGTTTAACAAGCACTCAATAAGTAGGTGCTGAATTGATTAATTACTATATGTCCTGGACAGTATAGCCAGGGATGGTCCTAGACCAAGTTGAAAAGCTAATAACATTTTACTAGTTCCATATTCCCAAGAGGGTCATCTCTAGTCATTGTTAAGAATTTCCTCAACTTTCTCTCCTTCCCTTATCCCAGATTTGTGCTATTTCCCAACTGTCCGGTAATTATCACTAAATCCATCGCAAGATGTTAACCACCAAGAATTTTCTTCATTTTCAAGGTCTCATTAAATTTCCCCAAATAGGAATAGAGTTTCAAGAAGGCTGTCTAGAGACACTGGACACAGGCCCTTCCAGAAACAAGAACCAAAATTGTGACTAGATAATCACACTTCAAATATAACATCTAAAGGAGAACACTGGCATTTGACAGAGAAGTCACAGGAAATGCCTAAGACACCAAAGGAGTAGGAAGCAAGCAGTCAGGCCTGCTGAGATCACCTGGGAGATGGAAGGAGCTCCCTATTGTGGGGAAAGGGTAAGTAAGAGATCCTCAGCAGTCCATATCTCCACCATAGATTGCTGCACTTCTAACCCATGGGAGAGCTCCTCCACTCACATGAACTTGGAGACAAGTGTGGGCAGTAGATTTGCACCTTTGCAAGGGCACAGCACCAGACTCATGCTGGGTCACTCACAACCCCGAGACCTAAGTACTACACCATGGCACCATTGTGAAAACACTCTGTCACCGGACTGCATCCTGCCTTGAGGACCACAGCCCCCATATTTCCACATTTTGGGACCCCCAATTGACATCCCCCAGTATCCACCCAGAGGACTGCTGTGGTACAGTGCTTGCTGACCCAAAGGTATTGCAGGGTTTCCAGTACTCTATCCCACATGGAATACTACTCCCCAGGAAAAGGATAATATAGCAAACCAAGGAGATGAACCTGGAACAAAGGAAACCAGAGTATGTACTTTCCAGACCCTGAGAGCTTCCTGCATGGGGCTGTGAGGACAAAATTTGGAGAGTGTAATCCCTTCTCTGACTCTGCATGCTGCCCCAGCAGTTGCTGCCACCAAACCCAGGTAGGCAAGCCTGAGAGCGGACTGTCTGGGACTGGGGGCCGCAATTCTCCCACAACTGGCAGAGTGGCCTCTGTACTCAGGCTTGTACACAGAGAGTGAGACCCCTTCTCTGCACACCACTGCAGCCACAGGCACTGTTGCTGCCACTGGGAACTGAGACAGGCAAGTCAGTGGGTTGCTTGTCTGAGGCTGTGAGTGGCTACTGCACCCCTCACTGGTGGTATGGTCCCAACTCTCAGGCTCACATATGGAAGGAGGAATCCCTTCCCCTCTCTGGACGGCTCTATCTTCACTGCTGGTGCCAAGAGCAGGCAAGCCTGAGAGCTGCATGTCTGGGGCTGTGAGTGGCAACCCCAACCCTGCTGGCAGCAAGGTCTCTGGGCTCAGGCCCACACAGAGAGGTTGTGGTCCCTCCCCAACTCCACTCAACACTGTAGTCACTGCTATCGCCAGGAGCCAAAGCAAATGCTACCCAGAACCTGAGAGCTCCCTATTTAGGGGTATAGATGCTAATCCTGCCCACACTAGGAGCAAGGCCTCTGGGCTCTAGTACATGTTCTAAATACAGGGTGCTCCTACACACCAATGCAGCCACTGCTGCTGCCAGAGATGAAGTGTATACTCCCTAGAGCCTTAGAACTGCCTCCAGGAGATTGCTAACAGCGACCTCACTCATACCAACAGCAGGACCACTGTGCTCTAGCATGAGCCCTGAGGTCAGGTTATCCAGACCCACCACAGCAGATCTCCCCACCCTGCCTACTATAGCCTACACCCCTACACACCATCTGAGGACTGAGGTCAGACCCATCTATCCTGGCACTTCCTCCTACCCCAGTCCCCAGAGCCCAAGCACCTGGGGATCACTATACCCATTCTACCACCTCTGGCATCTGTGCAGTCCCTTCAGGAACCTGAAGATGGGCCCACCCAGCCTGCCACCAACACTACTGCCAGCACCCACTCACATGCACTACCTAGAAGCCTGGGGACTGTCCTGTCCAGCCCATCGAGCCATCACCTGTATGGTGTATATATACAAATATACACCTCTCAGGACTCAGAGGGTCATCTACCACTACTACTGCCATCACACACACCATACTTTCTTCCCAGGGACTGAAGAACCTGCCCAACCCACTGCTGCCACTACTAGCATCTGAACAAGCCACCCTGGAAGCCCAAGAATCAGTCTGCCTGGACCTGCTGACACTGGTGACAGTGTATACCATCCTGGGGTCTAAGAACAAGGATGCTTGGCCCTCCACTGCCACCACTGGAGGCTGAAGACTGGCCCATCTGGCATCTCTGTTTCTAGCAAAAGTTCACCAGAGCCTCCACTAATAATCATACCCTAAGCCATCAAGGAAATAACAAATACCACTGATGTTGTTTACAGCCAAATAAATTGTACAGAGAGACTACACTATAGTATGTACCTAAAATAAAAGCCAAAGGGCCATACATGACCAACACCATTAAAACATCTTCAGAAAAATTTCTCCCCTATGAAAGCAAATATAAAAAATTGGAAGAAGTGACAATAATGGCAAATATGAAGGCATCAATGTAAGGACATAGGAAACTTGTAAAAGCAAGTAAACATGACACCTCTAAAGGAATCCAGTAATTCTCCAGTAACAGATATCAATCAAAAAATAATTCACAAAATCCCAGAAAAGGAATGCAAAATTTTGACAGTAAGGAAGCTCAGTAAGATATAAGAGAATTCCAAAGAACAATACAAAGAAATCAGAAAAACAATTCAGGATATGAATATGAAATTTATGAAATAAATAGATATCATTAAAAAGAACTAAATAGAAATTCTAAAACTGAAGAATTCATTAAATGAAATACAAAATATATTTGAAAGCTTCCACAATACACTAGATCAAGCAAAAGAAAGAATCTCAGAACTTGAAGACAGGTCTTTTGAAATAACTCAGTCAGACAAAAATAAAGAAAAGGTAATAAACAAAGCTTTCATGATATATGGAAATATGGAACACTATAAAGCTACCAAATGTATGAATTACCAATATCCCAGAAGGCAAAAAGAGAACAAAAGGGTTCAAAAACCTATTTAACAAAATAACAGATGAAAACTTCCCAAGTCTAGCAACAGAAATTGATTTTTAGATACAGGACACCAAGCAATCCCCAAACAAATACAATATAAAAGGTCTTCTCCAGAGCACATTATAGTCAAATTGTCTAAAGTCAAAGCAATTAGCTGGGCATGGTGGTGCATGACTGCAATCCTGGTTGGTTGGTAGGCTGAGGCAGGCGAATTGCTTGAACCTGGGAGGCGGAAGTTGTGGTGAGCTGATATTGCGCCATTGCACTCCAGCCTGGGCAACAAGAGTGAGACTTTGTCAAAAAAAAAAAAAAAAAAAAAAAAAAAAAGCATTTTTTTTTACAAACAGCAAATGAAAGCATCTACAAAGATTACAAAGATCACCTATAAACGAACCCCCATCAGACTAACAGTAGATTTTTCTGTAATAACTTTACAGGCCAAAAGAATGGGATGATAGATTCAAAGTGCTGAAAGAAGAAAACAGCCACCCAAGGATACTATGGACAGAAAAATTATGCATAAATTAATGAGAAATAAAGTGTTTCCCAGACAAGTAAATGCTAAGGGAATTCATTACCACTAAACTAGCCCTATGAAAGATGCTGAAAAGAGTCCTAAATCTAGAACTGAAAAGATGAAAGTTACCATCACAGAAACACACAAAAGTCTAAAATGCACTGGTAAAGCAAATGTATATATGAGGAAGAGAAAAGACTCAAATAATACCACTACAGAAATCACCAAACCACAAGGACAAACAATAAGAGAAAAAGAAAAGAACAAACAACATACTAACAACCAGAAAACAACTGACAATATAACAGGAACAAAACTTTACATATTGACAATAATTTTGAATGTACATGGATTAAATTTGCCACTTAAAAGATGTAGGCTAACTGGATGGATAAAAAAACATGATTTAACTATGTGCTGCCTTCAAGAAATACACTTTACCTGTAAAGACACATATACACTGAAAATAAAGGGATGGAAAAAGCTATTCCACATAGAAACCAAAAGCAAGCAGAGGTAGCTATACTTATATCAGATAAAGATACTTTAAGTCAAAAACAGTAAAAAAAAAAAAAAAAAAAAAAAAGACAAAGAACATCATTATATAATGATAAAGGGATCAATCCAGCAAGAGGATATAATGTTCTAAATATGTATGCTCCCAACACACTGGAGTGCCCAGATTTATGTATCAAATATCATTAGATCTAAAGAGAGAGAGAGAGAGACTCCAGCACAATGATAGTGGGGGATCTTAACACCCCACTCTCAGCATTAGACAGATTATCTAGACAGAAAATCCATAAGGACATTTTGGATTGAAATTGAACCTTAGACCACATGGACTTACAGACATTTTATTCAACAGCAGCAGAATACAATTCTTCTCATCAGTGCATAAAACATTCTTCAAAATAAACCCAATGTTGGTGACAAAACAAGTTTCAACAAATTTTACTAAATTTAGATCATATCAAGTATCTTCTTAGACCACAGTGGAATAAAATTAGAAATCAATACCAAGAGAAACTTTGGAAACTACACAAATACATAAAAATTAAAGAACATGCTTCTAAATGGCTATTGGTTCAATAAAGAAATTAAAATAATTAAAAAATCTCTTGAAACAAATGACAATGGAAACACAACACGCCATACTAAAACCTGCGTGATACGGTAAAAGCAGCACTAAGAGAAAATTTTACAGCAACAAATACCTACATCAAAAAAAAAAAAAAAAAACAGGTAAATATTTCAAATCATCTAACAATGCACCTCAAGGAATGAGAAAAACCAGAAGAAACCTAACTCAAAATTAGCAAGAGAATAAAAATAATAAAGATCAGAGCAGAACTAAACCAAATAGAGGCTAAAAAGAATGATGAAGTAAGTGAAAAATTGGTTCTTTGAAAAGGTAAGCAAAATTGATAAACCACTAGGTAGACTAACCAAGACCCAAATAAACAAAATCAGAAATGAGAAAAGAGACATTAAAACTGATATCGCAGAAATGAAAAAGATCATCAGAGACTATTGTGAATACTAACAAACTGGAAAACCTAGAGAAAAGAGATAAATTCTTAGAAACTAGGAAATCTGAACAGACTAATGAGTGGTGAGATTGCAGCATTAATAAACAGTCTCCCAAAAAAGAATAGCCCAAGACTGGATGGATTCACTGCATAATTCCACCAAATATATAAAGAAGAATTAATACCAATCATCCTGAAACTATTCTAAAACATTGAAGAGGGGAGAATTCGCCCTAAGTCATTTGACAATGCCAGCATCATCCTGATACCAAAACTAGACAAGAACACAACAGAGAAAACTACAGGCCAATATCCCTGATGAATATAGATGCAAAAGTCTTCAAGAAAATACTAGCAAACTGAACCCAACAGCACATCAAAAAGATTATATACCATAATCAAGTGCATACCAAGGATGCAAGGATGGTTCAACATATACAAATCAATAAACATGATATATCACACCAACAGAATGAAGGACAAAAACCATATGATCATCTTAATGCACACAGAAAAAGGATTTGATAAAATTCAACACCCCTTCATGATAAAAACTGTCAACAAACTAGGCATAGAATGAACATAACTCAAAATAATAAAGGCCATATATGACAAACATGAAGCTAACAACATACTGAATGAGGAAAAGTTGAAAGCCTCTGCTCTAAGAATTAGAACAAGTCAAAGATGCAGACTTTCACCACTTGTGTTTAACATAGTACTGGAAGTTCTAGCCAGAGTAATCAGTCAAGAAAAAGAAACAAAAGGCATCCAAATTGGAAAAGAAAAAGGCAAATTGTTCTTCTTTGCAGATGACATGAGCTTATATTTAGAAAAAATAAAAGTTTCCAGCAAAAGCCTCTTAGAACTGAGAAATCTGGTAAAGTTGTAGGATACAAAATCAACACATAACAATCAGTAGTGTATCTATGCACCAATAATGAAAGAGCCAAAAAAGAAATTTAAAAGGCAATCATATTTACAATAACTACAAAAATAAAATAAAATGAAATACCTAGGAATAAATTTAACCAAGGACATAAAATATATCTACAAGGAAAACTACAAAACACTGATTAAAAAAACCAAAGAGACAAGCAATGGAAAGACATTCCATGTTTATGAATCAGAAGAATAATTATCATTAATATGATAAACACTGCCAAAAAACAATCTACAGATTCTATGCAATCCCTATCAAAGTACCAACATCATTTTTCATAGAAATAGAAAAAACCATTCTAAATTTTACATGGAACCAAAAAAAGAGCCCAAATACAAAAGCAATCCTGAGTTTTAAAAAAAAAAAGAAAGAAAGAAAAAACCTGGAATTATCAAGTTACCTGAAAACATATCACAAGGCTATAGTAACCAAAACAGCATAGTATTGGTGTAAAAATAGACACATAAACCAATGAGACAGAATCGAGAACTCAAATAAATCCACATATTTATAGCCAACTGATCTTTGACAAAGCCATTAAGAATATACATTAAGGAAAAGACATTCTCTTCAATAAATGGTGCTGGGAAAACCGGATAATCTTGTGCAGAAAGATGAAACTGGACACCTATCTCTCACCATATACAAAAGTCAACTCAAGATTGATTAAAGATTGAACTGTAAGACCTGAAACTATAAAACTACTAGAAGAAAACATAGGGCTGTTCAGTACATGAATCTAGGCAATGATTTTATGGCTAGAACTCAAAAGCATAGGCAGCAAAAACAAAAACAGACAAATGGGACTATATTACACTAAAAAGCTTCTGCACAGCAAAAGAAACAGTCAATAGAGTGAGGAGAGAATATCTTGAAAGGGAGAAAATGTTTGTAAACTCCTTTATGTGACTAATATTCAGAACATACAAGAAACTCAGCAGTAAAAAAAAATAAAAATAAGAAAACAAAACAAAACAAAAACACGACAATAAATAATCCAACTAAAAATGGGAAAAGGACAAAAATAGACATTTCTCAAAATAAGACAAATATGTGGCCACCAGGTATATGACAAAATGCTCAACATCACTAATTATCAGGGAAATGCAAATCAAAACCACAATGAGACATCATTACACTGCAGTTAGAATGGCTATTATTAAAAAGACAAAAAACAACAGACACTGATGAGGATGTGGAATAAAAGGAATTCTTATACACTGTAGGCGGGAATGTAAATTAGTACAACTTCTATGGAAAGAAGTAAGGAGATTAAAAAAAAAACAACAACTGGAAATAGAACTACTATATGACCCACCAATCCCATTACTATTTATCCACAGGGAAAGAAGTCAGCATATGAAAGGGATACCTATACTCGCACATTTATCACAGCACTATTCACACAGTAAAGATACGGAATCAATCTAAGAGTCCAACCATGGACAAGTGAATTTTAAAAATGTGTGTATACATAATGGAATACTATTTGGCCATTAAAAAGAATAAAATCATGTCATTTGCACCAGCACAAATAGAACTGGAGGTCATTATGTTGAGTGAAATAGCTAAGGCACAGGAAGACAAATATCTCACATTCTCACTCATTTATGAAAGTTAAAAAATTTTTATTTCATGGACACAGAGAATAGAATGATAGATACCAGAGACTGGGAAGAGTGGGTGGATGAGAGGGAGAATAAAAAGAGGTTGATTAATGGGTACAAACATATAGTTACACAGAAGAAAAAAAGTTCTAATGTCTGATAGCCAACTAGGGTGACTGTACTTAGCAACACTGTTTTGTGTGTTTCAAAGTAACTGAGAGGACTTGAAAGGATACCAACACATAGAAATGATAAATACTCATGGTGGTGGATACTCCAAATACCCTGACTTGATCATTACACATTCTATGCATGTAAGAAATACTCACATGTGCCCCATAAATATGTAAAATATTATGTATAAATAAAAGAAAAAAATTCCCCAATACATAAAAGCAATATGGTACAGTAGAAACATCAGGTGCTCTGGAATCTGAGAGAGCTGGTTTTAAATCCAAGCTTGTTCATTTATTAATTGTGTGAGAGCTCCTACCCTTAAAATTTCTCGTCTATCAGATTATGATAACACCTATTTATCGGCACTATAGAGATGATTAAAAGTTATTAAGAAATATATATATTCCATCTTAGGCACAGATAAAGGAGAAAACTTTGGAGAATCAAAGGCATTACTTAAATTCCCTCACCAGTACACAACTTTCACATACTTTCTTTCTTCATTTTCTTTTCCTAGAATCTTATATTTCTTTTTCTATTTTTCTCCCCAAAAATGACTCAATGTTTAGAAATTCTACCTTATAAAATCCACTTTGCAGATAGGGTTTAGAAACGAAAAGATCTGTCACTGGGTTAGGGGGCTTTCTTCTCCACTTCTGTGTAAAGCTGGGTCTTGGCCCTACAGTCAGAAAGGTAGTGTATTAGTCCATTTTCACACTGCTATAAAGAACTGCCTGAGATGGGGTAATTTAGAAAGGAAAGAGGTTTAATTGACTTACAATTCTGCATAGTTGGGAGGTTTCAGGAAACTTACAATCATTGTGAAAGGTGAAGCCTTTATCACAAGGTGGCAGAAGACAGAGTGAGCAGGGGAAACTGCCAATTTAAAACCATCAGGTCTTTTTTTGTTGTGTCTCTGCCAGGCTTTGGTATCAGGATGATGTTGGCCTCATAAAATGAGTTAGGGAGGATTCCCTCTTTTTCTATTGATTGGAATAGTTTCAGAAGGAATAGTACCTTGTACCTCTGATAGAATTCGGCTGTGAATCTGTCTGGTCCTGGATATTTTTTGGTTGGTAGGCTATTAATTATTGCCTCAACGTCAGAGCTTGTTATTGGTCTATTCAGGGATTCAATTTCTTCCTGGTTTAGTCTTGGGAGAGTGTAAGTGTCCAGGAATTTATCCATTTCTTCTAGGTTTTCTAGTTTATTTGCGTAGAGGTGTTTATGGTAGCTTTGATGGTAGCTTGTATTTCTGTGGGGTCGCTGGTGATATCCCCTTTATCATTTTTTTATTGCATCTATTTGATTCCTCTCTCTTTTCTTCTTTATTAGTCTTGCTAGCGGTCTGTCAATTTTGTTGATCTTTTCAAAAAATCAGCTCCTGGATTCAGTGATTTTTTTGAAGGGTTTTTTGTGTCTCTATCTCCTTCAGTTCTGCTCTGATCTTAGTTATTTCTTGCCTTCTGCTAGCTTTTGAATGTGTTTGCTCTTGCTTCTCTAGTTCTTTTCATTGTGATGTTAGGGTATCAATTTTAGATCTTTCCTGCTTTCTCTTGTGGGCATTTAGTGCTATAAATTTCCCTCCACACACTGCTTTAAATGTGTCCCAGAGATTCTGGTATGTTGTATCTTTGTTCTCATTGGTTTCAAAGAACATCTTTATTTCTGCCTTCATTTCGTTATGTACCCAGTAGTCATTCAGGAGCAGGTTGTTCAGTTTCCATGTAGTTGAGCGGTTTTGATTGAGTTTCTTAGTCCTGAGTTCTAGTTTGATTGCACTGTGGTCTGAGAGACAGTTTGTTACAATTTCTGTTCTTTTACATTTGCTGAGGAGTGCTTTACTTCCAACTATGTGGTCAATTTTGGAATAAGTGCGATGTGGTGCTGAGAAGGATGTATATTCTGTTGATTTGAGGTGGAGAGTTCTGTAGATGTCTATTAGGTCCGCTTGGTGCAGAGTTGAGTTCAATTCCTGGATATCCTTGTTAACCTTCTGTCTCGTTGATCTGTCTAATGTTGACACTGGGGTGTTAAAGTCTCCCATTATTATTGTATGGGAGTCTAAGTCTCCTTGTAAGTCTCTAAGGATTTGCTTTATGAATCTGGGTGCTCCTGTATTGGGTGCATATATATTTAGGGTAGTTAGCTCTTCTTGTTGAACTGATCCCTTTACCATTATGTA
Source organism: Rhinopithecus roxellana (assembly GCF_007565055.1). Classification (NCBI taxonomy): domain Eukaryota; kingdom Metazoa; phylum Chordata; class Mammalia; order Primates; family Cercopithecidae; genus Rhinopithecus; species Rhinopithecus roxellana. Next base: position 54,902,256 of record NC_044564.1, on the reverse strand, counting down.
ATGGCCTTCTCTGTCTCTTTTTATCTTTGTTGGTTTAAAGTCTGTTTTATCAGAGACTAGAATTGCAACCCCTGCCTTTTTTGTTTTCCATTTGCTTGGTAGATCTTCCTCTATCCCTTTGTTTTGAGCCTAGGTGTGTCCCTGATGAACATCGATGCAAAAATCCTTAATAAAATCCTGGCAAACCGAATCTAGCAGGACATCAAAAAACTTATCCACCATGATCAAGTTGGCTTCATCCCTGGGATGCAAGGCTGGTTCAGCATATGCAAATCAATAAATGTAATCCAGCATATAAACAATACCAAAGACAAAAACCACATGATTATCTCAATAGATGCAGAAAAGGCCTTTGACAAAATTTAACAGCCTTTCATGCTAAAAACTCTCAGTAAATTTGGTATTGATGGAATGTATCTCAAAATAATAAGAGCTATTTATGACAAACCCACAGCCAGTATCATACTGAATGGGCAAAAACTGGAAGCATTCCCTTTGAAAACTGGCACAAGACAGGGATGCCCTCTCTCACCACTCCTATTCAACATAGTGTTGGAAGTTCTGGCCAGGGCAATCAGGCAGGAGAAAGAAATAAAGAGTATTCAATTAGGAAAAGAAGTCAAATTGTCCTTGTTTGCAGATGACATGATTGTATATTTAGAAAACCCCGGCCAGGGATGGTGGCTCAAGCCTGTAATCCCAGCACTTTGGGAGGCCGAGACGGGTGGATCACGAGGTCAGGAGATCGAGACCATCCTGGCTAACCCGGTGAAACGCCGTCTCTACTAAAAAATACAAAAAAATAGCCGGGCGAGGTGGCGGGCGCCTGTAGTCCCAGCTACCTAGGAGGCTGAGGCAGGAGAACTGGGAAAACCCAGGAGGCAGAGCTTACAGTGAGCTGAGATCCGGTCATTGCACTCCAGCCTGGGCGACAGAGCGAGACTCCATCTCAAAAAAAAAGAAAAGAAAAGAAAACCCCATCGTCTCAGCCCAAAATCTCCTTAAGCTGATAAGCAACTTCAGCAAAGTCTCAGGATACAAAATCAATGTGCAAAAATCACAAGCATTCTTATACACCAATAAAAGACAGAGAGTCAAATCATGAATGAACTCCCATTCACAATTGCTTCAAAGAGAATAAAATACCTAGGAATCCAACTTACAAGGGATGTGAAGGACCTCTTCAAGGAGAACTACAAACCACTGCTCAGTGAAATAACAGGACACAAACAAATGGAAGAACATACTATGCTCATGGATAGGAAGAATCAGTATCATGAAAATGGCCATAGTGCCCAAGGTAATTTATAGATTCAATGCCATCCCCATCAAGCTACCAATGACTTTCTTCACAGAATTGGAAAAAACTGCTTTAAAGTTCATATGGAACTAAAAAAGAGCCCATATAGTGAATACAATCCTAAGCCAAAAGAACAAAGCTGGGGGCATCACGCTACCTGACTTCAAACTGTACTACAAGGCTATAGTAACCAAAACAGCATGGTACTGGTACCAAAACAGAGATACAGACCAACGGAATGGAACAGAGCCCTCAGAAATAATACCACACATCTACAGCCATCTGATCTTTGACAAACCTGACAAAAACAAGAAATGGGGAAAGGATTCCCTATTTAATAAATGGTGCTGGGAAAACTGGCTAGCCATAAGTAGAAAGCTGAAACTGAATCCTTTCCTTACTCCTTATACGAAAATTAATTCAAGATGGATTAGAGACTTAAATGTTAGACCTAAAACCATAAAAACCCTAGAAGAAAACCTAGGTAATACAATTCACGACATAGGCATGGGCAAGGCCTTCATGTCTAAAACACCAAAAGCAACAGCAACCAAAGCCAAAATTGACAAATGGGATCTAATTATACTAAAGAGCTTCTGCACAGCAAAAGAAACTACCATCAGAGTGAACAGGCAACCTACAGAATGGGAGAAAATTTTTGCAATCTACTCATCAGACAAAGGGCTAATATCCAGAACCTACAAAGAACTCAAACAAATTTACAACAAAAAAACAACCCCATCAAAAAGTGGGCAAAGGATATGAACAGACACTTCTCAAAGGAAGACATTTATACAGCTAACAGACACATGAAAATATGCTCATCATCACTCGCCATCAGAGAAATGCAAATCAAAACCACAATGAGATACCATCTCACATCAGTTAGAATGGCAACCATTAAGAAGTCAGGAAACAACAGGTGCTGGAAAGGATGTGGAGAAATAGGAACACTTTTACACTGTTGGTGGGAGTGTAAACTAGTTCAACCATTGTGGAAAACAGTGTGGCGATTCCTCAAGGATCTAGAACTAGAAATACCATATGACCGAGCCATCCCATTACTGGGTATATACCCAAAGGATTATAAATCATGCTGCTCTAAGGACACATGCACACATATGTTTACTGCGGCACTATTCACAATAGCAAAGACTTGGAATCAACCCAAATGTCCATCAGTGACAGACTGGATTAAGAAAATGTGGCACATATACACCATGGAATACTATGCAGCCATAAAAAAGGATGAGTTCGTGTCCCTTGTAGGGACATGGATGTAGCTGGAAACCATCATTCTCAGCAAACTATTGCAAGAACAGAAAACCAAACACCACATGTTCTCACTCATAGGTGGGAATTGAACAATGAGATCACTTGGACACAGGAAGGGGAACATCACACACCAGGGCCTATTGTGGGGAGGGGGAAGCGGGGAGGGATAGCATTAGGAGATATACCTAATGTAAATGACAAGTTATTGGGTGCAGCACACCAACATGGCACACGTATACATATGTAACAAACCTGCATGTTGTGCACATGTACCCTAGAGCTTAAAGTATAGTAAAAATAAATAAAAAATAAAAAAATAAAAAATAAAACCATCATGTCTCATGAGAGTTCCCTCACTATCATGAGAACAGCAGGGGGGAAACTGCCCCCATGATCCAGTCACCTCCCACCTGTTCCCTCCCTTGACACGAAATGAGAATTGGGTGGGTTCACAGAGTGAAACCATTTCAGGTAGCGGGCATGAAGTATGTGTTGGGGAGAGCACAGCCCTCAGCACTCCCTCACCCTGATCATCCATCAGTGCTATCATCAGAAGTGTGAAGCTGATATGAACATTCTCCAGGGTAGCAATCACTTCATTAATTTCTTTGCAGGACAACTATATTTGGGGCCCTTGCCTGCACCCCTGCCCTTTAAGTAATATTTCAGATTTTGGTTGTCATTATTTTAAAACTGCTTGTCACTCACTACCAGACATGGGCACCCTAGCTTCTCACCCTCCAAACCTACTCTGTCATCAACACTGAGCAGAAGTTATCAGTTTTAGATTTTATAGTAAACTAAACTTAATAAAATATTTTAATGAAAAATAATATATATACCCAAATACATCAATCTTAGTTCTTTGTGGGAATATTACTTTGTTAAGAGAGCATAAGCCAGCTATCATTTATTGAGAATTCACACCTTCTGGTATCTCTTTATTGTATAGAGAAAATTTCTGAATTTATGTCACTGTGTTCCATTCTTTGGCATATGTGAGGGTGATATTTTAGAGGAGTTATGCAACATCCAAGGCTGGACAAGGCAATTCTTACAGATATTGTTGGTTTGCCTACATTATAAGTCCAATAACTCTGCTCATAGATCCATGCCAAAATTATAGTTTTCAGAAACTTCTGCAAAAGGATTTAAACAGTTTTGTGCCTTGCCACCAAAATGTGTGTTCATTTTCCTACACCTCCACACCTGGCAGTATTTCAGCCCAACATTTGTTACAGTATTTTCAGTTCATCTTGTTTATTTTCTGCTTTATTTTTTCCCTTGATGTACATTTTATGTGCAAAACCAAAGTTATCATTCCCCATGTATACTGCTACTGTTCAGTCCTGCTCCTAAGCCATATTATTCTTAATTAAAATACACTTTAAAATGACATGGTCAGCAGGGTTTAAAATTTTTACTTCCAGCTTCAACTGTTGTGGCCCATGTCCCGAATAGTATTTGTTACATTTCAGATCCATAGCGCAAAATTGCAGAAATATTACTAAAAGTGAGTATTTGATATAAAATATTGTTTCTGCAAACACACGTTTTAACATATTGATGAGATGTCAGTATTGCAATAGGACAGGGAATGCATCGTTAAAAGGATGCAGTGTGGTAGCGTACAAGAAGTTCAGAATTTGAAGTGAAATGGTCTAGATTAGTCATTCTCTCCCAGTAAGTTCCTGGACCAGAAGTATCAGCACCACTTGGAAACTTGTGAAAAATTCAGTCTTGTGCCTTACCCCAAACTAACTGAATCAGAGAGTCTAGGGGTGGGATCCAGCAATCTGTCTGTTACCAAGTCTCTGGCCGACTGCTACCCCATGGATCTGACACATGCTGTGTGAGCATCAGTGGTTATTTTCAAACCTCAGATCAGCTGCTAACTCTATTTGTGGCCCTGAAAAAGTAACCTCTCTGAGCATTAGTTTCCCACTCCATGTTCTCTCTCTTCATTTTCCTTTCCTGTACTCTGACTACTTAAGAGTCAAGAAGGCAGGTCTGCTGGTGAAACTAATGTCCAGCTGGGCAACGATATGCCAGCTTCCACTTCTTGTAGATGCCCCAATATTCACATGAGATTTTCTTGACTCCCTTTGGGTTTGGAGTTTATTGCGTGAATTCTCTGAACTGGCCCTTCCCAGTAAAACTGTAGAGAAAGTGGCTAGGCCCCCAAATTAGGGGTCCCTTGGACTCAAAATGTAAAACACTGCAGAATCCTTCATCCTCAGCCATGAACCTTCACTATAATTCCAGAACCACAGAAAACACTTCCACTCGCCATTCTGTTATGTTGGCAACATGTGAATAATCGTACACTGTACTCTCTCCATTTTGCAGAATTATTGTGAGGGTCAAATGAAAGAAATGATTATGGAAGCACTTTAAAAACTGTAGAGCACTACACAGATGCTAGTTTTTGTTGTATTCTAATACTCTTGAGAATTGTTTTCTGTTTCTATTTCTCCATCCTTTATAATTCTAGTCTCAATAGAGAAAATGAGGCCTCTTCCCTTACCTGTAAGTATTTAATTGTCGGTTGCATCACTCTCATTTCTGTTTTACGAGACAATGATAGTAAGGCCTCTTTTGGTTGTGAATAGCAGAAATCCATCACAGACTTGTGTAATCCAGAAATGGGGAGACAATGAGGGTAACCCACAGAAACAAAGGAGGGGCTGTAAGAAGCAGGGCCTTGGGCTCTGGAATAAGAGAGTCAACACTGCCTTGCCTTTTTCTCTCCTGCTGCAGCTCTCATCTCTGTCAGTCTTTCACTTTGGTTTGAGCACTAGCTTGTTTCTCCTACTCCAGCCAGGTTATCACCACGTGGCAGAGAACATGGCCACAAGCAGCTGCAGTTTAACAACATTTGAGGAAGGAGATGGCATCTTTTTCTCACTGTGCATATATGGATCCCAGGGAAGAACTCTGATTGGACCAGGAGTACAGGTACAGTTCTGGGTCATGTCACCACTCCTGAAGAATGAGTAGGGGGCAGCTCCTGGAGTACATAGTGTGTCACCAGAAGAAAGATCTGGGGGAAGCTTGTTAGGAATTCCAAAAAACTAGCTGGCTAACTAACTAACGAATTCCTCCACAAGAATTATCTGGGTACGGTCAGTTCTGTCACAGGGCCTGAAAGGAGATTTCTGTATCCAATTCCAGTGGTTTACATGAATACAGAAAATGACTTACAATGCTAATATATAAAACAATGCAAAGGAGTCTTTCTAAGCATAAAACCCAAGCCATAAATAAAGGTTCCCTTTTTTTTTTTTTCAGTAGAATCCAGCCAGTCATGTAGCTTATCACTTGTCAGTGAACAAAATCTAGATAAGAAATGAAACCCACAATACTGAGGTTATAAGGAGCAAGGAGGTGTACCTGCCCTCATGATCCCATTGGCCCAGGAGTTAAGCAATCAAGCATGTTGATAATGTATTCCACACCTCCTCATGGCAATTTCCATCAAGGAAAAGACAAACGACAAGTTTATGGTTTTATGTGGCTTTTATACAAAACCGCATAGTTTCTTTGTGAAATGCAGACGACAAATACTCAAATAACGTCTATGCTCTTTACAATACTAATGTTTGACTAGGATTTGATCTTTCTTCTTTAGATCAAAAACATCTAGCATTTCTTCCAAACTACATGTAACAAGAGACTACAGCTTTTTAAAACGAAACACACATGGGCGAGTGGTGCACTGTAAATTTATGGCTGAGAGAGGCAATGTTTAAAAAGTTGAGGATTCCCTAAGAGCCATGGTGGCAACAATTTATGAATTTATATGTTGTTCCAGATTAAAGTAATTATTTAGACTGGCCCAGGGAAGCCAACATAATCCTCACTCTTAAAACAAGCTATAGATTGCATTTTCTTCTTGAAAGCCCTGATTAGACTGGTACATCTTATCAATAATTTTGAAAACTATATTTCCACTGAGAAATTATTAAAAAAAAAAATTCAATTTCTTCATGTTTTGCATTCTTTCAGAGTCGGCAAACATAAAAAAGTCAGCAGGTGGAGCTCCTATTCCCTCGGCAGTCCTGATAGAAGTCCTTCTCTTGAAAGAACTTTCAATTACAGACTGTCTCTCTGGCAGCCCTGTTCTAGGCTCCCTACAGACAGTATCAGAATAATACATAAAAATGCAAGACTCGGAGACATTACAGTATGCTGTCGTAGGTCATAGAAGAAAGAAAGAAGAGCCAGAAATCTTTAATTTAATTTTTATTTTATTTTGTTTCTTGCTATTTCTCCCATTTTACATTTCTTTTCAATTAACAAAGAAGGTGCCATCCTTCAAGAGTGAGACGTGACAGGTGTACTAATTCATTTGTTCCCTGGTACGCTTTGTACCTGTTCTCTCACCCTTTCACAATGTGGTACTTCATTACCACTGAACTCAGCATTGGATCAGTCAGGAGAAATGGTATCTAACAGGAGAACGAAAAAAGTATGGAACCAGAAAATGCCTTGGACTCCTCTTCAAATATTGTTTTGTAGTTATTCTGTTGGCAGGTAAATTCACGAAAAATTTAAGTATCTTTCCCGTTAACCACTAAGTCTGATAACTTCTCTAAATTTTTCATGAGGGTGTGTGATTGCCATTTTGCAGGCAGCAATGACAATAAAAATACCCTTTTAATTCACTACATTTGATATGCACATAATTCCTTTAGTGTGAAACCTACTTACTGTCTTGTTCAATTTGCCATTTCTAAAGGAGTAGTGAGAAACTGGGTGATCGAATACATTTCTTATAAGGACCTGGCACGTGGTATCATGTGACAGCAGATGGCATGTGAAAGCCGTTGTGGGAAATATGGCCCCTGTTAAATAGGCTGTGAATGTGCAAGGTTGTGCATGTCTCCTTAGAGTGCCATTCAGTCACCCTGGCATCTGCAGGAGAGTAAACAGCATCTCGTTCACTTTCATAACAAAAGCTAATGTGAACAATCTCAGGAAAGTCATGGAGCTGCAGGTACATGCGGCCTGTTGCCCTGTGGTCAAATGCATAGACCAAAGCTAACAGCATTCACTCCACAGGGGCCCTGAGCTTGGACAGGCCATGGACATTTGGAATGTATCAGAGTGTTCAATAAGGCACAAAGAATTGAAATCTCAGGGGCTGCACGTGGAGAAGCAGAAAGAACGCAAAGTTCTCCATTTGGTATTGAAATTCCTCTTTGTCTATCCTACCCTGGTTGAAGAGAAAAAAGAGACTGCTAAGCACATCCAAAGGTGTTCCCTATACTAAGATCTTCAAACCTTTTGCACATTCTGAGAATTTCATGCTCTTCTCTTGATTCACACCAAGGAGAAGCTAAATTTTGCTCTGCAGTACACATCCAAGGCAGCATGCTAATGAGAATTATTATTAAGCAATGTAGAGTTGGCACCAGTCTCTTGCAATCTGCTCAGCAGCAGAAGCAGGAAGGGCAGAGGCAGAGAGTCAGAAAAGCAGCTTTACTGAATGCTCTTCTGGACCTGATTAGTTTTGGTCACTTTCAACACCAGGCAAAGCCAAGTATAATTACAAGCTTCACAGGCATGGCACACTATTTCCCACTGTAATGTATTTGGCCTCTCCGTAAAGGGACTTCTAGATTTTACTGTTGCTTTAAAAACATTCCACTCTTTAAAACTGCAAAATCAAGAGTTTCTGCAAATGCAATAACTAGGGTACAGGAAAAATGAATTTACTGTGCATTTGGGATTTCTTTCATTTTAGCACCCCATCCAAACAGGCCCATCTCAATCTCAGAATAGGAATTATGTCTCAGAACACTCCCTGACATAGTTTTTGGAGTAGGCTGTAACATCCTGGTCAGATGGAAGAAACTGGACTACCAACCAATGCCAAACAGAGGAGCCTGAAACTAGAACTGTTACTAATAATCCTCCAAGTATTTAGACTAAACCCTTTTGTGAAGATGGAGCATGAAGCAAATTATTTGGAATTAAGCCACAATACCAAAATAAAAGATCATTTTCACATTTGTATTGATTCATTATTAGACACACTTTATCAGAAAGGTTTTTACTGGAACATTCTGATGTGAGATGATCCTAAGATTAACAGGCAGCAGTCATCCACTCTCTCTCTCTCTGTGTTGAGTGTTAGAACCATAGGCCCAACGTAGCTGATTGCCACTCAGATATTCCTTAGGCACTTCAAATGGAATAAGTTCCCAATTGTATTTACCGAGGTATGTTCCTTTTCCTTTTCCTATACTCTCTAACAGTCAAGAGACTTGGAAGTCAGCCGTGGTTGGCATCTCAGTTTCCCTCAACTCTCTCTCTCTCTCTCTCAGATTCCTGAGCCCAACCCCAGACTTTCTGAATTCAAATCTTTGTGGATATAATTTAGAAATCAGTCTTCTAAAAAGCACCTCAAAAGATTATCTATGTACACTCAAGTGTGTCTATCATTTTATTTTATTTTTTTTTATTATTATACTTTAAGTTCTAGGGTACATGTGCATTACGTGCAGGTTTGTTACATATGTATACTTGTGCCATGTTGGTGTGCTGCACCCATCAACTCGTCAGCACCCATCAACCCGTCATTTACATCAGGTATAACTCCCAATGCAATCCCTCCCCCCTCCCCCTCCCCATGATAGGCCCCGGTGTGTGATGTTCCCCTTCCCGAGTCCAAGTGGTCTCATTGTTCATTTTCCACCTATGAGTGAGAACATGCGGTGTTTGGTTTTCTGTTCTTGTGATAGTTTGCTAAGAATGATGGTTTCCAGCTGCATCCATGTCCCTACAAAGGACACAAACTCATCCTTTTTTATGGCTGCATAGTATTCCATGGTGTATATGTGCCACATTTTCTAAATCCAGTCTGTCACTGATGGACATTTGGGTTGATTCCAAGTCTTTGCTATTGTGAATAGTGCCGCAATAAACATACATGTGCATGTGTCTTTATAGCAGCATGATTTATGATCCTTTGGGTATATACCCAGTAATGGGATGGCTGGGTCATATGGTACATCTAGTTCTAGATCCTTGAGGAATCGCCATACTGTTTTCAATAATGGTTGAACTAGTTTACAATCCCACCAACAGTGTAAAAGTGTTCCTATTTCTCCACATCCTCTCCAGCACCTATTGTTTCCTGACTTTTTAATCACTGCCATTCTAACTGGTGTGAGATGGTATCTCATTGTGGTTTTGATTTGCATTTCTCTGATGGCCAGTGATGATGAGCATTTTTTCATGTGTCTGTTGGCTGTATGAATGTCTTCGTTCGAGAAATGTCTGTTCATATCCTTTGCCCACTTTTTGATGGGGTTGTTTGTTTTTTTGTTGTAAATTTGTTTGAGTTCTTTGTAGGTTCTGGATATTAGCCCTTTGTGAGATGAGTAGATTGCAAAAATTTTCTCCCATTCTGTAGGTTGCCTGTTCACTCTGATGGTAGTTTCTTTTGCTGTGCAGAAGCTCTTTAGTATAATTAGAGCCCATTTGTCTATTTTGACTTTTGTTGCCATTGCTTTTCGTGTTTTAGTCATGAAGTCCTTGCCCATGCCTATGGCCTGAATGGTATTGCCTAGGTTTCCTTCTAGGGTTTTTATGGTTTTAGGTCTAACATTTAAGTCTTTAGTCTATCTTGAATTAATTTTTGTATAGGTGTAAGGAAGGGATCCAGTTTCAGCTTTCTACATATGACTCGCCAGTATTCCCAGCACCATTTATTAAATAGGGAATCCTTTCCCCATTTCTTGTTTTGGTCAGGTTTGTCAAAGATCAGATGGCTGTAGATGTGTGGTATTATTTCCAGGGGCTATATTCTGTTCCATTAGTCTGTATCTCTGTTTTGGTACCAGTACCATTTTGTTTTGGTTACTGTAGCCTTGTAGTATAGTTTGAAGTCAGGTAGCGTGATGCCTCCAGCTTTGTCCTTTTGACTTAGGATTGTCTTGGCAATGCGGGCTCTTTTTTGGTTCCATATGAACTTTAAAGCAGTTTTTTCCAATTCTGTGAAGAAACTCATTGGTAGCTTGATGGGGATGGCATTGAATCTATAAATGACCTTAGGCAGTATGGCCATTTTCACGATATTGATTCTTCCTATCCACGAGCATAGTATGTTTTTCCATTTGTTTGTGTCCTCTTTGATTTCACTGAGCAGTGGTTTGTAGTTCTCCTTGAAGAGGTCCTTTACATCCCTTGTAAGTTGGATTCCTAGGTATTTTATTCTCTTTGAAGCAATTGTGAATGGAAGTTCATTCCTGATTTGGCTCTCTGTTTGTCTGTTACTGGTATATAAGAATGCTTGTGATTTCTGCACATTAATTTTGTATCCTGAGACTTTGCTGAAGTTGCTTATCAGCTTAAGGAGATTGTGGGCTGAGACAATCGGGTTTTCTAAATATACAATCATGTCATCTGCAAACAGGGGCAATTTGACTTCTTCTTTTCCTAACTGAATACCCTTGATTTCTTTCTCTTGCCTGATTGCCCTAGCCAGAACTTCCAACACTATGTTGAATAGGAGTGGTGAGAGAGAGCATCCCTGACTTGTGCCAGATTTCAAAGGGAATTTTTCCAGTTTTTGCCCATTCAGTATGATATTGGCTGTGGGTTTGTCAAAAATAGCTCTTATTATTTTGAGGTATGTTCCATCAATACCAAATTTATTGAGCGTCTTTAGCATGAAGGGCTGTTGAATTTTGTCAAAGGCCTTTTCTGCATCTATTGAGATAATCATGTGGTTCTTGTCTTTGGTTCTGTTTATATGCTGGATTATGTTTATTGATTTGTGAATGTTGAACCAGCCTTGCGTCCCAGGGATGAAGCCCACTTGATCATGGTGGATAAGCTTTTAGATGTGCTGCTGAATCCGGTTTGCCAGTATTTCATTGAGGATTTTTGCATCGATGTTCATCAGGGATATTGGTCTAAAATTCTCTTTTTTGTTGTGTCTCTGCCAGGCTTTGGTATCAGGATGATGTTGGCCTCATAAAATGAGTTAGGGAGGATTCCCTCTTTTTCTATTGATTGGAATAGTTTCAGAAGGAATGGTACCAGCTCCTCCTTGTACCTCTGGTAGAATTCAGCTGTGAATCCATCTGGTCCTGGACATTTTGGGTTGGTAGGCTATTAATTACTGCCTCAATTTCAGAGCCTGCTATTGGTCTATTCAGGGATTCAACTTCTTCCTGGTTTAGTCTTGGAAGAGTGTAAGTGTCCAGGAAATTATCTATTTCTTCTAGATTTTCTAGTTTATGTGCGTAGAGGTGTTTATAGTATTCTCTGATGGTAGTTTGTATTTCTGTGGGGTCGGTGGTGATATCCCCTTTATCATTTTTTATGGTGTCTATTTGATTCTTCTCTCTTTTCTTCTTTATTAGTCTTGCTAGCGGTCTGTCAATTTTGTTGATCTTTTCAAAAAACCAACTCCTGGATTTATTGATTTTCTGGAGGGTTTTTTGTGTCTCTATCTCCTTCAGTTCTGCTCTGATCTTAGTTATTTCTAGCCTTCTGTTAGCTTTTGAGTGTATTTGCTCTTGCTTCTCTAGTTCTTTTAATTGTGATGTTAGAGTGTCAATTTTAGATCTTTCCAGCTTTCTCTTGTGGGCATTTAGTGCTATAAATTTCCCTCCACACACTGCTTTAAATGTGTCCCAGTGATTCTGGTATGTTGTATCTTTGTTCTCATTGGTTTCAAAGAACATCTTTATTTCTGCCTTCATTTTGTTATGTACCCAGTAGTCATTCAGGAGCAGGTTGTTCAGTTTCCATGTAGTTGAGCGGTTTTGATTGAGTTTCTTAGTCCTGAGTTCTAGTTTGATGGCACTGTGGTCTGAGAGACAGTTTGTTATAATTTCTGTTCTTTTACATTTGCTTAGGAGTGCTTTACTTCCAATTATGTGGTCAATTTTGGAATAAGTGTGATGTGATGCTGAGAAGGATGTATATTCTGTTGATTTGGGGTGGAGAGTTCTATAGATGTCTATTAGGTCTGCTTGCTGCAGAGTTGAGTTCAATTCCTGGATATCCTTGTTAACTTTCTGTCTCATTGATCTGTCTAATGTTGACAGTGGGGTGTTGAAGTCTCCCATTATTATTGTATGGGAGTCTAAGTCTCTTTGTAAGGCTCTAAGGACTTGCTTTATGAATCTGGGTGCTCCTGTATTGGGTACATATATATTTAGGATAGTTAGCTCTTCCTGTTGAATTGATCCCTTTACCATTATGTAATGGCCTTCTTTGTCTCTTTTGATCTTTGATGGTTTAAAGTCTGTTTCATCAGAGACTAGGATTGCAACCTCTGCTTTTTTTTGCTCTCCATTTGCTTGGTAGATCTTTCTCCATCCCTTTATTTTGAGCCTATGTATGTCTCTGCATGTGAGATGGGTCTCCTAAATATAGCAGACTGATGGGTCTTGACTCTTTATCCAATTTGCCAGTCTGTGTCTTTTAATTGGAGCATTTAGTTCATTTACATTTAAGGTTAATATTGTTATGTGTGAACTTGATCCAGCCATTATGATATTAACTGGTTATTTTGCTCGTTAGTTGATGCAGTTTCTTCCTAGCCTCGATGGTCTTTACATTTTGGCATATTTTTGCAATGGCTGGTACCGGTTGTTCCTTTCCATGTTTAGGGCTTCCTTCAGGGTCTCTTGTAAGGCAGGCCTGGTGGTGACAAAATCTCTAAGCATTTGCTTATCTGTAAAGGATTTTATTTCTCCTTCACTTATGAAACTTAGTTTGGCTGGATATGAAATCCTGGGTTTAAAATTCTTTTATTTAAGAATGTTGAATATTGACCCCCACTCTCTTCTGGCTTGTAGAATTTCTGCCAAGAGATCTGCTGTTAGTCTGATGGGCTTCCCTTTGTGGGTAACCCGACCTTTCTCTCTGGATGCCCTTAAGATTTTTTCCTTCATTTCAACTTTGGTGAATCTGGCAATTATGTGTCTTGGAGTTGCTCTTCTCGAGGAGTATCTTTGTGGCGTTGTCTGTATTTCCTGAATTTGAATGTTGGCCTGCCCTACTAGGTTGGGGAAGTTCTCCTGGATGATATCCTGAAGAGTGTTTTCCAACTTGGTTCCATTTTCCCCCTCACTTTCAGGCACCCCAATCAGACGTAGATTTGGTCTTTTTACATAATCCCATATTTCTTGCAGGCTTTGTTCATTTCTTTTTCTTCTTTTTTCTTTTGGTTTCTCTTCTCACTTCATTTCATTCATTTGATCCTCAATCGCTGATACTCTTTCTTCCAGTTGATCGAGTCGGTTACTGAAGCTTGTGCATTTGTCACGTATTTCTCGTGTCATGGTTTTCATCTCTGTCATTTCATTTATGACCTTCTCTGCATTAATTATTCTAGCTATCAATTCTTCCACTCTTTTTTCAAGATTTTTAGTTTCTTTGCACTGGGTACGTAATTCCTCCTTTAGCTCTGAGAAGTTTGATGGACTGAAGCCTTCTTCTCTCATCTCGTCAAAGTCATTCTCTGTCAAGCTTTGATCCATTGCTGGCGACGAGCTGCGCTCCTTTGCAGGGGTAGATGCACTGTTATTTTTTGAATTTCCAGCTTTTCTGCCCTGCTTTTTCCCCATCTTTGTGGTTTTATCTGTCTCTGGTCTTTGATGATGGTGATGTACTGATGGGGTTTTGGTGTAGGTGTCCTTCCTGTTTGATAGTTTTCCTTCTAACCGTCAGGACCCTCAGCTGTAGGTCTGTTGGAGATTGCTTGAGGTCCACTCCAGACCCTGTTTGCCTGGGTATCAGCAGCAGAGGCTGCAGAAGATAGAATATTGCTGAACAGCGAGTGTACCTGTCTGATTCTTACTTTGGAAGCTTCCTCTCAGGGGTGTACTCCACCATGTGAGGTGTGGGGTGTCAGTCTGCACTTAGTGGGGGATGTCTCCCAGTTAGGCTACTCAGGGGTCAGGGACCCACTTGAGCAGGCAGTCTGTCCGTTTTCAGATCTCAACCTCCGTGTTGGGAGATCCACTGCTCTCTTCAAAGCTGTCAGACAGAGTCGTTTGCGTCTGCAGAGGTTTCTGCTGCTTTTGTTGTTGTTGTTGTTGTTGTTTAGCTGTGCCCTGTCCCCAGAGGTGGAGTCTACAGAGACAGGCAGGCTTCCTTGAGCTGCTGTGAGCTCCACCCAGTTCGAGCTTCCCAGCGGCTTTGTTTACTACTTAAGCCTCAGCAATGGCGAGCACCCCTCCCCCAGCCTCACTGCTGCCTTGCAGTTAGATTGCAGACTGCTGTGCTAGCAATGAGGGAGGCTCCGTGGGCGTGGGACCCTCCTGGCCAGGTGTGGGATATAATCTCCTGGTGTGCCCGTTTGCTTAAAGCGCAGTATTGGGGTGCGAGTTACCCAATTTTCCAGGTGTTGTGTGTCTCAGTTCCCCTGGCTAGGAAAAGGGATTCCCTTCCCCCTTGCACTTCCCAGGTGAGGCGATACCTCGCCCTGCTTCAGCTCTCGCTGGTTGGGCTGCAGTGGCTGAGCAGCACCAATTGTCCGGCACTCCCTAGTGAGATGAACCCAGTACCTCAGTTGAAAATGCAGAAATCACCGGTCTTCTGTGTTGCTCACGCTGGGAGTTGGAGACTGGAGCTGTTCCTATTTGGCCATCTTGCTCTGCCCCCCAAGTCTCCCTATCATTTTAAGATATAATATACTTTAAGCACATCATCTGACATTAGAAAATAAATTTAGTTTCTAAGACAGAAAACATAGACTGTGATTATTTTTAAAAATATTTTGACCTGGGGCAGTGGCTCATGCCTGTAATCCCAGCACTTTGGGAGGCCAATTCATTTCAGGTGGATTGCCTGAGCTCAGGAGTTCAAGACCAGCCTGGGCAACACAATGAAACCCTGTCTCTACTAAAATATAAAAAATTAGCCAGGCGTGGCAGCGAGTGCCTGTAGTCCCCGCTACTCAGGAGGCTGAGGCAGGAGAATTGCTAGAACCCGGGAGGCGGAGGTTGCAGTGAGCTGAGATCGCCTCACTAAACTCCAGCCTGGGCGACAGAGCATGACTCCATTTCTAAAAAAACAAACAAAAAAACAAAAACAAAACAAAACAAAAATATCACATATTAATTATATTTTGTTATCTGCTCCTGGGTTACCAATGAAAATTAGTACATATTAGAAGAATTAGGAAATTGTATAAATATAGATGATCACAATTTATGAACCAATTGAGCAACTTATACTGATTACCTCCTATATTATGTTTTAGGCATGGTGCTAGATTTATGTATAGAGGCCATAAAGAAATTCAATTTATTGTGTCTCAAGTCAAATGGACTTCCTATAGTTTTATTAATATGAGAGGAAGCTTAACTTAATAATGCTTATAAATTGGGGTTGAAGTGTAATGTTCTCCCTGCCCTATTTCTTTTGTTGTTATTTTATTTTGTTTTATTTTATATTCAGGGGATATATGAGCAGATTTGGTACAAGCATATATTGTGTAATGGTGAGGTTTGGGCTTCTAGTGGACTCATCGCCCAAATAGTGAACACTGTACCCAACAGGTAATTTTTCAACCCTCACCTTCTTCTTACCCTATCTCCTTTTAGAGTCCCCAGTGCCTATTATTTCCATCTTTCTGTCTATGTGTACTCACTGTTTAGCTCCCACTTATAAGTGAGAACATGCAGTATTTCATTTTTCTGTTTCAGAGTTACTCAGAATAATGGCCTCCAGTTTTATCCATGTAGCTGTGAAGAACATGATTTTTTTTTTTTTTTTTTTTTTTTTTTTTTTTTTTTTTTGAGATGGAGTCTCAGAGTCTTGCTGTTGCCCAGGCTGTAGTGCAGTGGTGTGATCTCTGCTCACTGCAAGCTCCGCCTCCTGGGTTCATTCCATTCTCCTGCCTCAGCCTCCTGAGTAGCTGGGACTACAGGTGCTCACTACCATGCCCGGCTAATTTTTTGTATTTTTAGTAGAGATGGGGTTTCACCATATTGGTCAGGATGGTCTCCAACTCCTGGCCTTGTGATCCACCCACCTCAGCCTCCCAAAGTGCTGGGATTACAGGCGTGAGCTACCACACCCAGCTGAACATGATTTTATTCTTATTTATTCCGTAGTCTATTTCTGATGACCGGGATGGGTGAGGTGAGCCAAGCTGGAAAGAAAGACCCCACTATAACAAACATGTTCTGTCAAGACATAAAGATTGGACAATTATTATTGAACATTCAGATAGATTTCAAGAGGTAGGGCATATTTTGGGAGAGCTACATAATTTGTGGAGTCCAATGCAAAATGAAAATATGGGGCCCCTACATTAGGAGAAATACCTAATGTAGATGACAGGTCGATGGGTGCAGCAAACCACCATGGCACATGTATACTTATGTAACAAACCTGCACGTTCTGCACATGTACCCCAGAACTTAAAGTATAATTTTAAAAAGTAATAATAATAATACTAGTTAACCCATTAAAAAAAAAAGAAAATATGGGCCCCTTGTTCAAAAAGCAGGAAAAGGGTGACATTAAAGCTATTAAAACATAAAGCCTCTTTTCTTTCTTTGGTAGTGGCTCTCTCAAATTGTCATGGTGCACTTTCATTTGCTATTTAATGTTGTTCTAAGTAAAAAAAAATTAGTTTAAAATTTTTAGCATGAATTTTACCATTCATCTTTATATTGTGCAATGGCAGTTTTAAATGCAAATATAAGATCATTGACCTTGCATGGTGGAATCACTGAAATTCCATAATTCATACTTCATAGCTCATACCTACATGTGTATATTGTTCTGGCCAGAATGGCAGAATAACTACATAAAATTAACTCAACTGTTTTTATTTTACTTCTTGATCTGCACACATTCTATCAACCCTCTCTACCTTAAAGTTGCTGATGAGTAAGGAAGGACTTATTATCATTGTTTTAGTGTAAGTTGTTAGCTAGTACAGGGAAATAACATGAGTAAGAAAGGATGTGAAAGTGTACCTGAGTTGTTCATGTTTCTCAACACCAATGCCATCTTAAAATATATATATATATATATATATATATATATATATATATATATATATATATATATTCTGATTAGCATTTTTTCTTTTATTCATTTATTTTATTTTATTGACAAATTGTATGTATTTGTAGTGTGCAACAGCATGTTTTGAAATGTGTATACATTGTAGAATGACTAAATCAAGTTAATTAACAAATGTATTACCTAAAATAGTTACTATTTATTTATTTTCTTATTTTTATTTAATTTAGTTTAATTCTTTTTTTTTTTCTTTTTTTTTTTTTGAGATGGAGTCTCGCTCTGTTGCCAGGCTGGAGTGCAGTGGCACTCACTACAACTTCCGCCTCCCAGTTTCAAGTGATTCTCCTGCCTCAGCCTCTCGAGTAGCTGGGACTACAGGTGTGTGCCACCATGCCCAGCTTATTTTTGTATTTTTTAGTAGAAACGGGTTTTCACCATGTTGGCCAGGATGGTCTTGATCTCCTGATCTTGTGATCTGCCCACCTCAGCCTCCCAAAGTGCTGGGATTACAGGCATGAGCCACCGTGCATGGCCTTTTTTTTTGTTTGTTTAATTTCAAGTTCTGGGGTACCTGTGCGGAACGTGCAGGTTTGTTACATAAGTACACATGTGCTATGGTGGTTTACTGCACTTATCAACCCATTATCTAGGTTTTAAGCCCCACATGCATTAGGTATTTGTCCTAATACTCTCCCTCCCATTGCCCCACACCCCCCAACAGGCCCTGGTGAGTGATGTTCCCCTCCCTGTGTCCATGTGTACTCATTATTCAACTCCCACTTATGAGTGAGAACATGCAGTGTCTAGTTTTCTGTTCCTGTGTTAGTTTGCAGTTTGCTGAGAATGATGGTTTCCAGTACCCAGTCTATCATTGATGGGCATTGAGTTGGTTCCAATTCTTCACTATTGTAAATAGTACTGCAATAAACATAAGTGTGCATGTGTCTTTATAGTAGAATAATTTATAATCCTTTGAGTATAGATCCAGTAATGGGATTGTTGGGTCAAATGGTATTTCTGGTTCTAATCCTTGAGGAATCGCCACACTGTCTTCCACAATGGTTGAACTAATTTACACTCCCACCAACAGTGTAAAAGCATTCCTATTTCTTGGTAGCCTCGCCAGCATCTTTTGTTTCCAGACTTTTTAATAATCACCATTCTAAATGGCATGAGATGGTGTCTCACTGTGGTTTTGATTTGCATTTCTCTAATGACCAGTGATGAGGACCTCTTCAAGGAGAACTACAACCACTGCTAAGGAAATAAGAAAGGATACAAACAAATGGAAAAACATTCCATCCTCATGGATAGGAAGAATCAATATTGTGAAAATAGCCATACTGCCCAAAGTAATTTATAGATTCAATGCTATATCCATGAAGCTACCACTGACTTTCTTTGCGGAATTAGAAAAAACTAGTTTAAATTTCATATGGAACCAAAAAAGAGCCCATATAGCCTAGATAATCATAAGCAAAAACAACAAAGCTGGAGGCATCATAGTGCTACCTGACTTCAAACTATACTACAAGGCTACAGTAACCAAAACAGCATGGTACTTGTACCAAAATAGATATATACACCAATGGAACAGAATGGAGACCTCAGGAAAAAATCACACATCTGCAACTATCTGATCTTCAACAAACCTGACAAAAACAAGCAATGGGGAAAGGATTCCCTATTTAATAAACAGTGCTGGGAAACTGGCTAGCCATATGCAGGAAACTAAAACGGGACCCCTTTCTTACACCTTATACAAAAATTAACTCAAGATGGATTAAACACTTAAATGTAAAACCTAAAACCATAAAAACCATAGAAGAAAACATAGGCAATACAATTCAGGACATAGGCATGGGCAACGACTTCATGACTAAAACACCAATAGCAATTGCAAAAAAAGCCAAAATTGACAAATGGCATCTAATTAAACTAAAGAACTTCTGCGAAGCAAAATAAACTATCATCAGAGTGAACAGGCAACCTACAGAATGTGAGAGAATTTTTGCAATCTATCCATCTGACAAAGGGCTAATATCTAGAATCTAGGAGGAACTTTGACAAATTAACAAGAAAAAAACAACCCCATCAAAAAGTGGGCAAAGGATATGAACAGACACTTCTCAAAAGAAGACATTTATGCAGCCAACAAACATATAAAATAGTTACTAGTTATTAATGGTGAGAACAATTAAGATCAGCTATATTAGCAATTTTGAAATATACAATACATTGTTATTAACTATAGTCACCATGTTGTATAATAGATCTATTGAACTTATTCCTCCTGTCTAACTGAAATGGGTATATTCTTTACCAACATCTCACACCATCCCCCATACTCCTAGCACCTGGTAACCACCTTTCTACTCTCTGCTTCTATGAGTTTGACGTTTTTGTATTCCACATGTGAGATCATGCAGTATTGGTCTTTCTGTGCCTGGCTTTTTTAACTTAACATAATGTCCTTCAGATTCATCCATGTTGTCACAAATGGCAGGATTTCCTTCTTTTTAAAGGCTGAATAGTATTCCATTGTGTATATATGCCAGGTTTTCTTTATCCATTTATCTGTTGATGGACACTTAGGTTGATTCCACATATTGGCTATTGTGAATAAAGCTGCAATGCACATGGGCATGTAGACATCTCTTCAATATACTGATTTCAATTTTTTGGATGTATATCCAGTAGTGGGTTTAGGCAATTCTATTTATAATTTTTTAAGAGATTTCTAGACTGTTTTCCATAATGGCTGTACTAACTTACATTCCCAACAGTGTACAAAGGTTCCCTTTTCTGCACATCCTTACCAACACTTGTCTTTCATCTTTTTTATAGTAGCTGTTCTAATAGGTATGAGGGGATATCTCATTGTGATTTTAATTTGCATTTCTCTGACGATTAGTGACATTGAGCTTTTTGCATATACCTGTTGGCCATATGTATGGTTTTTTAAAATGTTTATTCAGATCCTTTCCCCATTTTTAAATTGGGTTATTTGTTTCTTGCTATTGAATTGTTTGAGTTCCTTATATATTTTTGATATTAATCCCTTATCAATTGTATGGTTTGCAAATACTTCTTCCTATTCCATAGGTTGTCTCTTCACTATTGCCTTCTTTCTGCATTCAAAGCATGTTCTAGTTCAAACAGAAAGCCTGGCCTCTTGCAGCTGTCAGCTTCTGCTTAGTCAGACATAGATGTAACAGACTTACCTTGTACTTACTTTGAGTCTCACTGAATTCCCACTCATCATGGGGTCAGAGAAATTCTGTGCTTATGGGGCATACTGAACATTATGTGTGAGTGGGGTGGCAAATAATGGCAGCACACGTGCTTATTGCCGTATCCTGTGTTCAGGCTCCATCATCCTATTGCACTTCACTTAAAAAACATAAATTCAAAGAAAAAAGTAACAATTTCAAGACGGTAAGAGTAGAGTATTAAGCCAAGTGCAGGATCTTTCTGATAATGTGTTCTGTGCAACTTTATAGGTTGCACATCCATGAAGCCAGCCTTGTAGGATATGAGGAGGAATAGAAGTTACAGTAATTCTCTGTGACTTAACCATTCATTTATAGAGCACCTGGGAAAGCACTTCCAGACTTAAACCTCATAAGAAAGATGTTCCTAAGGTATGATTTCTCCCTCACTACCTTAGAAACAGCCCTCACCCTTCTCTCTCTTGGTTCAAACCTCCAGACTCAAACCTTCAAGTTCCTCAGTGACTCCACCTCCCCTCCTGAGGAGTTCTGAGAGAGATGTGTTCCCCTCTTTGCCAGGACTTATGGAATCTCTTATCTGTTTATTCAAGAAAAAGAGAGAAAGAGTTGGGATGTGGACACTCATCCCACAATCAAGGATGAAGATGACTATGGATGCTCCAATTTCAGGTCAGTTTCCCCATCACAGAAAGATGCAAAATACTTTTCCTGTTCACTTAAGAAAAGTAAGCATATCACCAAGACAAATATTTCATTATTTTCTAGGAGAATATTGCCTGCAGTCATATTGAGGAAATGTTCTTCTATTTAGTGACTTTAGTCTTTCTGCCTTTTGAATAACAGACCCTTCAATTATTTCGTTAAGCATTATGTACTTCTGAACATTGGCTTACTTTACCAGAAAAAACCATACTGGTTGAAAGTGGCTCTCTCCAGTGGAGAGGCAGATTGTGTATTTGGCCCTTCCTTCTCAGACATCCAGACCCTTCCTCACCTCTGGTCACTTGACCTTGGACTATAAGCACATTTCCCTTTTCAATGGGCATCTAATAGTCAGATAACTTATGCTCCCATTATCTAACAATAGCTTAATGAATCTCATTTCTAGAATTTTTATCTTAAGAGGAGACTTTTATAAGTGAAAGAAGGAGGAAAGGGAGGAAGGGAAAGAGGAGAAGGAAATGATGGAGGAGAAAAATCATTTTTAATATCAAAAGTTTTATATGTAATAGACAGAGGATGCAAAGGCAAAGGATCACCCTGCTAGTTATTAAGTTTGTTTTATATGGAGAAACAGTTAACCTTATGAAAATAGAAAGAAAACTATACTGAGAGTTACATACTCCAGAGTAATAGTGGGGCTTTGCTGAACTCCTTTGACAAACACTTTACTAATTCAAAACAATTGGGTTTCCTTGAAACAAAAAAAGCTTCACAACTCTTTTTGATTCAGTTAAGTAAAGGAAAAAGAAAGCCCAGATTCAATAAATATCCTAGCACCATACTAAAAATGATTTCGTGGTAGTGAGGTTGGCAAGCTAGAATATTATAGGATAAACCCTATAGACCACTTCCTTCATATTGTTTTAAATGTTAAAGATAAAATAAGTAAAATTAAAGAAGCCTAGAACGAGATGTCAGGAAAAGTTGATGTGTTTCCCTCTGACCCTTAAGTAACATCTTTTATTGAATTATTACCTACTGGGAAAAAAAGTCTCACAAAGCCTTCTGGTTCCTGCACCCTCTCCAACATTCTTCTTTCCAACTCTCTGCTTCACAATTTTTTCTCCAATAACATAAATTGTTTACAATATCCCTTTATACCAGGCTGTATCTTCATACCTTTGTTCATACTATCTTCCCTTTGTTAAGTTTTTCAACTCCTCCCCAACCAGCCTTTGTCTAGCTAATGCCTATTCATCCTCAGCTCCTCAGCTCAAATATCATGATCTCCAGGGAAACTTTCCCTTCATTCATCTCCAACCTGAAGTTGACTTAAGTATCCCTTCTAGATATTTCCAAAAGACCCCATTCACATTTCCATTGCTCTACTTAACTCAGAAAAATCCCTTGTGCTATGTGTACCACCTGTGTCACTTTACTATGAACTCCTTGAAAGCAAGGACAACGTGTTATTATTATTATTTAATTCTCCAAACCACAATAGGTAATCAGTAGATGTTCATTAAATGAATGAATAAATGATACATTGAGTCTAACAAGCAGAAAAGAAAACTATAATTTGGAGAGGCAAAGTGGCTTTCCTAAGACTTCATCACTAGCTTAAGACTTGTATCTAGCTCTCCTGAGCTCAAGTCATTTCTCCATAAACAATAACTTAGAAATCCCTAATAATAGGAAAAAAAATGATTGTTAATTTGGTTTAAATAAAAAAATGAAAGTCAAAGAAAAAGTACTGAGACTGAAATCACTAAGGCGTGTGGAAATGTTTTCACTTTAAAAAAATTAAGTGGTTTTCTGAATTAAGGTGCCATTCCTCTCCTTTAAGGATAAAATGCCGAACTTATCATACTTAGTGCTCACATTTGTACTTGGTAAATTTATTTATAAGATTAAAGACGTAAACCAGCTAATTAAAGAGTGTCAAAAACTTGTCAAACATCAAACAGCTGTTACATAACAACATTTTGAAGTCTAGGTTATTATATACAGATTACATTTCCACTTAAAAAAAATTTCACATCCTAACAATTCAGGGAAAATCACCACTTAGGTTTTTCCAAATTCCAAACAACCTGAAAGTGTTCAGAGCTGTTTGAGAATTATACAACCTGTCTGGAGATAGTCTACACAAAATACTGTTATTCTCATTCAAAATTATTACTGGAGGCTGGGTGCAGTGGCTCACGCCTGTAATCCCAGCATTTTGGGAGGCCAAGGTGGGCAGATCGCCTGAGGTCAGGAGTTTGAGACCAACCTGGCCAATATGGTGAAACCCCATCTGTACTAAAAATACAAAAATTAGCCAGGCATGATGGCAGGTGCTTGTAATCCCAACTACTGGGGAGGCTGAGGCAGGAGAATTGCTTGAACTCTGGAGGCAGAGGTTGTGGTGAGCCGAGATTGTGCCACTGCACTCTAGCCTGGGCAACAGAGACTCCATCTCAAAAAAAAAAAAAAAAAAAAATGTGTATATATATATATATATTGTTTTATTATAATTTCAGCAAGGGGAAAATCAAATGAGAAAAGATGTGGATTATTTTATGTCTTAACTGTTTAAAAGCCAAGTATTGTATGAAAAACTAATTTTCTGAAAAAAAAAAATTTTCCTGCTCCATTCAACCCCCAGGAAGTTTTTTGATGATGCCTTGTTGATTACCCACCCAATATTTATTTCCCTCTTCCCAAGAGCACCCCAATTTTCATTTATACATCCACAGCTCCCTTACCAGAAGCAATGTGTGTTAGGAGTAATCTTATTCCTTTGCTAATGATTGGTTCAGGAATGAGGGATAAGACATAGTACTGGCTAGTAAGGTCAAGGAGAACTTGTTGAGAGTTTCTGGAAAATGTTTCTTTACCTTTAAGTGAGAGCTGTTGGAAGAAGTTATGCACTAGTGAAGCTGGGACTGCCATTTTGTGAAGCCAACAGAGGAGAACAAAACCTAAGAACAAGCTTTAGGGAAGAAAGCTAGTGCTTGCCAGACTAGGCCAACTCTGAAGTCTGTTATACTTCTAGACTCAGTGGCGAGTCAATACATTTCATTATTGTTTAAATTTCTTGAGTTTCTGTACTTGCAGTGGAAGGAATCTTGTTTAATATGCAGCAAAATTAGTGATTTCATAAATATATCCAGTGTAAAACTCTAAGAAATGTTTTGCTTTAAAGTTCTGCTGCAGAGTGGCACAGCAGAAGCGTCTAGGCCCCTAAAGTTATTCAGCTTCTATTTTTCAGTTCTTGGGCTAATGGGGGATTTGGAGGGACATCAAATATTTTAAACTTAGTCTCCATCACTTTACCTCTCACATAGATAACTATATATGTGTTCAGTTTAATGGATGTTCTCATAAAATTCTGATATTATTGCCTTTTGAATTTGAGGACCATGATTCCACTAGCTAGTAGTGAACACATTCACCCTACACAGAGTAAATTGTGTGGTTCTGATTAGCTCCTCAGGACCTTCAGTTATTCAGGTACCTCAAGAAATGTTGTATATTCTCAAGGAATGTCAGTGTACTGTGAAAATTTCAGAAACTTTACCCTGAATTCTTGGGGTTATTCCACTTAAGTGGGTGCTTTTTGGGACCCCACATGTCCTAAACACTTGAAAGGTCTAATGTTAATGAATTACTTAAATAATTCGTTATAGAATTAAAAAAGAGATACAGTGGTATAGTTACCAGATTAAGAAAATTACTTATTTAGTCCTATTCTTTTGATTAAAAGATATTTTCACCAAGAAGCTGGCTAAATATACCACTTTTGGTCAAATTAATTTTGAGGTATTGGAGGGAGTATAAATGATGCAATGTTTATTGTGATATTTTATATGAACATGATAATAATTATTATAATTGCTCAAATTTATTTTTATATACTGTGAGTTAAGCATTATACTCAAGTATTTTGCTGTGTTATCTCATGTAACCTTTACAACAACCCTTTGAAATAGGTTCTGGTATTTTCTTCACTTTGCAGATAGGAAAATTAAGGATTAAATAAGTTTCAGCAATTTTCCTAAGATCTCCAGTGCCCATGTTCTTAATATCTTTTCTAAATAGTCAATAGACTATATTCTAAACAGCTAACAATGTTATTGAACTTCCAAAAAGGCAGTGTAGTCTTCAATTGCCTTCATAATTGAACATTATTAAGAATCTTTAAAATGGTCAGGTCAGAAATTTTACCTCAGGCAACTAAGATTATATCTGAGGCATACTGCCAAACAGTAGGCTTAACAATTCAGGGAGGACAATATCAAACAAGAATTCAACTATGAGAACACATCAAATATGGCGGGAGTCTGAAAAACATCTCATACAGATCGGGCAAATTATTCTGCCAGGTTGACTATTAATTTTCTTAATGATATTTAGAGAAACAATACATGTGCATTGTAGAAAAATAAAAAATATAGAAAAAAGAAAAAAAGAATGTCACATACCAACATCCAGAGATTGCCATTGTTAACATCTTAGTGCATATCTTTTGAATTGTGTGTGTGTGCGCGCCTATGTTGTTTAATCTGGAATAGACTTTTTTAAAAAATGACTTTTGAAAATCAAAGACCAGTTGGTCCCTGGAATATTCTATCTTTTAAGAATTTGTATAATTGTGTCCTCTTACTTCATCTGCTGTGGAAGTGATTTTAAAGGCTTGATGGATTCAGGTGAAACACTGTGAAAAAAAATCATAGATAATATTGTGTACTTCATGTTTTATCACATCAGAAGACACAGAACTTCTAGTATATTTACCATTAATTTGATAAGATTGACATTCTCTGGAGTAATGACAATCTGAACCTGCTATTGTGCATTTTATTTTATCTCTTGCGATTAAAAATTATTCTGTGTAATGTCAGCTTGGCACAAAATGAAGGTCCAGTGTCCCAGCATCCATTTACCTAAGGATTTTAACCTTGATAAATCTTGTCTGAATCAATAAGCTAACTAGAATTTGTGAAATGTTATTGTCCTAATTCTGTCATTTCTCCCACATTAATTAATTGGCATTTAAAGTAGAGCTTTCCCTCATCAACTGTTTTCAGCCTCACTTACCTCCTTGTGTGATTATGAAGTTATCTAGATGATGTCTATAAACTTTTAAATCCTAGAAGTATTCAAAGGAACACATAAAATTACTAGATATGTTCATAATGCCCAGAAAGAAGAATACATAATTCTTTATACATTTAAATCTAGTCCTCTGGAAAAGGAAGTAGATTTATTATGCATTGTTCCAGAGGGAAGTTTTGGGAAGGCAACTAATAACGCAACACAGGGAGTAAGTTTCTTGTAATTAAAGACACCCATTAACGAAAGGTTTTTCCTCACAAAGTAATAAGGAAATATTTGCCTCTAGAAATATCGGAGGCTGAATCTGTCATGGTTATTGGTCTTTAAGTCCATCTTCCTTAATTGAAATGTTAGAATTATGAGAAAATATAAAGATCTGCAGGAGAATGGAAAAGTCAACAGAAACAGTGCCTGATCTTATAAACCTTCAGAAAGCATACTAGTAAGTAAAAAAAATCCCAATAAATCTCAGTAATATAGCCAAAGTCCAAGAGATACAAACTGAGTGGGGGTCCTTACCTTTGCAATCTTCATATTGGGATCAATAGAAATACCTTCTGGAGGAAATGGAGAAGTAAATATGGGTCTGATTCTCTGTGAGGGAATTAAAGGTTTTAGGACTAGTCATTGAATTGTGGACTTCAGCTTTTTTCCTCCACCCAGGAACAGTTTACATCCCCCAGTTAGGTGGATTGAATCCTGGTATAGCATATTCAACAAAATATTAGAAGAGTTCTGGTAAAGAAGTATACCATTGGAACATCTCTTACTGCTCATCCCTGCTTCCTATTTCTTTTATTTCTATCCCTGTGCTCAGTCCCATTCCTTTAGGTAGAAAGTAACCAATCCTAAAACTGAAGACTAAAACAGTGTTGGATATGGTACAAAGATAAGCCATGTGTCTTCTGAAGTGTATCAGAGCAAAAAGAATACCTGCCTTGAGAATCATGCAGCCATCTTTCACACCCACAGCCACTAACCTCGTTAGTAAAACAACAAAGCTCTAAACCAGAACACATGTTCCAAGTTCAAATATTGATAAGAATGATAACTTGGATTTAGTCCAAAGTGACTTTCACTTTGTAAATTACCAAACCAGCAAAATTATATGAGATGAAGAATGCAAGTTAGTAGATGCCTCTCTGGTACCTCCTAATATTTTGTATGGCAGTACACCTGAAGTTTAGTGACGAGTGTGGCTCCAAATGAAATAAAATCTTCCGGGCTGGTAGATGTGGACCCACCAGTTGGTATCTCTTACGTTTTATGGCAGTACACCTGAAGTTTAGTGATGAGTGTAACTCCAAATGAAATAAAATCTTCCAGGCTGGTAGACACGGACCCACCAGTTGGTATCTTTTATGCTACTTGGGCTGGTTAACAGGCACATTATTTTCATATGGGAAAATCTGTGCTTTGGGAGGCCAAGGTGGGTGGATCAGCTGAGGTCAGGAGTTTGAGACCAGCCTAGCCAACATGGTGAAACCTCGTCTTTACTAAAAATACAAACAAATTAGCTGGGCATGGTGGCACACCCCTGTAATCCCAGCTACTTGGGAGGCTGAGGCAGGAGAACTGCTTGATCCTGGGAGGTGGAGGTTGCAGTAAGCTGAGATCGTGTCACTGCACTCCAGCCTGGGCAACAGAGTGAGACTCTGTCTCAAAAAAAAAAAAAAAAAGAAAAGAAAGAAAAAAGAAAAAGAAAATCTGTGCTGTGCCACAGCATATATACTTCCATATCCTAGCTCTTATTATATCATTGGGTCTACTTGAGTTTCTAGTACAGTAGGTCTGGCTGTGACCTGCCACCTTGCCAAAGAGGGAAAAAAGAACTCTAGAAGAAAACATAACTCAGTGGACCAAGAAAAAGACTGGCTATGATTACTAGGGGGTGGGTTAGTAATAACTTAAAATGCATGGGTACAGGATATATATTCCTTGACTTTGACTGCAAACAACAAGAACATTTCTTAATTCACATAACAAGAAGTCCAGAAACGAATGGGCTTCAGAACTGGTTGAGTCAGCAACTCAGTGATGTCACCAAGGATTCAGGTTCTTTCTATGTCTCAGCTTTGCTTCACTGCCTGTCATAAAATTGTTATCTGCTAGATATCTGCCAGCACAAAGGGGAGAATTTTTTTCCTTTGTTCAGTTTAATAGGAAATAGAACAATAATCCCCCACCTCTGTGATGAAATGTAAGCCCTTCTCTTGAATCCAATTGTATCTCTTCACTTTTTTGAGAGATGGGGTCTCATTATGTTGATCAGGCTGGACCCCAATTCCTGGGCTCAAGCAATCCTCCCATCTCAACCTCCCAAGTAGCTGGGACGACAGGCACACATCAGTGTGTCCAGGCTCTCCTTTTACTATTGTACCTTCTTCTTTCTTTTTTCCACATGCTAAACAGAGTAAACAAGACCTGCCTCCTCCCCTCTCATCCTATTTCTAGGCAGCTATGTAGTTGGTGACCTAATGACCCTCTTATTTACCTCAGATCTGCATTAGGGTAGTAGTTGATTATTATTTGATTCCCCATTTTCTACTGCTCCTTATTGTTAGAGATACAATGAATCCTGCTAGGATAAGTGGCAGGGAAGAATTTGAACAGTCTAGTGTCACAGCACCAATGTCATCAAACTAGCAATAAATCCTACCTCAATTCCTATGTGTTTTTAATTCTCTCTCATTCTTGCATATTTCTATTCCCAATAATACTATATCATTTTAATGTGCACTTTCTTAATCAGTTGTGTTGTTCTGTAATAAATCTGTGCTTATTTATATAGTATATTGATACCCAGCCATTTCATGAAATGCCATGATTCCTCCTGCCTGGGAGAGTTGGGCCAAACTTCATAGGTAAAGGGCACAGTCCTCCACAAGCACGCGTTCACTTTATACACCAGCCACAAGTCTGGGGTCCCCAATTGTTGTAGTCCATTCTGTGCTGTTCTAACAAAATATCTGAGACTAGGTAATTTATAAAAAATAGAAATTTATTTTCACTGGGCTCTGGGAAGTTCAACATCAAGGTTTGGGCTGCTTTGGTTGTCTGGTATGGGTTACTCTTCTACTTTCAAGATGGCGCCTCATTGCTACATCCTGTGGAGGGGAGGAACACCGTCCTCACATGGCAGAGGTGAACGGGCAAACCAACTGAACAATGAGTGAAGCTGCTTTTACAGGGGCCTTAATCCCATTCACAAGGGAGGAGTCTTCATGGCCTAATCACCTCTTAAAGACTCTACCTATTAATACGATTACACTATTACCTATTAATACTACCACATCACATTGCCAACACCTGAGTTTTGGAGGGGACACATTCAAACCATAGCGCCAAGCCTCCTTTACTTCTGATCAGCTGGCTACAAAGTCAGGGTTTCCCACTACCACTTCAGTTTTGATAATTCACTAGAAAAACTCACGGAACTCCAGAAGGCGCTATACTTGTGAGGACAATTTTGTTATAGTAAAAAGATACACATCAGAACCAGTCAAAGGGAGAGTCATATAGAGTCACATAGAGCAAGGTCTGAAAGGATCCAAACACACAACTTCCATCATCTTCAGGGATGCATTACCCTCGCAGCCAATTGATACTTGACAATACACAGAGATTGTCATCAGGAAATCTCATTTGAGCCTTTGGTGTCCAGAGTTTTACTGGTGCTTGAGCATGTACTGCTCATGAGGCTGATCTTTAGGCTCCAGCCCATCCTGGAGGCTTGGGCTAATACCTTTAGCCTCTAGTTCCTCTGGGTGTTAGGGCTGAAGTACTATGTTCCAAAATCTTCATCATAAATCACACCGTTGGACTGTTCACTGGTAAAAGCTCCCAGGCAAACAAAAACATTCACGTCAAGCAGAACATTCCTGGGGCCTAGAGATCTCCTCCCAGTAGCTAAAAGCAAAAGCCAGAGCTCTCTTTGGGTAAAGTTACTTCTTCACTATACAAATCCAAGTCCTTTTACAGAATGTGCATTTATTATTTTTCGTCAGCACTCTAAGTAAACAATTTTTCTCCCTAATCCTGTGTAGAATTTTAAAATCTATCAGTGCTACATTAGTGATTTTTAAAGCTTAAGAAATGCATGAATTGAAGTATATCTTCCACTTCTTCATGACAAAGATTATGTAACTTTTAGTAAGAAATAAAGGAATATTTTAGGCTGGCAGTATTAGCAGTGAATCTCCCTGAATCAATAATAAAACAGAAAGAACAAGTAGGATAGTAAAAGCAAAAACTTAAGCACAATATCTACAACTAAACTAGGTAATAAAATATTCTCAAGAACCTAAAATATAAACAAGTGGTGACAAATAACCCACATTTATAAGATCCGTCAGTGTCTGTGCAGCCAAAAGCCGAGGAAAGGCAACAGGATGTCCCTGAGAACAGAAGAACCTCAAAATCACCAACAGGTACTCACTGGAAATTGCCAGGGGACAATCTGAGAACAGAATCTAAAACGTACACTTTTAGAGTCCAATTCACAGGGACAGGATAAGACAGTTTTTGTAAGTTCTGAAATGTTAGGATTGTATGGCCATAAGGACTTTAAAAACTAAGACATCTAAGGCTCCTATTGGGACAAGATCACACTTAGGAGAAACTGCTTGGAATAGAACCCACATTGGGCAAGACAGGGACAGTAAGGGGTGGGGAAAAGAGAAGGTCTGGATAAAATGGGAAGGACAAGAGGCAGCAGACTTTGAAAAGTAAGAGAATATATATTTTATCACTTCCAAAAAAAATAGCAAATAGACCCCTAGATCACACCAGCAAAAAAGTTAACCTAATCCATTCCTACATTCAGAATATATAGAAAAATATATTTTTACTTAAATTAAGCAATGGAGAAGGATCATAATAGAATCCACACAATTTTATTATAAGACAAAATAAAATAAAGAGAAAAATAATAGCTGCAGAAGTGGCTGAAATATGAAGCATGGGGAAAAGGAAAGAACTGTAAAAAGAAGAAAATCTAGAAATCTGAATTTGGTTCCCTTGAGTCTTTGGCCAAAAATTAAGCAATGCAAGCACAAAATAAGGCACTGGAAGGCCAAGAAAAGCTATGAGTTGAAAGGGGATTCCAGAGCTTGCACAGGGCTTGGAGATGTGGGTTTCTGCCTAGCTCAAGTGAGACACTTAAATAAACCCGCAGACATTCAATTGACACACAAGAAAGGCCAAATCTAATGAGTAGGCTATTCCAGTCACAGACTAGACCTGCCATATTAAAGCTTATAAATAGTACTCTAAAGGATCAAGCTGATGCACAAGTAAATTAACTACCTGCCATAACAAAGTTCAATCCTCTTTACAAAAGAGAACAAAATTAACAGCATTCAATAAAAAATTACTACATATATAAATAAGCAGGAAAAGGTGGCCTACAATTGAGAGGAAAATCTATCGATAATAATGAGACTTACAAATCACAGAAAGTATGTATTAGAATGGAGTGTTAAGGCATATATCTTTTAGAATACAAAGTAAAACATAAACATAATGAAAGGAACCACTAGGAAATCTCAATAGAGAAATTGAAACTATTTAGAACAAACAAATGAAGACTTTGGAATGGAAAAATACGGTATCTGAAATGAAAAATTCACTGGATGGGCTTGAAAGCAGACTAGACATCAAAGAAGAAAATATCATAGGACTTTAAGACAGATTAATTTAAAAATGTCCAATTTGAAGAAAAGACAGAAAGACAATTGCTGAAAAATAAATAGAAGTTCAGAAATTTGTGGAACATAGCAAATGGTTTAATGCATAAGAGAATAGAGCTCAGATATAGATCCACACTTGAAGAGTTAACTGATTTTCTCCAAGGGTAGCAAAGCAATTCAATAAGGGAAAGAATAGTCTTTTCAACGAACAGTGCTAAAGCAATCGAATACCTCTATGGGGGAAAAAAAATGAAGCTTCATCCATATTTTTTCCTTTTTACAAGAAAAAGATCAAAATAGATAATAATCTGAAATGTAAGTTATGAGACTAGAAGAAGATAGGAAAAAAATAAGTTTAACCTCGAGATAGGCCAAGATTTTTTGACAGGACAGAAGAAGAACTAGCCAAGAAACAAACAAACAAAAACATAAAACCTGATAAGCTGGACTTCATCAAAATAAAAATCTCTGTTCAACAAAAAACACACTAAGAAAATTAGTGGGTCAGGGCCAAGATGGCCGATTAGATGCCACTGTGGTCCAAGGCACTTACAGAGAGGAATGAAAGGAGCAAATGAATTCAGTCAGCACCTTCAACTGAAATATCCAGTTTCTTGCATTAGGACTGACTAGGCAAACAACCCACGAAGAATGAAGAAAAGCAGAGTGGGGCAACAGACAGCCGCCTACTTGGGAGCAGCATAGGGGCAAAGGAACCCCCACCCCCAGCCAGGGGAAGCAGTGAGTGATTGTGTGACCCTGCCCAGGAAACCATTCTTCTCCCATGGATCCTTGCAACCTGTGGATCAGGAAATCGCCTCATGAGCCCATGCCCTCAGGGCCTTGGATCCAATACACAGAGCTGTGTGGAGTCTCGGCAGAGCAGCTGTTCAGGCACACACAGAGATCCAGGAATTTTACATATTTCGGTCCCAGGATCCCCAGCAAGGTGGGAGATCGATCTTTTCATATCCCTAGGAAGAGGGCGGAATCCAGGGAGCCAAGCAGCATTGTTCTCACAGCACCTCACAAATTAAGACCCACTGGCTTGGAATTCCACCCAGCCAATGGCAACAGGCTGGAGTCTGCCTGAGGCAGGATCAAGTTCCCAGGGGAGGGAATGCCATCTCTGTAGGTCAGTAGACTTAGTCGTTTCAGCCTGCCAGCACTGGAGAATACTAGCTGTCCAGACACGGAAGGGTCCCCCACAACACAGCATAACTGCCTTGTCAGCTGTTAGCCAGACTGCTTCTTTAAGCAGGACCCCAATCCATTGTTCCTCACTTGGAGGGACCTCCCTGCCAGGGCTTCAGCCACTTCAGCCAGGGTTGTACAGACAGCTCTGATCACTCCTTGGGATGGAGATCATGGGGTAGGGGGTGGCTGCCATCTCTGCAGTTTGGTAGACTCAGCAGTTCCAGCCTGCTAACTGTGGAGAACCCAAACAGTCTGGATGAGTAAGGGTCCCCCTCAATGAAGCACACCTGCTCTACCAAAAAAGCAGCCGGACTGATTCTTTAAGCATGTTCCTGATCCTGTTTCTCCTGACTGGGTGAGACCTCCCAACAGGTGTCTCCAGCCACCTACTACAGGCATGTTCAAACCAGCAACAGGTCAGTACCCCCTGGGACAGAGCTTCCAGAGGAAGCAGCAGGCTGCCATCTTTGCAGTTTCATAGCCTACACTGGTGATACCTCCAGGTATGGGACAAACCAAGGCAACTAGGGTCTGGAGCAGACTGCCAGCAAACCACAGCAGCCCTATGGAAGAGTGGCCTGACTATTAAAAGAAAAACAAACAAAAAAACCCAACAATATCCACAAAAAAGATCCCACAAAATGCCATTCAAAGGTCAGCAACCTCAAATATCAAAAGTAGATAAGCCCACAAAGATGAGAAAGAATCAATCAAAAAATGCTGAAAACAAAAAACCAGAGTGCCTCTTCTCATCTAAATGACCACAACACCTTCCCAACAAGGGCACAGAACTGGGCTGAGGCTGAGATGGCTGAATTGACAGAAGTAAGCCTCAGAAGATGAGTAATAATGAACTTCACTGAGAGCTAAAGGAGCGTGTTCTAACCCAATGCAAAGAAGCCAAGAATCATGATAAAACAATACATGAACAAATAGCCGGAACAGCCGGTTTAGAGAGGAATGTAATCAATTTGATGGAGCTGAAAAACACAACATCAGTACAATGCAGTCACAAGTATCAATAGCAGAACAGACAAAGCATAGGAAAGAATATCAGAGCTGGAAGTGTACCTTTCTGAAATAAGACAGGCAGACAAGAATGGGGAAAAATGAATGAAAAGGAATGAACAAAACCTGCAAGAAATATGGGATTATGTGAAGAGAATGAACCTACAACTGATTGGGGTACCTGAAAGAGATGGGGAGAATGGAACCAAGTTGGAAAACATACCTCAGGATATTATCCAGGAGAACTTCCCCAACCTAGCAAGACAGGCCAACATTCAAATACATGAAATGCAGAGAACCCCAATAAGATACTCCACAAGAAGATAAACTCCAAGACACATAATCATTAGATTCTCTAAGGTTGAAATAAAAGAAAAAATGCTAAGGGCAGCCAGAGAGAAAGTCCAGATCACCTACAAAGGGAAGTCCATCAGACTAACAGCAGATGTCTCAGTGGAAACCCTACAAGCCAGAAGAGATTAGGAGCCAATATTCAATATTCTTAAAGAAAATAATTTTCAACCCAGAATTTTATATCTAGCCAAACTAAGCCTCCTAAGCAAAGAAATAAGATCCTTTTCAGACAAGCAAATGCTGAAGGAATTTGTCACCAACAGTCCTGCCTTGCAAGAGCTTCTGGAGGAAGCACAAAATATGAAAAGGAAAACCTATTACCAGCCACTATAAAAACACACTGGCAGTACACAGACCGGTGACACTATGAAGCACCTACATTAGCAAGTGTGCAAAATAACCAGCTAACACCATGATGAAAGGATCAAATTCACACATAACAATACTAACCTTGGTTTCCTGGACAAGATGGCCTAATAGCAACAGCTCCAGTCTGTAGCTCCCAGCGAGACCAACGCAGAAGGCAGGTGATTTCTGCATTTCCAATTGAGGTAACCGGTTCATCTCACTGGGGCTGGTTAGACAGGAAGTACAGCCCACAAAGTGGGGGAGAAGCAGGGTGGGGTGTCACCCCACCCAGGAAGTGCAAGAAGTCAGGGAAATCCCACCCCTAGCCAAGGGAGGCCATGAGGAACTGTGCTGTCAGGGATGGTGCTATCCAGCCCAGATATTATACTTTTCCCACAGTCTTCACAACCTGCAGACCAGGAGATTCCCTCAGGTGCCTACACCATGAGGACCCTGGTTTCAAGCATAAAACTGGGTGGCTATTTGGGCAGACACAGAGCTAGCTGCAGGAGTTTTTTGTTTCTGTTTTTCATATCCCAATGGCTCCTGGAACACCAGCGAGATAGACCCGTTCACTCCTGTGCAAAGGGGGCTGAAGCCAGGGAGCCAAGTGGTCTTGCTCAGCAGATCCCACTCCCATGGAGCCCAGCAAGCTAAAATCCACTGGCTTGAAATTCTTGCTGCCAGCACAGCAGTCTGAAGTGGACCTGGGATGCTTGAGTTTGGTGGGGGTAAGGGCATCTGCCATTACTGAGGCTTGAGTAGGTGGTCTTCCCCTCACAGTGTAAACAAAGCCACCTGGAAGTTTGGACTGGGCAGAGCCCACCACAGCTCAGCAAAGCCACTATAGCCAGACTGCCTCTCTAGATTCCTCCTCTCTGGGCCGGGCATCTCTGAAAGAAAGGCAGCAGCCCCTGTCAGGGGCTTATAGACAAAACTATCACCTCCCTGAGACAGAGAACCTGGGGGAAGGGGCAGCTATGGGTGCAGCTTCAGCAGACTTAAACATTCCTGCCTGCCAGCTCTGAAGAGAGCAATGGATAGCCCAGCATAGCACTTGAGCACTGCTAAGGAACAGAATGCCTCCTCAAGAAAGTCCCTGACCCCAGTACCTCCTGACAAGGAGACACCTCCCAGCAGGGGTCAACAGACACCTCATACAGGAGAGATCTAGCTGGCATCTGGCAGGTGTCCCTCTGGAACGAAGCCTCCAGAAGAAGGAGCAGGCAGGAATCTTTGCTGTTCTGCAGTCTCTGCTGGTGATACCCAGGCAAACAGGATCTGAAGTTGACCCCCAGAAAACTCCAGCAGACCTGCAGAAGAGGGGCCTGACTGTTAGAAGAAAAACTAGCAAACAGAAAGAAATAACATCAACATCAACAAAAAGGATGACCACGCAAAAATTCCATCTGAAGGTCACCAAAAGCAAAGACCAAAGGTAGATCAATCGAAGAAGATTAGGAACAACCAGCACAAACAGGCTGAAAGTTCCAAAAAACAGAATGCCTCTACTCCTCCAAAGGATCACAACTCCTCACCAGCAAGGGTACAAAACTGGATGGAGAATGAGTTTGATGAATTGACAGAAGTAGGCTTCAGAAGGTGGTCAATAACAAACTCCTCCAAGCTAAAGGAGCATGTTCTAACCCAATGCAAGGAAGCTAGGAACTTTGATAAAAGGTTAGAGGAATTGCTAACTAGAATAACCAGTTTAGAGAAGAACATAAATGACCTGATGGAGCTGAAAAACACAGCATGAGAACTTTGTGAAGCATACATGATTATCAATAGCTGAATTGATCAAGTGGAAGAAATGATATCAGAGATTGAAGATCAACTTAATGAAATACAGCGTGGAGACAAGATTAGAGAAAAAAGAATAAAAAGGAATGAACACAGTCTCCAAGAAATATGGGACTATCTGAAAAGACCAAACCTACATTTGATTGGTATAACTGAAAGTGACGGTGAGAATGGAACCCTGTTGGAAAAGACACTTCAGGATATTATCCAGGAGAACTTCTGCAACCTAGCAAGAAAGGCCAACATTCAAATGCAGGAAATACAGAGAACACCACAGAGATACTCCTCAAGAAGAGCAACCCCAAGACACATAATCATCAGATTCACCAAGGTTGAAATGAAGGAAAAAATGTTAAGAGCAGCCAGAGAGAAAGGGTAGGTTACTCACAAAAGGAAGCCCATCAAACTAACAGCGGATCTCTCTGCCAAAACCCTAAGAAGGAAGAGAGTGGGGGACAATATTCAACATTCTTAAAGAAAAGAATTTTCAACCCAGAATTTCATACCTAGCCAAACTTAGCTTCGTAAGTGTAGGGGAAATAAAATCCTTTCCAGACGAATGAATGCTGAGGAATTTTGTCACCACCAGGCCTGGCTTACAAGGGCTCCTGAAGGAAGCATTAAATATGGAGAGGAAAAACCAGCACTAGCCACTGAAAAAATAAACCAAAATGTAAAGAACATCAACACTATGAAGAAACTGCAACAACTCATGGGCAAAATAATGCACTAGTATCATAATGACAGGATCAGATTCACACATAACAGTATTACCCTTAAATGTAAATGGGCTAAATCCCCCAATTAAAAGACAGAGACTGGCAAACTGGATTAGGAGTCAAGACCTATTGGTGTGCTGTATTCAGGAGACCCACCCATCTCACGTGTAAAGACACACAGGCTCAAAATAAAGGATGGAGGAATGTTTACCAAGCAAATAGAAAGCGAAAAGAAACAGGGATTGCAATCCTAACCTCTGATAAAACAGACTTTAAACCAACAAAGGTCAAAAAAGACAAAGAAGGGCATTACATAATGGTAAAAGGATCAATGCAACAAGAAGTGGTAATTATCCTAAATATATATGCACCCAATACAGGAGCACCCAGATTCATAAACCAAGTTCTTAGAGACCTACAAAGAGACTTAGACTCCCACACAATAATAGTGGGAGACTTTACCACCCCACTGTCAATATTAGACAGATCAACAAGACAGAAAATTAATAAGGAAATTCAGGACTTGAACTCAGCCCTGGACCAAGTGGACCTAATAGACATCGACAGAACTCCCCGCTCCAAATCAACAGAATATACATTCTTCTCAGCAGCAAATACCACTTATTCTAAAATCAACCACATAATTGGAAGTAAAACACTCCTCACCAAATGCAAAAGAACGGAAATCATAACAGTCTCTCAGACCACAGTGCAACCAAATTAGAACTCAGGATTAAGAAACTCACTCTAAACTGCACAACTATATGGAAACCAAACAACCTGCTCCTGAATGACTACTGGGTAAATAATGAAATTAAGGCAGAAATAAATAAGTTTTTTGAAACCAATGAGAACAAAGACATAATGTACCAGAATCTCTGGGCCACAGCTAAAGCAGTGTTTAGAAGGAAATTTATAGCACTAAATGCCCACAGGAGAAAGCAGGAAAGATCTAAAATCAACCCCCTAACATCACAATTAAAAGAACAAGAGAAGCAAAGGCAAACAAATTCAAAAGGTAGCAGAAGACAAGAAATAACTAAGATCAGAGCAGAACTGAACGAGGTAGAAACACAAAAAACACTTCAAAAAAATCAATGAATTCAGGAACTGGTTTTTTGAAAAGGTTAACAAAATAGATAGACTGCTAACCAGACTAACAAAGAAGAAAAGAGAGAAGAATCAAATAGATGCAATAAAAAATGACAAAGGGGAGATCACCACTGATTCCACAGAAAAACAAACGACCATCAGATAATACTATAAACACCTCTATGCAAATAAGCTAGGAAATCTTGAAGAAATGGATAAATTCCCAGACACATACACCCTCCCAAGACTAAACCAGGAAAAAGTAAAATCCCTGAATAGACAAATAACAAGATCTGAAATTGAGGCAGGATAGCTTACCAACCAAAAAAAGCCCAGGACCAGACAGATTCACAGCCAAATTCTACCAGAGATACAAAGAGGAGCTGGTACCATTCCTTCTGAAACTATTCCAAACATTAGACATACAGGGACTCCTCCCTAACTCCTTTTATAAGGCCAGCATCATCCTGATACCAAAACCTGACAGACACACAACAAAAAAGAAAATTTCAGGCCAATATCCCTGATGAACATTGATGTGAAAATCTGCAAAAAAATACTGGTAAACCAAATCCAGCAATACATCAAAAAGCTTATCCACCATGATCAACTTGGCTTCATCTCACCAAAACAGCATGGTATTTGTAACTAAACAGATATATAGACCAATGCAACAGAACAGAGGCCTCACAAATAACACCACACATCCACAACAATCTGATCTTTGATAAACCTAACAGAAACAAGCCATGGGGATAGGATTCTTATTATTATTCTTATTATTATTCTATCTAATAAGTGGTGTTGGGAAAACTGGCTAGCCATATGCAGAAAACTGGAAATGAATCCCTTCCTTACACCTTATACAAAAATTAACTCAAGGTGGATTAAAGATTTAAACATAAGACCTAAAACCATAAAAATCCTAGAAGAAAATCTAGGCAATACCAATCAGGATGCAGGCATGGGCAAAGACTTCATGACCAAAACATCAAAACCAATGGTAACAAAAGTCAAAATTTACAAATGGGAAATGAGTAAACTAAAGAGCTTCTGCACAGCAAAAGAAACTATCACCAGAATGAATAGGCAACCTACAGAATGGGAGAAAATTTTTGCAATCTATCCATCTGATAAAGGCCTAATATCCAGAATCCACAAGGAACTTCAACAAATTTACAAAGAAAAAAAAAAAAAAGAACATCAAAAAGTGGGCATAGGATATGAACAGACACTTCTCAAAAGACATTTATGCCACCATATGCCGGCAACATACATATGAAAAAAAGCTCATCATCACCGATCATTAGAGAAATGTAAACCAAAACCACAATCAGATATTATCTCACATCTGTTAGAATGGCGATCATTAACAAGTCAGGAAACAACAGATGCTGGAGAGGATGTGGAGAAATAGGAACACTTTTACACTGTTGGTGGGAATGTAAATTAGTTCAACCATTGTGAAAGACAATGTGGCAATTCTTCAAGGACCTACAACTAGAAATACCATTTGACCCAGCAATCCCATTACTGGGTATATACCCAAAGGATTATAAATCATTCTACTATAAAGACACATGCACACATATGTTTATTGCAGCACTATGCACAATAGCAAAGACTTGGAACCAACCCAAATGCCCATTAATGTTAGACTGGATAAAGAAAACGTGGCACATATATGCCATGGAATACTATGCAGTCATAAAAAAGAATGAGTTCGTCTCCTTTACAGGGACATGGATGAAGTTGAAAACTGTCATTCTCAGCAAACTAACATAGGAACAGAAAACCAAACACCGCATGTTCTCACTCATCAGTGGGAGATGAACAATGAAAACATATGGGCACAGGGAGGGCAACATCACTCACCAGGGCCTTTCAGGGGGTCGGGGGCAAGAGGAGGGATAGCATTAGGAGAAATACCTAATGTAGATGACAGGTTGATGGGTGTAGCAAACCATCATGGCACATGTATACCTATGTAACAAACCTGCACGTTCAGCTCATGTATCCCAGAACTTAAAGTGTATATATATATACAGTAACCTTAAATGTAAATGGGCTAAATGCCCCAAATAAAAGACACAGAATGGAAAGCTGGATAAAGACTGAAGACCCGTTGCTGTGCTGTCTTCAAGAGATCCATCTAACATGCAAAGACAAACATTAGGATCAAAATAAAGGAATGGAGGGAAATTTACCAAGCAAATGAAAAACAGAAAAAAGCAGATGTTGCAATCCTAGTTTCTGACAAAGCAGACTTTAAACCAACACAGATTTTTTAAAAAAGACAAAGAAGGATATTACATAATGGTTAAGGACTCAATTCAACAGGTAGAGCTAACTATCCTAAATATATATGCACCCAATACAAGAGCACCCATATTCATAAAGCAAGCTGTTAGAGACCTATAAAGAGACTTAGACTCTCACACAATAATTGTGGGAGACTTTAGCACCCCATTAACAATATTAGACTATCAAGACAGAAAATTAACAAAAATATACAGGGCCTGAATTCAGATCTGGACCAAATACACCTAGTAGATATCTACAGAACTGTCTACTTCAAAACAACAGAATATACATTTTTCTCATTGCCACACAGCACTTATTCTAAAATTGATAACATAATTTGAAGTAAAACTCTTTTCAGCAAGTGTAAAAGAAATAACTGAAATCATAACAGTCGTTCAGACCACAGCACAAACAAATTAGAACTCAAGATTAAGAAATTCACTCAAAACCAGCTGGGCACAGTGGCTCATGCCTGTAATTCCAGCACTTTGGGAAGCTGAGGCAGGCAGATCATGAGGTCAGGAGTTCGAGACCAGCCTGGTCAATATGGTGAAACCCCGTCTCTACTAATAAAATACAAAAAATTACCTGGGCGTGGTGGCACATGCCTGTAGTCCCAGCTACTCAGGAGGCTGAGGCAGGAAAATCGCTTGAACCTGGGAGGTGGAGGTTGCAGTGAGCCAAGATCACACCACCGCACTCCAGCCTGGACAACAGAGTTAGAGTTTATCTCAAAAAAAAAAGAAAAGAAAGAAAGAAAGAAATTCACTCAAAACCACACAACTACATGGAAATTGAACAACCTGCTCTAGAATGACTCGGGTAATTAATGAAATTAAGGCAGAAATCAAGAAGTTCTTTGAAACTAATGAGAACCAAGAGATAACATACTAGAATTCCTGGAATGCAGCTAAAGCAGCATTAAGAGGGAAATTTATAACACTAAATGCCCACATCAAAAAGATAGAAAGATCTCAAGTTGACAACTTAACATCACAACTAACAGAACTAGAGAACCGAGAGGAAACAAATCCCAAAGCTAACAGTAGACAAGAAATTACCAAGATCAGAGCTGAACTGAAAGAGATGACATGAAAAACCCTGCAAAAAACTAACAAATCCAGAAGATGGTTTTTTGAAAAAAATAATAAAATAGATAGACCACTAGCTAGACTAATTAAAAGAAACACAATCAGAAATAAGAAGGATATCACCACTGACCCCACGGAAATGCAAACCACCATCAGAGAATATTATAAACACCTCTATGCACATAAACTAGAAAATCTAGAAGAAATGGATAAATTCCTGGACCGCTACACTCTCTCAAGACTGAACCAGGAAGAAACTGAATCCCTGAATAGACCAATAATGAGTTCTGAAATAGAGACAGTAATAAATAGCCTACCAACCAAAAAAAGCCCAGGACCAGATGAATATACAGCTAAATTCTACCACAGTACAAAGAAGAACCGATAATATTTCTACTGAAACTATTTCAAACAATTGAAAAGGAGGAACTCCTCCTTAACTCATTCTATGAGGCCAGCATCATCCTTATACCAAAACCTGGCAGAAATACAACAACTTCAAGCCAATATCTTTGATGAACATAGATGCAATAATCCTCAATAAAATACTGTCAAACTGAATCCAGCAGCACATCAAAAGTTTATCCAACATGATCAAGTTGGTTTCATCCTTGGGATGCAATGTTGGTTCAACATATGCAAAGCAATAAATGTGATTCATCACATAAACAGAACTAAAGACAAAAACCAGATGATTATCTCAAAAGATGCAGAAAAGGTCTTTGATAACGTTCAACATCCCTTCATGTTAAAAACTTTCAATAAACTAGGTATTGAAAGAACATACCTCAAAATAGTAAGAGTCATACATGACAAACTCACAGCCAGTATCATAGTGAGTGGGCAAAAGCTGGAAGCATTCCCCTTGAAAACTGGCACAAGACAAGAATGCCCTGTCTCACCACTCATATTCAACATAGTATTGGAAGTTCTGGCTGGGGCAATAAGGCAAGAGAAAGAAATATGCTGTATTCAAATAGGAAGAGAGGAAGTCAAATTTTCTTTTTTCGCAGATGACTTGATTCTATATCTAGAAAACCTCATCATCTCAGCCCAAAAGTTTCTTAAGCTAATAAGCAACTTCAGCAGTCTCAGGATATAAAATCAATGTGCAAAATTGGCTAGCATTCCTATACACCAACAACAGGCAATCA
Source organism: Rhinopithecus roxellana (assembly GCF_007565055.1). Lineage (NCBI taxonomy): Eukaryota > Metazoa > Chordata > Mammalia > Primates > Cercopithecidae > Rhinopithecus > Rhinopithecus roxellana. Next base: position 54,858,907 of record NC_044564.1, on the reverse strand, counting down.
GAGAGCCAAATCATGAATGAACTCCCATTCACAATTGCTACAAAGAGAATAAAATACCTCTGAATACAGGTAATAAGGGAAGTGAAGGACCTCTTCAAGGAGAACTACCAACCACTACACAAAGAAATTAGAGAGGACACAAACAAATGGGAAAACATTCCATGCTTGTGGGTAGAAAGAATCAATATCATGAAAATGGTCATACTGCCCAAAGTAATTTATATATTCAATGCTATTCCCATTTAGCAACCATTGAAATTCTTTACAGACTTAGAAAAACAAAACTATTTTAGAATTCATATGGAATCAAAAAAGAGCCCAAATAACCAAGACAATCCTAAGCAAAAAGAACAAAGCTGGAGGCATCACACTGCCCAATTTCTTTTTTTTTTTTTTTTTTTTTTTTTTTTTTTTTTTTTATGTTTTATCATTTATTTATTTTTTTTTTTATTATACTTTAAGTTCTAGGGTACATGTGCATAACGTGCAGGTTTGTTACATATGTATACTTATGCCATGTTGGTGTGCTGCACCCATCAACTCGTCAGCACCCATCAATTCATCATTTATATCATGTATAACTCCCCAATGCAATCCCTCCCTCCTCCCCCCTCCCCCCTCCCCATGATAGACCCCAGTGTGTGATGTTCCCCTTCCCGAGTCCAAGTGATCTCATTGTTCAGTTCCCACCTATGAGTGAGAACATGCGGTGTTTGGTTTTCTCTTCTTGTGATAGTTTGCTAAGAATGATGGTTTCCAGCTGCATCCATGTCCCTACAAAGGACGCAAACTCATCCTTTTTTATGGCTGCATAGTATTCCATGGTGTATATGTGCCACATTTTCTTAATCCAGTCTGTCACAGATGGACATTTGGGTTGATTCCAAGTCTTTGCTATTGTGAATAGTGCCGCAATAAACATACGTGTACATGTGTCTTTGTAGTAGACTAATTTATAATCCTTTGGGTATATACCCAGTAGTGGGATGGCTGGGTCATATGGTACATCTAGTTCTAGATCCTTGAGGAATTGCCATACTGTTTTCCATAATGGTTGAACTAGTTTACAATCCCACCAACAGTGTAAAAGTGTTCCTATTTCTCCACATCCTCTCCAACACCTGTTGTTTCCTGACTTCTTAATGGTTGCCATTCTAACTGGTGTGAGATGGTATCTCATTGTGGTTTTGATTTGCATTTCTCTGATGGCCAGTGATGATGAGCATTTTTTCATGTGTCTGTTGGCTGTATGAATATCTTCTTTTGAGAAATGTCTGTTCATATCCTTTCCCCACTTTTTGATGGGGTTGTTTGTTTTTTTCTCGTATATTTGTTTGAGTTCTTTGTAGATTCTGGATATTAGCCCTTTGTCAGATGAGTAGGTTGCAAAAATTTTCTCCCATTCTGTAGGTTGCCTGTTCATTCTGATGGTAGTTTCTTTTGCTGTGCAAAAGCTCTTAAGTTTAATTAGATCCCATTTGTCAATTTTGGCTTTTGCTGCCGTTGCTTTTGGTGTTTTAGACATGAAGTCCTTGCCCATGCCTATGTCCTGAATGGTACTACCTAGATTTTCTTCTAGGGTTTTTATGGTATTAGGTCTAACATTTAAGTCTCTAATCCATCTTGAATTAATCTTCGTATAAGGGGTAAGGAAAGGATCCAGTTTCAGCTTTCTACTTATGGCTAGCCAATTTTCCCAGCACCATTTATTAAATAGGGAATCCTTTCCCCATTTCTTGTTTCTCTCAAGTTTGTCAAAGATCAGATGGCTGTAGATGTGCGGTATTATTTCTGAGGACTCTGTTCTGTTCCATTGGTCTATATCTCTGTTTTGGTACCAGTACCATGCTGTTTTGGTTACTGTAGCCTTGTAGTATAGTTTGAAGTCAGGTAGCGTGACGCCTCCAGCTTTGTCCTTTTGACTTAGGATTGTCTTGGCAATGCGGGCTCTTTTTTGGTTCCATATGAACTTTAAAGCAGTTTTTTCCAATTCTGTGAAGAAACTCATTGGTAGCTTGATGGGGATGGCATTGAATCTATAAATAACCTTGGGCAGTATGGCCATTTTCACGATATTGATTCTTCCTATCCATGAGCATGGTATGTTCTTCCATTTGTTTGTGTCCTCTTTTATTTCACTGAGCAGTGGTTTGTAGTTCTCCTTGAAGAGGTCCTTTACATCCCTTGTAAGCTGGATTCCTAGGTATTTTATTCTCTTTGAAGCAATTGTGAATGGAAGTTCATTCCTGATTTGGCTCTCTGCTTGTCTGTTGCTGGTGTATAAGAATGCTTGTGATTTTTGCACATTAATTTTGTATCCTGAGACTTTGCTGAAGTTGCTTATCAGCTTAAGGAGATTTTGGGCTGAGACGATGGGGTTTTCTAAATATACAATCATGTCATCTGCAAACAGGGACAATTTGACTTCTTCTTTTCCTAACTGGATACCCTTGATTTCTTTCTCTTGCCTGATTGCCCTAGCCAGAACTTCCAACACTATGTTGAATAGGAGTGGTGAGAGAGGGCATCCCTGTCTTGTGCCAGTTTTCAAAGGGAATTTTTCCAGTTTTTGCCCATTCAGTATGATATTAGCTGTGGGTTTGTCATAAATAGCTCTTATTATTTTGAGGTACGTTCCATCAATACCGAATTTATTGAGCGTTTTTAGCATGAAGGGCTGTTGAATTTTGTCAAAAGCCTTTTCTGCATCTATTGAGATGATCATGTGGTTCTTGTCTTTGGTTCTGTTTATATGCTGGATTACGTTTATTGATTTGCGAATGTTGAACCAGCCTTGCATCCCAGGGATGAAGCCCACTTGATCATGGTGGAAAAGCTTTTTGATGTGCTGCTGAATCCGGTTTGCCAGTATTTTATTGAGGATTTTTGCATCAATGTTCATCAGGGATATTGGTCTAAAATTCTCTTTTTTTGTTGTGTCTCTGCCAGGCTTTGGTATCAGGATGATGTTGGTCTCATAAAATGAGTTAGGGAGGATTCCCTCTTTTTCTATTGATTGGAATAGTTTCAGAAGGAATGGTACCAGCTCCTCCTTGTACCTCTGGTAGAATTCAGCTGTGAATCCATCTGGTCCTGGACTTTTTTTGGTGGGTAGGCTATTAATTGTTGCCTCAATTTCAGAGCCTGCTATTGGTCTATTCAGGGATTCAACTTCTTCCTGGTTTAGCCTTGGGAGAGTGTAAGTGTCCAGGAAATTATCCATTTCTTCTAGATTTTCTAGTTGATTTGCGTAGAGGCGTTTATAGTATTCTCTGATGGTAGTTTGTATTTCTGTGGGGTCAGTGGTGATATCCCCTTTATCATTTTTTATTGCATCGATTTGATTCCTCTCTCTTTTTTTCTTTATTAGCCTTGCTAGCGGTCTGTCAATTTTGTTGATCTTTTCAAAAAACCAACTCCTGGATTCATTGATTTTTTGGAGGGTTTTTTGTGTTTCTATCTCCTTCAGTTCTGCTCTGATCTTAGTTATTTCTTGCCTTCTGCTAGCTTTTGAATGTGATTGCTCTTGCCTCTCTAGTTCTTTTAATTGTGATGTTAGAGTGTCAATTTTAGATCTTTCCTGCTTTCTCTTGTGGGCATTTAGTGCTATAAATTTCCCTCTACACACTGCTTTAAATGTGTCCCAGAGATTCTGGTATGTTGTATCTTTGTTCTCATTGGTTTCAAAGAACATCTTTATTTCCGCTTTCATTTCGTTATGTACCCAGTAGTCATTCAGGAGCAGGTTGTTCAGTTTCCATGTAGTTGAGCGGTTTTGATTGAGTTTCTTAGTCCTGAGTTCTAGTTTGATTGCACTGTGGTCTGAGAGACAGTTTGTTATAATTTCTGTTCTTTTACATTTGCTGAGGAGTACTTTACTTCCAATTATGTGGTCAATTTTGGAATAAGTGCGATGTGGTGCTGAGAAGAATGTATATTCTGTTGATTTGGGGTGGAGAGTTCTATAGATGTCTATTAGGTCCGCTTGGTGCAGAGATGAGTTCAATTCCTGGATATCCTTGTTAACTTTCTGTCTCGTTGATCTGTCTAATGTTGACAGCGGAGTGTTGAAGTCTCCCATTATTATTGTATGGGAGTCTAATTCTCTTTGTAAGTCTCTAAGGATTTGCTTTATGAATCTGGGTGCTCCTTTATTGGGTGCATATATATTTAGGAGAGTTAGCTCTTCCTGTTGAATTGATCCCTTTACCATTATGTAATGGCCTTCTTTGTCTCTTTTGATCTTTGATGGTTTAAAGTCTGTTTTATCAGAGACTAGGATTGCAACCCCTGCTTTTTTTTGTTCTCCATTTGCTTGGTAGATCTTCCTCCATCCCTTTATTTTGAGCCTATGTATGTCTCTGCATGTGAGATGGGTCTCCTGAATACAGCAGACGGATGGGTCTTGACTCTTTATCCAGTTTGCCAGTCTGTGTCTTTTAATTGGAGCATTTAGTCCATTAACATTTAAGGTTAATATTGTTATGTGTGAACTTGATCCTGCCATTATGATATTAACTGGTTATTTTGCTCGTTAGTTGATGCAGTTTCTTCCTAGCCTCGATGGTCTTTACATTTTGCCATGTTTTTGCGATGGCTGGTACCGGTTGTTCCTTTCCATGTTTAGGGCTTCCTTCAGGGTCTCTTGTAAGGCAGGCCTGGTGGTGACAAAATCTCTAAGCATTTGCTTATCTGTAAAGGATTTTATTTCTCCTTCACTTATGAAACTTAGTTTGGCTGGATATGAAATTCTGGGTTGAAAATTCTTTTCTTTAAGAACGTTGAATATTGGCCCCCACTCTCTTCTGGCTTGTAGAGTTTCTGCCGAGAGATCTGCTGTTAGTCTGATGGGCTTCCCTTTGTGGGTGACCCGACCTTTCTCTCTGGCTGCCCTTAAGATTTTTTCCTTCATTTCAACTTTGGTGAATCTGGCAATTATGTGTCTTGGAGTTGCTCTTCTGGAGGAGTATCTTTGTGGCGTTCTCTGTATTTCCTGAATTTGAATGTTGGCCTGCCCTACTAGGTTGGGGAAGTTCTCCTGGATGATATCCTGAAGAGTGTTTTCCAACTTGGTTCCATTTTCCCCCTCACTTTCAGGCACCCCAATCAGACGTAGATTTGGTCTTTTTACGTAATCCCATACTTCTTGCAGGCTTTGCTCATTTCTTTTTCTTCTTTTTTCTTTTGGTTTCTCTTCTCGCTTCATTTCATTCATTTGATCTTCAATCGCTGATACTCTTTCTTCCAGTTGATCGAGTCGGTTACTGAAGCTTGTGCATTTGTCACGTATTTCTCGTGTCATGGTTTTCATCTCTGTCATTTCGTTTATGATCTTCTCTGCATTAATGAGTCTAGCTGTCAATTCTTCCACTCTTTTTTCAAGATTTTTAGTTTCTTTGCGCTGGGTACGTAATTCCTCCTTTAGCTCTGATAAGTTTGATGGACTGAAGCCTTCTTCTCTCCTCTCGTCCAAGTCATTCTCTGACCAGCTTTGATCCGTTGCTGGTGATGGGCTGCGCTCCTTTGCAGGGGGAGATGCGCTCTTATTTTTTGAATTTCCAGCTTTTCTGCCCTGCTTCTTCCCCATCTTTGTGGTTTTATCTGTCTCTGGTCTTTGATGGTGGTGACGAACTGATGGGGTTTTGGTATAGGTGTCCTTCCTGTTTGATAGTTTTCCTTCTGACAGTCAGAAGGACTCTCTGTTGGTCTGTTGGAGATTGCTTGAGGTCCACTCCAGACCCTGTTTGCCTGGGTATCAGCAGCAGAGGTTGCCGAAGATAGAATATTGCTGAACAGCGAGTGTACCTGTCTGATTCTTCCTTTGGAAGTTTCCTCTCAGGGGTGTACTCCACCCTGGGAGGTGTGGGGTGTCAGACTGCCCCTAGTGGGGGATTTCTCCCAGCTAGGCTACTCAGGGGTCAGGGACACACCTGAGCAGGCAGTCTGTCCGTTCTCAGATCTCAACCTCCGCGTTGGGAGATCCGCGGCTCTCCCCAAAGCTGTCAGACAGAGTCGTTCGCGTCTGCACCGGCTCCCGCTACTTCCCCTGTTGGTCTTCAGCTGTGCGCTGTCCCCAGAGGTGGAGACTACAGAGACAGGCAGGCTTCCTTGAGCTGCTGTGAGCTCCACCCAGTTCGAGCTTCCCAGCAGCTTTGTTTACCTACTTAAGCCTCAGCAATGGCGGGCGCCCCTCCCCCAGCCTCGCTGCTGCCTTGCGGATAGATCGCGGCAGACTGCTGTGTTAGCAGTGAGGGAGGCTTCGTGGGCGTGGGACCCTCCCGGCCAGGTGTGAGATATATTCTCCTGGAATGCCTGTATGCTTACAGCGCAGTATTGGGGTGGGAGTTACCCGATTTTCCAGGTGTTGTGTGTCTCAGTTCCCCTGGCTAGGAAAACGGATCCCCTTCCCCCTTGCGCTTCCAGGTGAGGCGATGCCTCGCCCTGCTTCAGCTCTCGCTGGTCAGGCTGCAGCAGCTGACCAGCACCGATTGTCCGGCACTCCCTAGTGAGATGACCCCAGTACCTCAGTTGAAAATGCAGAAATCACCGGTCTTCTGTGTCGCTCGCGCTGGGAGTTGGAGACTGGAGTTGTTCCTATTCGGCCATCTTGCTCCGCCCCCCCCCAATTTCAAACTATACTACAAGGCTACAGAAACCAAAACAGCATCGTACCTGTACACACAGACCAAAGGAACAGAATAGAGAACTCAGAAATAAGACCACACACCTCCAACCATCTGACATTCAACAAACCTGACAAAAACAAACAACGGGGAAAGGATTCCCTATATAATAAATGGTGCCGTGAGAATTGGCTAGCCGTATGCAAAATATTAAAACTGGACCCGTTACTTATACCATATAAAAAATTAACTCAAGATGAATTAAAGACTTAAATGTAAAACCCAAAACTATAAAAACTTTAGAAGGAAATCTAGGCAATACCATTCAGGCCATAGGCATAGGCAAAAATTTCATGATGAAAATGCTAAAAGCAATTGTAACAAAAGCAAAAATTGACAAATGGGTTCTAATTAAACTAAAGAGGTTCTGCATAGCAAAAGAAACTATCATCAGAGTGAACACACAACCTATAAAATGGGAGAAAATTTATGCAATCTATTCATCTGGCAAAGATCTAATATCCAGAGTACACAAGGAGCTTAAACAAATTTACAAGAAAAAAGGCAAACAACCCCATTAAAAAGTGGGCAAAGGACATAAGCAGACACTCCTCAAAAGAAAACATATGCTGTCAATAGATATATATAAGAAAAAGCTCAACATCACAGATTATTAGAGAAATGTAAACCAAAAACACAATGAGATACCATCTCATGCCAGTCAGAATGGCTATTATTAAAAGGTCAAAAAAACAACAGATGCTAGTGACATTGTGGAGAAAGCGATCGCTTTTACACTGTTGGTGGGAGTGTAAATTAGTTCAACCACTGTAAAAGTCAGTGTGGCAATTCCTCAAACAGCTAAAGGCAGAAATTACATTTGACCCAGCAACTCTACTAACGGGTATATATCCAAAGGAATATGAATCATTCTGTTATGAAGATACATGCACATGTATGTTCATTATTAAAGCACTATTCACAATAACAAAGTCACATAGTCAACCTCAATGCCCATCAGTGGTAGACTGGATAAAGAAAATGTGGTATGTATACACCATGGAATACTATGCATCCATAAAAAGGAATGAGATCATGTCCTTTAACAGGGACATGGATGGAATGGGAATCCATTGTCCTCAGTAAACCAAAGCAGGAACAGAAAACCAAAAACCACATGTTCTCACAAGTGGGAGCTGAATGATGAGAACACATGGCACAGCAGGGGAACAACACATAGTAGGGCCTGTCAGAGGGGAATGGTCGGGGGAGGGAAAGCATCAGGAAGTATACTTAGTGGTTTCTGGGTTTAATACCTGGGTGATGGGTTGATCTGTACAGCAAACCACCACAGTGCAGGTTTACCTATGTAACAAACCTGCACATCCTGTATATGTACCCCTGAGTTTAAAATAAAAGTTGAAGAAAAAAATAAATTAACTGGCAAGATATAACTTCTAACAAAGAATATGTATGTAGAATATAAAAATAATTCCTCTAACTCAACCAAAAATACAGCCCAGGAAAGGTTTACAGAGAAGGCAGAGTAATATGGCCAAATTAAAGCCTCCAGCAACCCCCAGCCACACACACACACACACAGGAACACCAAATTGAACAACTATCCACACAAAAGAATACCTTCATAAAAATGAAAAATCAGGTGAGTGACAACAGTACCTGGTTTTAACAACATATTAAAGAAAGAGGCTCTAAAAGAGTAGGAACGACAGTCTTGAATTACCTAACCCACCCTTCCCCCATCTTGTGGCAGTGGCTACATGGCATGGAAAGAGAATCAGCGCACTTGAGGGAGGGCAAGTGCAGTGATTGTGGAACTTTGCATTGGAACTCAGTGCTGCCATGTGACAGAAGAAAGCAACACAAGGCTGATCTCAGCCAGTACCCATGGAGGGAGCATTTAGAACAGCCCTACCCAGAGCTGAATCATCTATCCCAGCAGTCAGAGCTTGAGTTCCAACAAGTGCTACCATCATGAACTAAAGCACTCTGGGGTCCTAAATAAACTTGAAAGGCAGTCTAGGCCATAAGAACTGCAACTCCTGGGCAAGTCTTATTGCTGGGCTGGGCTTGGAGACCGTGGACTTGGAGTGAATGTGACCTAGTGAGACACTAGCTGGGGAAGCCAAAGGAACACTTATATCACCCCTTCCCCAACCCCAGGAAGCATAGTTTGCAGCTCCAGGAGAAACCCCTTCCTTCTGCTTGAGGAGAGGAAAGGGGAGAGTATAAAGGATTGTCTCTTGCAACTTGGATACCAGCACAGTCACAGTAGAATAGAACAAAAAGAAGAATCCTGTGGCTCACATTCTGAGTCCTGGCTCCTGAACATTTCTAAACATACCCTAGGCCAAAATGAAACCTGCTGGCTTGAAGGGAAAGACCCATTCCTGGAAGAAATCATCACCTGCTAATTAAAGAGCTCTTAAGCCCTTAATAATTAGTACTAGTAGCCAGGCAATACTCACTCTGGGCCTCAGAGCCATGCTGGCTTTAAGTGTAACCCAGCACATTCCCAGCTGTGGTGGCTGCAGAGCAAGAATCCTTCTGAATGAGCAAAGGAGAGGGAAGAATAAAGGAGATTTTCTCTTGCCACTTAGGTACCAGGTCAACCACAATGGAGTAGAACATCAAGTGGATTACTCGGGTACCTGATTCCAGGCCTTGGCTTTTGGGTGGTATTTCCGGGGCTGCCCTGGGCCAGACGGGAGCCCACTTTCCTGAAGGGAGAGCTAGGCATTGATAGCGCTCACTACAAGATGATTGAAGAGTCCTTGGGCCTTCAGTGAACATCAGTGATAGCCAGACAGTACTGCCACAGGTTTATGGTGGTGGTGGTCATGGAGAGAGACTCCTCTGCTTGAGGAAAGGGAAGGGAAGAATGAGAAGGACTTTGATTTGTGGCTTTGGTACCAGCTCAGTCACAGTAGAATATAACTCCAAATATATTCCTGAGGTTCCGGACTCCAGGCCCTGGCTCCTGGATGGCATCTTCAGAGCCATGTGGGGCTGAGGGGATCCCATTTTCCTGAAGGGAAGGACACAAGTTTGGCTTGATTTACCACCTATTGATTACAGAGCCCTTGGGAGAGACAGAGGGAGAGGGAGAAATCCCATTTGTTTGGGGGAAAGTAAGGGAAGAAAACAAGTCTCTGTTCTGGTCTAGGGAATTCTCTAAGATCTTACACAAGACCAAGAAGTGGGTACCTCTATAAGTCTGCAAGAGCCACAGCATTACTGCGCTTGGGGTGCCCCTAAAGCAGATGCAACTTCAGTGATCAAAGATTTAAATCACAACACCTAAGTCCCTTCAAATACCTGAAAAACCTTTCCAAGAAGAATGAGTACAAACAAGCCTAGACCGTGAAGACTACAATAAATACCTAACTCTTCAATGCCCAGGCACTGATGAATGTTCACAAGCATCAGGCCTATACGGGAAAACATGACCTCACCAAATGCATAAAATAAGGGACCAGGGACCAATCTCAGGGAGACAGAGATACATGACCTTTCAGACAAATCATTCAAAATAGCTGTTTTGAGGAAGTTCAATTAAATTCAAGATAACACAGAGAAGGAATTCAGAATCCTATCAGTTAAATTTGACAAAGAGATTGAAATAATTCAAATGAAATAAGCAGAAATTCAGGACTTTAAAATGCAAATCACATAATGAAGAATGCATCAGTGTCTTCTGACAGCAGAATTGATCAAGCAGACGAAAGAATTAGTGAGCTTGAAGACAGGCCATTTGAAAATACATGGTCAGAGGAGAAAAAAGAAACAAGAATAAGAAACAATGAAGCACACTGACAAGATCTAGAAAATAGCCCCAAAAAGGGAAATCTAAAAGCTATTGCCCTTAAAGCAAAGGTAGAGAGGGAGGTCGGGGCAGAAAGTTTATTAAAAGAGATATAAACAGAGAATTTCCTAAATCTAGAGAAAGATATCAATATTCAAGTACAAGAAGGTTATAGAGCACAAAGCAGATTTAACAAAATAAGACTGCTTCAAGACATTTCATAATCAAACTCTCAAACATCAAGGATAAAGGAAGGATTCTAAAAGCAGCAAGAGAAAAGAAACAAATAACATACAATACATCTCCAATGCATCTAGCAGCAGACTTCTTACTGGAAACCTTACAGTCTAGGAGAGAGTGGCATGACATATTTAAAGTGCTGCAGGAAAAAAAAACTTTTAACCTAGAACAATACAGCCAGTGAAAATATCCATCAAATATGAAGGAGAAAAAAAGACTTTCCCAGACAAACAAAAGCTGAGGGATTTCACCAACACCATACCTGTCCTACAAGAAATTCTAAACGGAGTTTTTCAATCTGAAAGAAAAGGGTGTTAGGGTGTTAATGAGCAATATGAAATCATCTGAAGGTAGAAAACTCAGTGGTAATAGTGAACACACAGAAAATCACAGAATATTATAACACTGTAATTGTGGGGTATAATTATACATATCTTGAATAGAAAGACAAAAAGATACACTTAACCAAAAGAGCAACTACAAGCTAGGAGTGGTGGCTCACGCCTGTAATCCCAGCCAGCACTGTGGGAAGCTGAGGCTGGTGGATCACTTGAGCTCAGGAGGTCAAAACCAGCATGAGCAATATGGTGAAACCCTGTCTCTACAAAAAATACAAAAATTAGCCAGGGAAGGTGGTGGACACCTGTGGTCCTAGTTACTCAGGAACCTGAGGCAGGAGGATCACTTGAGCCTGGGAGGTTAAGGTTGCAGTGAGCCATGTTCATGCCCCTGCACTCCAGTTTGGATGACAAAGCGAGACCCTATCTAAAAGAATAAAAATAAAAATACATGAAAAAATAATAACTACAGCTAACTGTTCAAGACATAGACAGTATAATAAGATATATATAGAAACAAAAAGTTAAAAAGTGAGGGAATGGAGTTAAAATGTAGAGTTGTTATTCATTTTATCTCTGCTTGTTGGTTTGTTTATGCAATCAGTATTAAGCTGTGACCAGTTTAAAATAATGGGTCATAAAATATTACTTGCAATCCTCATGGTAACATCAAATAAAAAATACAACAGATACACAGATACACACACCAAAAAAGCAAAAAATAAAAACATACCACCAGAGAAAATTATCTTCAGTAAAAGGAAGACAGAAAGAAAGGAAAGAAGGAGGAGAAGACCACAAAACAACCATAAAACAAGTAATAAAATGGCAGGAGTGAGTCCTTATTTATCAATAATATTAATGTAAATGTACCAAACTCTCTAATCAAAAACAAGACCTAACAATCTGTTGCCTACAGGAAACCCATTTCATCTATAAAGACTTACACAGATTAAAAATAATGGGATGAAAAAAGATATATTATGCCAATGGAAACCAAAAAAGAGCAGGAGTAGCTATACTTATATTAGGCAAAATAGATTTCAAAACAAGAACTACAAAAAGAGAAAAAATAATTTCATTACATAATGATAAATGGGTCAATTCAACAAGAGGATATAACAGTTATATATGCACACAACATGGGAGCACAACAGATATAAAAAGCAAATATTATTAGAAATAAGGAGAGAAATAGACTCCAATACAATAATAGTTGGAGACTTCAACATTCCATTTTAAGTATTGGATAGATCATCCAGACAGAAAAGAAACATCTGAGTTAATCAGCACTAGAGACCAAATGGATCTCATAGATATTTACAGAACATTTCATCCAACAGCTGCATAATACACACATTTATCAAAGAGAGACCAATGTCAGGACACAAAACAAGTCTTAATAAGTTCAGAAAAATGGAAATAATATCAAGCATCTTCTCTGATCACAATGGAAGAAAACTAGAAATCAATAAACAAAGGAATTTTGGAAATTATGGAAACACATGGAAAGTAAGCAATATACTCCTGAATGACCAGTGGGTCAATGAAGAAATTAAGAAGAAAGTTTAAATTTTTCCTGAAACAATTTTATATGAAAACATCACATACTGAAACCTATGGGATAGAGCAAAATGGTTACTAAGAAAGACCATAGCTGTAAATCATGCCTTCCCCACAGTCCTCCAAAGTCTTAACTCATTCCAGCATTAACTCAAAAATCCAATGTCCAAAGTCTCCTCTGAGACAAGGCATGTCCTTTCCACCTATAAGCTTGTAAGATAAAAACAAATTAATTACTTTCAAGATATAATGGGGATATAGGCATTGGGTAAATATTTTCCTTCCAAAAGGGAGAAATCAGCCAAAAGAAAGGGGCTACAGGCCTCATGCAAGTTCAAAATCCAGCAGGGCAGTCATTAAAAATGTTAAAGCTTAAAATAATATCCTTTGACTCAATGTCCCACATTCAGGGCACACTGGAACAAGGGGTGAGCTCCCAAGGCCTTGATCAGCTCTGCTTCTGTGGCTTTGCAGGGTATAGCTCCCACAGCTGCTCTCATTGGCTGGAGTTTAGTGCCTGGGGCTTTTTCAGGACCAGGGTGCAAGCTGCTGGTAAAACTATCATTCTTGAATTTGGAAGATGATGGCCCCCTTCTAATAGGTCCACTTACAGTCCCCCAGTGAGGACTCTGTGTAGAGGCTCCAACCTCACATTTCTCGACTGCACTGCTCTGGTAGGGGTTCTCTGCAGGAGCACTGCTTCTGCAGCAGGCTTCTGCCTGGATACCCAGGCTTTCTTGTTCATCTTCTGAAATCTAGGTAGAGGCCAAGCTTCCTTAATTCTTTCACTTTGCGCACCCAAAGGCTCAACACCACATGAAAGCCATCAAGACTTACAGCTTACATTCTCCAAAATGATAGCTAAGCAGTACCTGGGCCCCTTTTAGTCATGGCTGGAACTGGAGTGGCCAGGATGTAGGGAGCAGGGTCCTAGATGTAAGGAGCAGTGTCCTAAGGCTGCTAAGGGCAGTGCGGCCTGGACCTGGCCCACAAAACCATTCTGTCCTCCTAGGCTTCAGCTCCTGTGATGGGAGGGGTTGCCTTTTAGAACTGTGAAATGCCTTTGAGGCTCTTTTTTCCATTGTCGTGGCTATCAGCGCTTGCTTCCTTTTTATTTATTCAAATTACTTTAGCAAGGGGCTGCTCAGCAGCCTGCTTGAATTCCTTCTCCTGAAAATGGGCTTTTCTTTACTTCTACATGACCAGGCTGCAAATATTCCACATTTTTACACTCTGCTTCACTTGTAAATATAAGTTCCAAATGATTTCTTTGCTCCCCCATCTGGGTGTAGGCTGTTAGAAGCAGCCATGCCACATCTTGAACACTTTGCTGCTTAGTAATTTCTTTCACCAGATACCCTAGGTCATTACTCTCTAGTTCAAACTTCCATATATACCTAGGGCATGGACACAATTCAGCCAAGCTCTTTGCTAAGGCATAACATGTGTGACCTTTGCTTGCATTTTCAGTAAGTTCCTGATTTCCATTGGAGACCTTGTCAGCCTGTCCTTCATTAGCTTTTCTATTATTAGCATTTTGGTCACAACGATTTAACCAGTCTCTAAGAAGTTGCAAGCTTTCCCTTATCCTCCTTTCTTCTTCTGAGTCTTTCAAACTCTTCCAACCTCTGCCCATTATGTAGTTCCAAAGCTGCTTCTGAATTTTTAGGTTTCTTTATAGCAATGGCCCACTCCCAGTACCAATTTTCTGTATTAGCCATTTTTGCATTGCCATAAAGAAATACCTAGGACTGGGTAATTTATAAGAGAAGAGGTTTAATTGGCTCATGGTTCTATAGGCTGTACAGGAAGCACATAACCAGCATTGGCTTCTGGGGAGACCTCAGGAAACTTACAATCATGGCAGAAGACATAAAGGGAACAGGTATCTCACATGGTGGGAGTAGAAGCAAGACAGGGAGAGTGAGAGTTGGGGTGGGTGAGTGTCATACACATTTAAACAACCAGATCTTTTGTGAACTTAGAGTGGGAGCTCACTTATCATCAAAGGGATGAATGGCTCAAGTCATTCATGACAGATTTGCCCCCATGATCCAAACACTTCCCACCAGGCCCTTCCTCCAACATTGGGAATTATAATTAAACATAATATTTGGACAGGATATTCAAATCATATAAAGACCCATTGGGGTCTTTTTCAGGGACGGAAATGTCTTACTCAGTCCACCAATTCAAATGTTAATCTCATCTAGAAATACCCTCACAGACATACATAAAAATAACATTAACCAAATATCTGGGCAATCCATGGCCTAGTCAAATTGGCATATAAAATTAACCATCACAATAAAATGGCTAAAATTAAATAAACTGACTGTTCCCATTGTTGGTGAGTATGTGAACTAACCTGAATTATATTTTGTTGGTGGGAGTAAAACATTGTATGATCATTTTTGAAATTATTCTGGCAGTTTCTCATGAAGTTAAGCACACAGCCACACTATGAAACAATAAGTACATGTTTTAGTATTTACTGAAAAGTAATGAAACTATGTATATACAAAAAGACACACGAGAATGTTTAGAACAGATTTATTCATGATAACCAAATACTTGTCAACAGAAGACTGGATAACAGAAAGAGTGCTAGGAGGTGACATCAACAGGATATCAAAATAAAAGGCCACACATGGACACAGAGAGGGGAACAACACACACTAGGGCCTGTTGGAGGGTGGAAGATGAGGGGAGGGGACTTAAGAGAATGGGTCAATAAGTGCAGCAAACCACAATGGCACACATGTATCTATGTAACAAACTTGCATGTTCTGCACATATATCCCAGTATTTTTTTTCTTTTAGAAGAAATGAAGAAAAAAAAGGAGGTCATCTGCTCATAGCCCTTCACAACAAGAATTCTGCACCCATCCACAGACAAAAGTCTCTATGAGAGCTTTGTAATTCATGTGATCATGAAACCACAGTGGTGCTCAAGACCTAGGAGAATTGTTCTGAGAGTGCAGATTTGCACCCAGGTGGAAGACCCACTGATTGTGCTCCCAGGTTCAAACCCAGAAATGGTCTCATTACCCAAATGTCTTTGTTACAATCCCATTTGGCCTTGAGCCTGCTACCAAAGCCATCTGCTGAAGGACCCAGGAGGAATCACATGCCCTATTCTTTGGCAGACAGGCTTATTAGCCTGCCAACATTGGTCTTGTCAGTGAATCCAAAAGTTACCCTGTAACTCAGCTCCAGTCCCCCTCAGCTGTGGTCCTAGATTACTACTGCTCACATGAGGACCCAGAAAGAAACTCACCTGTCTGTGCCACTGGGACCAGCTTGCTGGACTGTGTCCCACAGTAGATTCTGAAGGGGCCCAGTCTTGACTCCAGACCTTCTCTGTTGCAGCCTGGGAGTTATCTGGTCCATACATAGAAATTCTGGAAGACTTGCCCATCTCAGCCTTTATGACAAGCTTTCCAGCCTTCATCTCAGGGCACAGTATCAGATCAAGCCCCTCTCAGTGCAGTCAGGGAGCTATCCCAAAGACATAGAGATCTGCTGACAGATTTGTCTGTCTCAACCAGTGGGACAGGCTTGCTGACTTCCACCTCATAACAGGTCCTGCAGGGACTCTGTCTTAGCTCCAGCCCCTCTCAGTAGCTGAGCAGCTATCCCTTCTGTACAGGAAACAACTAGGAGATGTGCCAATCTGTGCCAACTGGACAAGCATGCCAGATGCCTTTCCACAGCAGGTTCTGAAGGGTTCCAACCCATCTCTACTGCAGTCCCAGAGTTATCTTGCCTGTGCATGAAACCTTTAGGAGATGCTCTTGTACAGTCTTGCCAGCCTCTGTCCCATAACAGTTCCAGAAAGGGCCCTAAATGTCAACTCCAGCTCCTCTCAGCTGTGGTCTATAAGCAATCCTGCCAGATTGGGAACTGCATGGAGACTTGCCCACCTGCGTCACTGGGTTGGGCTTGCTAATATCAGTCCTATAGCATATTCTGAATTATCTCTGAAGCTTCACTTCAGCTCTTCCCAGATGTAGTCTGAGAGCCAGCCAGGGTCCTTTGAAGATGCACCATCTGAACCCCTGTGGGAGGCTTGCCAATCTCTCTCCCTGAATGGATCCTCAAATGTACCTGCAGTCAGTCCTAGACCCTCTTTTTGGCCAACTAAGAGCAGTTCTGCCTTCCTGGGGACTTGGATGGAGGGACATCCAATAGTGCCCTTGAAGTCTGACAATATGACTTCTGTCACATTGTGGATTTTGAAACAACACTATAGATTGGCTTCAGTGCTTCTCAACTTCAATCTGAGAGAAGACCTGCTCACAAAGGAAGCCACCAAGAGACATGACTATTCATGACCCTGAAGAGAGGCCTAAAGATCTTGGTCTCAGTTGCAGACCTGAAAAGAGTCCTTGTCTCAGGACCAGCTCATCTCACTCACAGACTAGAGCAGTACAGCCAGCCAACCAAGGGACCCATCCAGTAATCCAACAGGAGCCCACCCAGAGACCTGGAGAAGGTCACATTCAATAGCATACCTGGTAACAAGGCTACAGAAACAGACTCTGATCCCAGTGCCAGCCCCGTAAAACAAGATTATGGAGACAGTTCAGTCTACTAAGGAACTAGATAGAACCCACAGCCTCTAGAGCCCTTGAGGATAGGCGTGCTAACTGCGGTCTCCATCAAGGACCCAGCATCAACCACATGACCCAGATCCAACCCTGCTCAACTATAATCCCAGAGGTAATCCTATCAGCCCAGAGACCTAACAGGAAAATACTTTTATGTGTCAGAACCATAATATAAACTGAAAGAGGGGTTTCTTCCTTCAAATGCACAAATGCTAATGCAAGGCTACATGGAGAACAAAGAATCAGGCAAACATGACACCACCAAAGAAAACTCATAAAGTTCTGATAACCAACACCAAAGAAGTGGAGATATATGGATTGCTTAAAAAGAATTAAAAATAATCTATTTAAAGAAACTCAGTGAAGCTGGGCATGGTGGCTCATGCCTGTAATCCTGGCACTATGGGAGGCTGAAGTTGGAGAATTGCTTGAGGCCAGGAGTTTGAGACCAGGCTGGGAAACATAGTGAGAACCCATCTCTGCAAAAAATATAAAAATTTGCTGGGTGTGGTGGTATGCACCTGTAGTCCCAGCTACTAAAGAGACTCACTTGAGACCAGGAAGTCAAGACTGCAGTGAGTTATGATTGTGCCACTGCTCTGCGGCCTTTGTGACAGAGTGATAACCCATTTCTGAAAGAAGAAGCTCAATGAGATGTAAAGATGCAAGGAAATATAGACAACTAAATAAAATTAGGAAAACTAGAGGTTTAATAAAGAAATAGAATTTTTTATAAAGAATAAAAGAGATATCCTGAAGTTGAAAAATCCAGTGATAGAAATGAAATATATAAAAGAGTTTCAATAGTAGAGTCAATCACGCAGAAGAAAGAATTTGTGAATTCAAAGACAGGCTATTTGAAATTAGCCAATAGAGGACCAAAAATAAAAACAATGAAAGAAAGTGAACAAAACATAAGAAATCAACCATTAAGCACACAAATATATAAATTATGAGAGTACCCAAAGAATAGAGAATGACAATAGGGTAGAAACCTTACTTAAAGAAAGACTGGCCAGGTGCAGTGGCTTACACCTGTAATCCTAGCACTTTAGGAGGTCAATGTGGGCAGACTGCTTCAGTCTAGGAGTTCAAGACCAGCCAGGGCAATATAGTGAGATCCTGTCTCTGCAAAAAACACAAAAATTAGCTGAGTGTGGTGGCACATACCTGTATTCCCAGCTACTTGGGAGGTTGAGGCCAGTGGATCAATTATGCCTGGGATGTCAAGGCTGCAGTGAGCCATTATCACACCACTGCACTCCAGTCTGGGTGACAAAATGAGACTCTGTCTCAAAACAAAAACAAAAACAAAAGCAAAACATATACATGTTTTGTTTTTATTTTATACATATATACACATTTATATATACATATATACACATTTATATATATATACATACACACACACACAGATATATATATATATATATATATATATATATATATATATATATACTGTTTGAAGGTTTTCCAAATCTTCAGAGGAAAAATCTCAATGAATCTCAAGTAAGATCAATTCAAAAAAGACTACATGGCCAGGTGTGGTGGCTCACACCTGTAATCCCAATACTTTGGGAGACTGAGGTGGGCAGATCACTTGAGGTCGGGAGTTCGAGACCAGCCTGACCAACATGGAGAAATCCCATCTCTACTAAAAATAGAAAAATTATCCAGGTGTGGTGGTGCATGCCTGTAATCCCAGCTACTCAGGACGCTGTGGCAGGAGAATCACTTGAACCCAGGAGGCGGAGGTTGCTGTGAACCAAGATTGCACCATTGCATTCCAGCCTGGGTGACAGAGCTAGACTCCATCAAAAAATAAATAAATAATAAAGAATACTCTAAGACATATTATAACCAAATTATCAAAATTCAACGAGAGAATCTTGAAAGCAGCAAGAAAGAAGAAACTTGTCACATATAAAGGATCTCCCATAAAGTTATCAGCAGACCTCTCAACAGAAACCTTACAAGCCAGGAAGAAGAGGGATGATATATTCAAAGTATTAAAAGAAAAAAATGTCAACCAAGAATACTATAATCTTCAAAGTTGTTTTTCAGAAATGAGGGAGAGACAAAGACATTCCAAGACAAACAAAAGCTGAAGAAGTTAATCATCTTGTAAGGGACTAGGTTTACAGGAATGCTAAAACTAGTTCTTCAAGTTGAAACAAAAGGATGATAAGCAACAATATGAACATACATGAAACTATAAAACTCACTGGTAAATGTAAACATGTAGTCAAATTCAGAATAATCTAATACTTTAAAGGTGGTACGTAAATTACTCTTAATTCTAGTATAAGAGTTAAGAGACAAATGTATTGAAAACCAACTATGGCTGTAAAAAATTGGCTGAAGACATACAATATAAATAGATATAAATTATGACATCAATAGCATAATATGTGGGAAGTAGAAGTAAAATTGTAATCTTTGTATGTGATTGAGGTTAAGGTACTATCAGTTTAAATTAGGATATTATAACTTCAAGATGTTTTACATAAGCTTCATTGTAACCACAAAGATAAAACCTCTAGTAGATACACAAAAGAAAAAGGAAAAGAATCAAAGTATACCACTATAGTAATACAATAAATCACAAAGAAAGACAGTAAGATTGAAAGAAAGGAACAAAGGTAATACAAAACAATCATTAAAAAAATTGACAAAATGCCAGTTGTAAGTCCTTACTTATCAATAATTACTTTAAATTAAATGGATTAATTATCCATTCAAAAGACACATAGCAGTTGAATTGACAAAGAAACAAGATCCAACAATGTGCTGCCTACAAGAGACTCACTTTAGCCTTAAGTACACATACAGAATGAGAATGAAGGGATGGATAAATCCAGGAAAATGGTAACCAAAAGAAAGCAGGGGTGGCTATAATTACATCAGACAAAATAGACTTTAAGTCAAAAGAGTGAAAAGAAACAAAGAATGTCACCATATTATGATAAAGGAGTCAGTTCATCGATAGGATATAGTAAATTTAAATATATACACACACAACATTGGAGCACCTACATTTATAAAGCAAATATTAGTAGATCTAAAGGATGAGACAGACTGTAATTCAATAATTCTGGGAATTTCAATATTCAATTTTCAACAATATACAGGTCATCCAGACATAAAATCAATAGGGAAATAATTTACTTGAACAACACTTTAGACCAAATGGACCTAACCCACATATATAGAACATTCCATCCAATGGCAGCAGAATATATATTCCTCCAAAGTGCATATGGAACATTCTCCAGGATGGATCATATTGTTGGTCACAAAATAAGTCTTAACAAAGTTAAGAAACCTGAAATAATATCAATGATCTTTTCTGATCATAATGGAATGAAACTAGAAATCAAAAATAGGAGGAATTTTGAAAAATTCACAAATGCATTAAACTTAGTGGTATGTTCTTGAATGACCAATGGTTCAAAACCTAAATCTAAAAAATTTAAATTACCTTGCAATAAATAAAAATGAAGGCATAACATATGAAAACTTATGAGATGCAGTCAAAGCAGTTTTAAGAAGAACATTTGTGACAATAAATGCCTACATCAAAAAAGAAGAAATAATTCAAATAGACAACATTATGCCTCAAGGAACTACAAAAAAGAACAAATGACTTCCAAAATTAATAGAAGGAAGGAAATAATAAAGATCAGAGCAGAAATAAATAAAATACAGAATAGAAAAGATCAATGAAACTAAAAGTTGGTTTTTGAAGACATTAAATTGATAAAACTTCAGAGTAAGAAAAATAGACAAAAGACTTCAATAAGAAATAAAAGAGGATAAATTACAACTCAAAGAAATACAAAGGATCATAAGAGATTATTATGAATAATTATATACCAACAAATTGGTAACCTGGGAGAAGTGTAAATTCCTAGAAACATCTAACTTACTGAGGCTGAAACAAGAATAGGAAATCTGAACCAACCAATCATGAGTAAGGAGTTTGAATCAATAGTTTAAAAATCTCTCATCAGAGAAAAGCTCAGAACCAGATGGCTTTAAGGTGGAATCTTACTAAACATTTGAGGAATAACTAATATCAATTTTTCTCAAACTATTCCAAAAAATCAAAGTGGAGGGCATACTTCCAAATTTGTTTTACAAAGCCAGCATTACTCTGCTACCAAAGCCAGACAAGGACAAGAAAATTACAGGACAATATTCTTGATGAACATTGTCCCAAAGATCCTCAAAATATGCTAGCAAAGAATTTGCCAACACATTAAAAGAAGCATACACATAATCAAATAGGATTTAATCCTGGGATGCAAGAATGTTTCAATACATGAAATCAATAAATGCAAAACACCATATTAATAGAATGAAGGACAAAATCATTGATATGGTTTGGCTGTGTCCTCACCCAAATCTCATCTTGAATTGTAGCTCCCATAATTCCCATGTGTTGTAGGAGGGACCCAGTGGGAGATAATTGAATCATAAGGGTGATTTCTCCCATACTGTTCTCATGGTAGTGAATAAGTCTCACAAGATCTGATGGTTTTATAAGTGGTTTCCCCTTTCACTTGGCTCTCATTCTCTCGTCTGCCACCATGTAAGACATGCCTTTCACCTTCTGCCATGATTGTGAGGCCTCCCAAGCCACGTGGAAATGTGAGTCCATTAAACCTTTTTTTCTTCTTTATAAATTGCCAGTCTCAGGTATGTCTTAACCAAGAACATGAAAATGGACTAATACAATTATGTGACCATTTCAATAGGAGCAGAAAAAGCATTTGAAAAAATTCAACATCTTTTCATGGTTAAAAAAACTCTCAACAAATTAGGCATATAAAGAATGTATCTCAACACAATAAAGGCCATATATCAAAAGCCCACAGCTAATATCATACTCAACTGTGAAAAATTGAAAGTTTTTTCTCTAAGGTCAGGAACAAGACAAGGATGCCCACTCTCACCATATCTATTCAACATAATAGTGGGAGTTATAGCCACTGCAATTAGATAAGGAAAAAAAATACAAGACATCCAAACAGGAAAGGAAGAAATGAAACTGTCCCTGTTTGCTAATGATATAATCTTACCTAGAGAAAAGCCTAAGAATTCACCAAAAACCTACTTGAGCTGATAAATGAATTCAGTAAAGTTGCAGAGTAAAACAATCAACACATAAAAATCAGTAGCATTTCTTTACACTAACAAGCTATCTTTAAAAAATCCATTAATTTTTAGGTTCTATCTAAAAAAGAATCTATCTAAAAAAAGAAATATCATTCACAATATCACAAAAATAATTTGAAGTAAATTTAACCAAGGAGGTGAAAGATATGTACAATAAATGCTACAAAATATTGATAAAAGAAATTGTAGATGACACAAATAAATGGAAATGTATCTTTTGTTCATGGATTAGAAGGATTAATATTATTTAAAATGTCCATATTTAAAGATCAAAGAGGTCTACAGATTCAATAAAATCCTATCAAAATTCCAATGTCATTTTTTTATGGAAATAGAAAAAAAAATCCTAAAATTTGCATAGAGCCCAAAAAGAGCTAAAATAGCCAAAGCAATCTCGAGCAAAAAGAACAAAGCTGGAGGCATCATACTATCTGACTTCATAATGTATTATAAAGCTATAGTAATCAAAATCAAAAATAAAAAAATCAAAATCAAAAGCTATAGTATGATAGTGGCATAAAAACAGACACATTATTAACCAATGGGACAGACTAGAAAGCCCAGAAATAAATTCATGCATTTATGGTCAATTGATATTTGAAAACATTTCCAAGGAAACATAATGAAGAAAGGATAATTTCTTTAATATTTGGTGTTGTGAAAACTGGATATCTACCTAAAAAAAAAGAAATTTGATCCTTATCTCACATCACATACAAAAATCAACTCAAAATGGATTTCAGACTTAAACAGAAGACCTGATTTATAAAAATACTAGAAGAAAACATAGGAAAAATAGTCCATAGCATTGGTCTGGGAAAGATTTCTTGGCTATAACCCTCATAGCACAAGCAAAAATAAATAAATAAATAAACAAACAAATGGGGTTGCATCAACTAAAAAGCTTGTACACAGCAAAGGAAACAATTAATAGAATGAAGAGACAACTTTGAATTGGGAGAAAATATTTAGAAACCATACATCTGATAAGAGATTGATATCCAAATATATAAGGAACTCAGATAGATGACAAATAGCCCAATCAAAAAATGGGCAAAGGATCTAAACAGACACTTTTCTAAGAAGACATACCAATTGCCAATAGATATATGAAAAAATGCTCATCACCACTCACCATCAAGGAAATATAAATTAAAGCCTTAATGAGATATCAACTCACACTTGCTAGAATAGCTATTATTAAAACATGAAAGATAAGAAGTGTGGATGGGGATGTGGAGAAAAGAGAACTCTTGTGCAATGTTGGCAGAAACGTATATTAATACAGCCATTATGGAAAACAGTCTGGAGTTTCCTCACAAAACTAAACATTCAATTACCATACGATCCAGTAATCACACCTCTGGGTATATATCAAAAGGAATTGAAATCATTATGTCAATGAAATATCTGCACTCCCATGTTCATTGCAGAATTATTTACAAAAGCTGAAATATGGAAACAACCTAAGTGTCCATCATCAGACGAGTGGAGAATGAAAATGTAGTATATATATGCAATAGACAACATGAATAAACATGAAGGACATTATGTATGCTAAACAAAATAAGCAAAGCACAGAAAGACAAATGCTGCATTATCTCACTTATATGTGGAATCTGAAAAAGTTGAACTTACAGAAGTGGAGAATAGAATAATGGTTATCAGATGCTAGGCTGGGGTAGATGGGAAAAGAGGAGGTGTTGATCAAAGACTACAAAATTTCAGTTAGACAGAAGGAATAAACTTTAGTTATCTATTGCACAGAATGGTGTCTATAATAAATAATTATTTATTCAAAATTACTAGAAGAGCCTATTTTAAATGTTTTCACCAAAAAAAAAAAAAAAGTATGAAAGGCAAAAATTTGTTAACTCCATATTGTAAACATATCAAAACATCACATTGTACCACATAAATATATACAATTATTATTTGTCAACCAAAAATACAATTTTTAAGTATAGTGCTATATTTACTCAGTGGAATACAATTTAACAATAAAAAGAATGAATTACTTTTAGACACAATAACATGGATGAACCACAAAAAAATACGATGAATGAAATAAGACTCAAATGAATACATACTGAGTGATACCATTGATAATGAAGCCCTCAGATATACAAAACTAATTCATGGTAAAAGAATTCAGAGCATGGGGAGATTCCAAGATGGCCGAATAGGAACAGCTCCAGTCTGCAGCTCCCAGCGTGAGCGACGCAGAACACAGGTGATTTCTGCATTTCCAACTGATGTAACGGGTTCATCTCACTGAGGCTTGTCAGACAGTGGGTGCAGCCCATGGAGCAGGGCGGGGCATCACCTCACCTGGGAAGCGCAAGGGGTCGGAGAGTTCCCTTTCCTAGCAAAGGGAAGCCATGACAGACAGTACCTGGAAAATAGGGATACTCCCACCCTAATACTGCACTTTTCCAACAGCTTTAGCAAACGGTACACCAGGAGATTATATCCCATACCTGACTCGGAGAGTACCACACCCACAGAGCCTCGCTCACTTCTAGCACAGAAGTCTGAGATCGAACTGCAAGGTGGCAGTGAGGCTGGGGGAGGGGCATCTGCCATTGCTGAGGGTTGAGTAGGTAAACAAAGCAGTAAGGAAGCTAGAACTGGGTGGAGCCCACCACAGCTTAAAGAGGCCTGCTAGCCTCTGTAGACTCCACCTCTGGGGGCAGGGCATAGCTGAACAAAAGGCAGCAGAAACTTCTGCAGACTTAAATGTCCCTGTATGACAGCTTCAAAGAGAGTAGTGCTTCTCCCAGCACGGAGTTTGAGATCTGAGAATAGACAGACTGCCTCCTCAAGTGGGTCCCTGACCTCAGAGTAGCCTAACTGGGAGACACCTCCCAGTAGGGGCTGACTAACACCTCATACAGCCAGGTGCCCCTCTGAGACGAAGCTTCCAGAGGAAGATTCAGGCAGCAACATTTGCCGTTCTGCAATATTTGCTGTTCTGCAGCCTCTGCTGGTGATACCCAGACAAACAGGGTCTGGAGTGGACCTCCAGCAAACTCCAAAAGACCTGCAGCTGAAGGTCCTGACTGTTAAAAGAAAAACTAACAGAAAGGACATCCACACCAAAATCCCATCTGTATGTCACCATAATCAAAGACCAAAGGTAGATAAAACCACAAAGATGGGGAGAAACCAGAGCAGAAAAGCTGAAAATCCTAAAAATCAGAGTGCCTCTTCTCCAAGGGAATGCAGCTTCTTGCCAGCAATGGAACAAAGCTGGACAGAGAATGACTTTGACGAGCTGAGAGAAGAAGGCTTCAGACGAACGATAATAACAAACTTCTCTGAGCTAAAGGAGGATGTTCAAACTCATCGCAAAGAAGATAAAAACCTTGAAAGATTAGACGAATGGCTAACTAGAATAAACAGTGTAGGAACGTCCTTAAATGACCTGATGAAGGTGAAAACCATGGCACAAGAACCACGTGACACACGCACAAGCATCAGTAGCCGATTTGATCAAGTGGAACAAAGGGTATCAGTGACTGAAGACCAAACGAATGAAATGAAGTGAGAAGAGAAGTTTAGAGAAAAAAGAGTAAAAAGAAACGAACAAAGCCTCCAAGAAATATGGGACTATGTGAAAAGACCAAATTTATGTCTGATTGGTGTACCTGAAAGTGACAGGGAGAATGGAACCAAGTTGAAAACCACTCTTCAGGATATTATCCAGGAGAACTTCCCCAACCTGGCAAGGCAGGCCAGCATTCAAATTTAGGAAATACAGAGAATGCCACAAAGATACTCTTCGAGAAGAGAAATTCCAAGACACATAATTATCAGATTCACCAAAGTTGAAATGAATGAAAAAATGTTAAGGACAGCCAGAAGAAAGGTTGGGTTATGCACAAAGGGAAATCCATCAGACTAACAGCAGATCTTTCGGCAGAAACTCTACAAGCCAGAAGAGAGTGGGGGCCAATATTCAACATGCTTAAAGAAAAGAATTTTCAACCCAGAATTTCATATCCCGCCAAACCAAGCTTCATAAGTGAAGGAGAAATAAAATCCTTTACAGACAAACAAATGCTGAGAGATATTGTTACCACCAGGACTGCCTTACAAGAGCTCCTGAAGGAAACACGAAACATAGAAAGGAACAAGCAGTACCAGCCACTGCAAAAACATGGCAAATTGTAAAGATCATCGATGCTAGGAAGAAACTGCATCAACTATGCTCAAATTAAAAGACACAGACTGGCAAATTGAATAAAGAGTCAAGATCCATCCGTGTGCTGTATTCAGGAGACCCATCTCACATGCAGAGACACACATAGGCTCAAAATAAAGGGGCGGAGGAAGATCTACCAAGCAAATGGAAAACAAAAGAAAAAGCAAGGGTTGCAATCCCAGTTTCTGATAAAACAGACTTTAAACCAACAAAGATCAAAAGAGACAAAGAAGGCCATTACATAATGGGAAAGGGATCAATTCAACAAGAAGAGCTAACTTTCCTAAATATACATGCACCCAATACAGGAGTACCCAGATTCATAAGCAACTCCTTAGAGATCTACAAAGAGACTTAGACTCCCATACAATAATAATGGGAGACTTTAACACCCCACTGTCAACATTAGACAGATCAATGAGACAGAAAGTTAACAAGGATATCCAAGAATTGAACTCAGCTCTGAACCAAGTGGACCTAACAGACATCTACAGAACTCTCCACCCCAAATCAACAGAATATACATTCTTCTCAGCACCACATCATACATATTCCAAAATTGACCACAGTTGGAAGTAAAGCACTCCTCAGCAAATGTAAAAGAACAGAATTTGTAACAAACTGCCTCTGAGACCACAGTGCAATCAAATTAGGACTCAGGATTAAGAAACTCACTCAAAACTGCTCAACTACATGGAAACTGAATGATCTGCTCCTGAATGACTACTGGGTACATAACAAAATGAAGGCAGAAACAAAGAAACCAATGAGAACAAAGACACAACATACCAGAATCTCTGGGACACATTTAAAGCAGTGTGTAGAGGGAAATCATAGCACCAAATGCCCACAAGAGAGAGAAAAAATGATCTAAAATTGATACTCAAACATTACAATGAAAAGAACTAGAGAAGCAAGAGCAAACGCATTCAAAATCTAGCAGAAGGCAAGAAATAACAAAGATCAGAGCAGAACTGAAGGAGATAGAGACACAAAAAATCCTCCAAAAAATCACTGAATCCAGGAGCTGATTTTTTGAAAAGATCAACAAAATTGATAGACCACTAACAAGACTAATAAAGAAGAAAAGAGAAGAATCAGATAGATGGAATAAAAAATGATAAAGGGGATATCACCATGGACCCCACAGAAATACAACCCACCATCAGAGAATACTATAAACACCTCTAAACAAATAAACTAGAAAATCTAGAAGAAATGGATAAATTCCTGGGCACATACACCCTCCCAAGACTAAACCAGGAAGAAGTTGAATCTCTGAATAGACCAATAACAGGTTCTGAGATTGAGGCAGTAATTAATAGCCTACCAACCAAAAAAAGTCCAGGACCAGATGAATTCACAGCCAAATTCTACCAGAGGTACAAAGAGGAGTTGGTATCATTCCTTCTGAAACTTTTCCAATGAATAGAAAAAGAGGGAAACCTACCTAATTCATTTTATGAGACCAACATCATGCTGATACCAAAGCCTAGCAGAGACACAACAATAAAAAGAGAATTTTAGATAAATATCCCTGAAGAACATCAATGCAAAAATCCTCAGTAAAATACTAGCAAACCGAATCAAGCTGGACATCAAAAACCTTATCCACCACGATAAGTTGGCTTCATCCCTGTGATGCAAGTCTGGTTCAACATATGCAAATCAATAAATGTAATTCAGCATTGTATAAACAGAACGAAAGACAACAACCACATGATTATCTCAATAGATGCAGAAAAGGCTTTTGACAAAA
Organism: Rhinopithecus roxellana; assembly: GCF_007565055.1. Classification (NCBI taxonomy): domain Eukaryota; kingdom Metazoa; phylum Chordata; class Mammalia; order Primates; family Cercopithecidae; genus Rhinopithecus; species Rhinopithecus roxellana. Next base: position 54,830,557 of record NC_044564.1, on the reverse strand, counting down.
TTAAACCAGCCCTTCATGCTAAAAATTCTCAATCAACTAGGTATTGATGGGACGTATCTCAAAATAATAAGAGCTATTTATGACAAACCCACAGCCAATATCATACTGAATGGGCAAAAAGTGGAAGCATTCCCTTTGAAAACCGGCACAAGACAGGGATGCCCTCTCTCACCACTCCTATTCAACATAGTGTTGGAAGTTCTGGTCAGGGCAATCAGGCAAGAGAAAGAAATAAAGCATATTCAATTAGGAAAAGAGGAAGTCAAATTGTCCCTTTTTGCAGATGACATGATTGTATATTTAGAAAACCCCATCATCTCAGCCCAAAAGCTCCTTAAGCTGATAAGCAACTTCAGCAAAGTCTCAGGACACAAAATCAATGTGCAAAAATCACATTCCTACACACCAATAACAGACAAACAGAGAGCCAAATCATGAGTGAACTCCCATTCACAATTGTTTCAAAGAGAATAAAATACCTAGGAATCCAACTTACGAGGGATGTGAAGGACCTCTTCAAGGAGAACTACAAACCACTGCTCAATGAAATAAAAAGGACACAAACATATAGAAGAACATTCCATGCTAATGAATAGGAAGAATCAATATTGTAAAAATGACCATACTGCCCAAGGTAATTTATAGATGAAATGTCATCCCCACCAAGCTACCAATGACTTTCTTCATATTATTAGAAAAAACTACTTTAAAGTTCATATGGAACCAAAAAAGAACCCGCATTCCCAAGAGAATCCTAAGCCAAAAGAACAAAGGTGGAGGTATCACGCTACCTGACTTCAAGCTATACTACAAGGCTACAGTAACCAAAACAGCATGGTACTGGTACCAAAACAGAGATACAGACTAATGGAACAGAATACAGCCCCTGGAAATAATACCACACATCTACAGCCATCTGATCTTTGACAAACCTGACAAAAACAAGAAATGGGGAAGGATTCCCTATTTCATAAATGGTGCCGGGAAAACTGGCTAGTCATATGTAGAAAGCTGAAACTGGATCCCTTCCTTACACCTATACAAAAATTAATTCAAGATAGACTAAAGACTTAAATGTTAGACCTAAAACCATAAAAACCCTAGAAGGAATCCTAGGCAATACCATTCAGGCCATAGGCATGGGCAAGGACTTCATGACTAAAACACCAAAAGCAATGGCAACAAAAGTCAAAATAGACAAAAGGGATGTAATTAAACTAAAGAGCTTCTGCACACCAAAAGAAACTGTCATCAGAGTGAACAGGCAACCTACAGAATGGGAGAAAATTTTTGCAATCTACTCATCTGACAAAGGGCTAATATCCAGAATCTACAAAGAACTTAAATTTACAAGAAAAAATCAAACAACCCCATCAAAAAGTGGGCAAAGGATATGAACAGACACTTCAGAAAAGAAGACATTTATGCAGCCAACAGACACATGAAAAAATGCTCATCATCACTGGCTATCAGAGAAAAGCAAATCAAAACACAGCGAGATAACATCTCACACCAGTTAGAATGGCGATCATTAAAAAGTCAGGAAACAACAGGTGCTGGAGAGGATGTGAAGAAAAAGGAACACTTTTACACTGTTGATGGGAGTGTAAACTAGTTCAACCATTGTGGAAGACACTGTGGTGATTCTTCAAGGATCTAGCACTAGAAATACCATTTGACCCAGCCGTCTCATTTCTGGGTATATATCCAAAGGATTATAAATCATGCTGCTATAAAGACACATGCACACGCATGTTTATTGTGGCACTATTCACAATAGCAGACTTGGAACCAACCCAAATGTCCATCAGTGACAGACTGGATTAAGAAAATGTGGCACATATATACCATGGAATACTATGCAGCCATAAAAAAGGATGAGTCCATGTCCTTTGTAGGGACGTGGATGAAGCTGGAAACCATCATTCTGAGCAAACTATTGCAAGGACAGAAAACCAGACACCACATGTTCTCACTCATAGGCGGGAATCGAACAATGAAATCACTTGGACACAGGTTGGGGAACATCACACACCAGGGCCTGTCGTGCGGTTGGGGGAGAGGGTAGGGATAGCATTAGGAGATATACCTAATGTAAATGATGAGTTAACGGGTGCAGCACACCAACACGGCACATGTGTACATACGTAACAAACTTGCACATTGTGCACACGTACCCTAGAACTTAAAGTATAATAATAGTAATTTAAAAAATAAAAATAAAAAATAAAATAGTGAAAAAAATAAAATAAAATAATTCAGAGTATAGCCTGCATCTAGCAGAACTGCGAGGAAAGTAAAAACTGGGGAGTTGCATGAGGGAATACTTTAGGATAATGGAAATATTTTATATCTTGTTAAGTGTGTGGATTACACGTGTGTATATATTTGTCAAAATTCACCAAAATGTATGCTTAGGAAAGCTGCATTTCACTTTATAAAATTTACATCTGAGATAAAGAGGGAAAAATAAATATGTAAAAAGTAGTAAATCTGATCCAGAAAAATATAAAAGAAATAAAAATGACCAGATTTCATTTAAGATATGCAAGATTGGTTTATCATTCAAATTAATTAATGGATTTACCATTAATAGAGAAAGGAGAAAAATTACATGATCATCTATATTAGCACTTATCAAGCTTTTTCTTAAAGAACTGGATGTTAATATTTTAGGCTTGAAGGACACATGGATCTCTGTTATACCTACTCAATTCTGCCCTTGTATTGCAAAAGCAGTCATAGACAATACACAAATGAATAGACATAGCTGTGTTCCAATAAAACTTTAGTTACAAAAAGAGGCAACCAGCTCATGTGCTGTAGTTTGCTGACTCATGATCTGAATAGATATATTTGTGATACATGGTTTAAAAGTAAATCTTAGTAAACTGAAAATAGAAGTAACTTCTTTAATGTGACTTTAAAAATCTACAAAATTTATAACTAGTACTCATTTATGAAATATTGAAAATTTTTTCTATGAAGTTGGAAAAAAGACAAGGATACCTATTATCACAATTTCTGTTCAACACTATACTGGAGTCCTAGACAGTAAAACTGGGGGGAGTAGGGAAAATGTAAAGAAATTGGAAAGAAAGAAAAAATCTGTTATTATTTGCAGATACTATAATTGTGTACCTAAAACATCTAGAAAAATCTAAATGATTAGTAAATTTAGCAAGATTGCTGAATTCAAGGTCAATATACAAATTTCAATTGTAATTCTGTATGCCAGCAACATAAAGAGAGAAAATAAATCTTTTTAAAATATATAATTTACAACAGTATGCAAAATGTCAAATCTAGGAATAAGTCTAATCAAGAAGTATACAAAATTGACCAAAAAATCTGCAAAAATATTTCTAAAAAAACTAAATAAAACAAATGTTAATTAGCTCAATTTAGCTATTCCATAATGCATACATATTTCAAAACAACATATTGTATATGATAAATATATATAATTTGTATTTGTCAATTAAAATAAATTATTTTTTTAAATGACTTTTGTAAATAGCTTCATAGGCTTAAGAAAATATAGGACATAAATGAAACAAGAATAGGAGGCTATAAAGAAAGAAACATTTGGGAACCAAAAAAAGAACTTTTGGAGTTAAAGATATGGTAGTGAATTTTTAAAATTTAGTAGAAGGATTGGAAGACAAAGTTGATATACATCCCATAAAGTAAACAAAAACACAAAGAAAACTCAAGCCAATGTCCTTGATGAACATAGATGCAAAAATCTTCAACAGAATACAAGAAAACTGAATCCAGCAGCACATCAAAAAACTAATCCACCATATCAAGTAGGCTTTATCCCTGGGATGCAAGGCTGATCAAACATACATCAATCAATAAATGTGATTCACGACATAAACAGAACTAAAAACAAAAACCATACGATCATCTCAATAGATGCAGAAATGGTTTTTGATAAAATTCAACATTCCTTCATGTTAAAAACCTTCAGCAAACTGGTCATTGAAGGAACACACTTCAAAATAATAAGAGCCATCTATGACATACCAACAGCAAACTTCATACTGAATAGGCAAAAGCTGGAAGCATTCCCCTTGAAAACCAGAGTAAGGCAAGGATGTTCACTCTCACTACTCCTTTTCTTTCTTTTTTTGTTCTTATTTATTTATTTTTTATTATACTTTAAGTTCGAGGGTACGTGTCCATAACGTGCAGGTTTGTTACATATGTATACTTGTGCCATGTTGGTGTGCTGCACCCATCAACCCGTCAGCACCAATCAATTCATCATTTATATCATGTATAACTCCCAATGCAATCCCTCCCCCCTCCCCCTCCCCATGATAGGCCCCAGTGTGTGATGTTCCCCTTCCCGAGTCCAAGTGGTCTCACTGTTCAGTTTCCACCTACGAGTGAGAACATGCGGTGTTTGGTTTTCTGTTCTTGTGATAGTTTGCTAAGAATGATGGTTTCCAGCTGCATCCATGTCCGTACAAAGGACGCAAACTCATCCTTTTTTATGGCTGCATAGTATTCCATGGTGTATATGTGCCACATTTTCTTAATCCAGTCTGTCACTGATGGACATTTGGGTTGATTCCAAGTCTTTGCTATTGTGAATAGTGCCGCAATAAACATACGTGTGCATGTGTCTTTATAGCGGCACGATTTATAATCCTTTGGGTACATACCCAGTAGTGGGATGGCTGGGTCATATGGTACATCTAGTTCTAGATCCTTGAGGAATTGCCATACTGTTTTCCATAATGGTTGAACTAGCTTACAATCCCACCAACAGTGTAAAAGTGTTCCTATTTCTCCACATCCTCTCCAACACCTGTTGTTTCCTGACTCTTGAATGATTGCCATTCTAACTGGTGTGAGATGGTATCTAATTGTGGTTTTGATTTGCATTTCTCTGATGGCCAGTGATGATGAGCATTTTTTCATGTGTCTGTTGGCTATATGAATGTCTTCTTTTGAAAAATGTCTGTTCATATCCTTTCCCCACTTTTTGATGGGGTTGTCTGTTTTTTCTTGTATATTTGTTTGAGTTCTTTGTAGATTCTGGATATTAGCCCTTTGTCAGATGAGTAGATTGTAAAAATTTTCTCCCATTCTGTAGGTTGCATGTTCACTCTGATGGTAGTTTCTTTTGCTGTGCAGAAGCTCTTTAGTTTAATTAGATCCCATTTGTCAATTTTGGCTTTTGCTGCCGTTGCTTTTGGTGTTTTAGACATGAAGTCCTTGCCCATGCCTATGTCCTGAATGGTACTACTTAGGTTTTCTTCTAGGGTTTTTATGGTATTAGGTCTAACATTTAAGTCTCTAATCCATCTTGAATTAATCTTCATATAAGGAGTAAGGAAAGGATCCAGTTTCAGCTTTCTACTTATGGCCAGCCAATTTTCCCAGCACCATTTATTAAATAAGGAATCCTTCCCCATTTCTTGTTTCTCTCAGGGTTGTCAAAGATCAGATGGCTGTAGATGTGTGGTATTATTTCTGAGAACTCTGTTCTATTCCATTGGTCTATATCTCTGTTTTGGTACCAGTACCATGCTGTTTTGGTTACCGTGGCCTTGTAGTATAGTTTGAAATCAGGTAGTGTGACGCCTCCAGCTTTGTTCTTTTGACTTAGGATTGTCTTGGCAATGTGGGCTCTTTTTTGGTTCCATATGAACTTTAAAGCCGATTTTTCCAATTCTGTGAAAAAACTCATTGGTAGCTTAATGGGGATGGCATTGAATCTATAAATAACCTTGGGCAGTATGGCCATTTTCACGATATTGATTCTTCCTATCCATGAGCATGCTACGTTCTTCCATTTGTTTGTGTCCTCTTTTATTTCACTGAGCAGTGGTTTGTAGTTCTCCTTGAAGAGGTCCTTTACATCCCTTGTAAGTTGGATTCCTAGGTATTTTATTCTCTTTGAAGTAATTGTGAATGGAAGTTCATTCCTGATTTGGCTCTCTGTTTGTCTGTTACTGGTGTATAAGAACGCTTGTGATTTCTGCACATTAATTTTGTATCCTGAGACTTTGCTGAAGTTGCTTATCAGCTTAAGGAGATTTTTGGCTGAGACAATGGGGTTTTCTACATATACAATCATGTCATCTGCAAACAGGGACAATTTGACTTCTTCTTTTCCTAACTGAATACCCTTGATTTCTTTCTCTTGCCTGATTGCCCTAGCCAGAACTTCCAACACTATGTTGAATAGGAGTGGTCAGAGAGGGCATCCCTGTCTTGTGCCAGTTTTCAAAGGGAATTTTTCCAGTTTTTGCCCATTCAGTATGATATTAGCTGTGGGTTTGTCATAAATAGCTCTTATTATTTTGAGGTATGTTCCATCAATACCGAATTTATTGAGCGTTTTTAGCATGAAGGGCTGTTGAATTTTGTCAAAAGCCTTTTCTGCATCTATTGAGATAATCATGTGGTTCTTGTCTTTGGTTCTGTTTATATGCTGGATTACGTTTATTGATTTGTGAATGTTGAACCAGCCTTGCGTTCCAGGGATTAAGCCCACTTGATCATGGTGGATAAACTTTTTGATGTGCTTCTGAATCCGGTTTGCCAGTATTTTATTGAGGATTTTTGCATCGATGTTCATCAGGGATATTGGTCTAAAATTCTCTTTTTTGGTTGTGTCTCTACCAGTCTTTGGTATCAGGATGATGTTGGCCTCATAAAATGAGTTAGGGAGGATTCCCTCTTTTTCTATTGATTGGAACAGTTTCAGAAGGAATGGTACCAGCTCCTCCTTGTACCTCTGGTAGAATTCAGCTGTGAATCCATCTGGTCCTGGACTTTTTTTGGTAGTAGGCTATTATTTATTGCCTCAATTTCAGAGCCTTCTATTGGTCTATTCAGGGATTCAACTTCTTCCTGGTTTAGTCTTGGGAGAGTGTAAGTGTCCAGGAAATTATCCATTTCTTCTAGATTTTCTAGTTTATTTGCGTAAAGGTGTTTATAGTATTCTCTGATGGTAGTTTGTATTTCTGTGGGGTCCGTGGTGATATCCCCTTTATCATTTTTTATGGCGTCTATTTGATTCCTCTCTCTTGTCTTCTTTATTAGTCTTGCTAGCGGTCTGTCAATTTTGTTGATCTTTTCAAAAAACCACCTCCTGGATTGATTTTTTGGAGGGTTTTTTGTGTCTCTATCTCCTTCAGTGCTGCTCTGATCTTAGTTATTTCTTGCCTTCTGCTAGGTTTTGAATGTGTTTGCTCTTGCCTCTCTAGTTCTTTTAATTGTGATGTTAGAGTGTCAATTTTAGATCTTTCCTGTTTTCTCTTGTGGGCATTTAGTGCTATAAATTTCCCTCTACACACTGCTTTAAATGTGTCCCAGAGATTCTGGTATGTTGTATCTTTGTTCTCATTGGTTTCAAAGAACATCTTTATTTCTGCTTTCATTTCGTTATGTACCCAGTAGTCATTCAGGAGCAGGTTGTTCAGTTTCCACGTAGTTGAGCGGTTTTGATTGAGTTTCTTAGTCCTGAGTTCTAGTTTGATTGCACTGTGGTCTGAGAGACAGTTTGTTATAATTTCTGTTCTTTTACATTTGCTGAGGAGTGCTTTACTTCCAATTGTATGGTCAATTTTGGAATAAGTGCGATGTGGTGCTGAGAAGAATGTATATTCTGTTGATTTGGGGTGGAGAGTTCTATAGATGTCTATTAGGTCCGCTTGGTGCAGAGATGAGTTCAATTCCTGGATATCCTTGTTAACCTTCTGTCTCGTTGATCTGTCTAATGTTGACAGTGGAGTGTTGAAGTCTCCCATTATTATTGTATGGGAGTCTAAGTCTCTTTGTAAGGCTCTAAGGACTTGCTTTATGAATCTGGGTGCTCCTGTATTGGGTGCATATATATTTAGGATAGTTAGCTCTTCCTGTTGAATTGATCCCTTTACCATTATGTAATGGCCTTCTTTGTCTCTTTTGATCTTTGATGGTTTAAAGTCTGTTTTATCAGAGACTAGGATTGCAACGCCTGCTTTTTTTTGTTCTCCATTTGCTTGGTAGATCTTCCTCCATCCCTTTATTTTGAGCCTATGTATGTCTCTGCATGTGAGATGGGTCTCCTGAATACAGCAGACGGATGGGTCTTCACTCTTTATCCAGTTTGCCAGTCTGTGTCTTTTAATTGGAGCATTTAGTCCATTGACATTTAAGGTTAATATGGTTATGTGTGAACTTGATCCTGCCATTATGATATTAACTGGTTATTTTGCTCGTTAGTTGATGCAGTTTCTCCCTAGCCTCAATGGTCTTTACATTTTGGCATGTTTTTGCAATGGCTGGTACCGGTTGTTCCTTTCCATGTTTAGGGCTTCCTTCAGGGTCTCTTGTAAGGCAGGCCTGGTGGTGACAACATCTCTAAGCATTTGCTTATCTGTAAAGGATTTTTATTTCTCCTTCACTTATGAAACTTAGTTTGGCTGGATATGAAATTCTGGGCTTAAAATTCTTTTCTTTAAGAACATTGAATATTGGCCTCCACTCTCTTCTGGCTTGTAGAGTTTCTGCCGAGAGATCTGCTGTTAGTCTGACGGGCTTCCCTTTGTTGTTAACCCGACCTTTCTCTCTGGATGCCCTTAAGATTTTTTCCTTCATTTCAACTTTGGTGAATCTGGCAATTACGTGTCTTGGAGTTGCTCTTCTGGAGGAGTATCTTTGTGGCGTTGTCTGTATTTCCTGAATTTGAATGTTGGCCTGCCCTACTAGGTTGGGGAAGTTCTCCTGGATGATATCCTGAAGAGTGTTTTCCAACTTGGTTCCATTTTCCCCCTCACTTTCAGGCACCCCAATCAGACGTAGATTTGGTCTTTTTACATAATCCCATACTTCTTGCAGGCTTTGTTCATTTCTTTTTCTTCTTTTTTCTTTTGGTTTCTCTTCTCACTTCATTTCATTCATTTGATCCTCAATCGCTGATACACTTTCTTCCAGTTGATGGAGTCGGTTACTGAAGCTTGTGCATTTGTCACGTATTTCTCGTGTCATGGTTTTCATCTCTGTCATTTCGTTTATGTCTTTCTCTGCATTAATTAGTCTAGCTGTCAATTCTTCCACTCTTTTTTCAAGATTTTTAGTTTCCTTGCGCTGGGTACGTAATTCCTCCTTTAGCTCTGAGAAGTTTGATGGTCTGAAACCTTCTTCTCTCATCTCGTCAAAGTCATTCTCTGACCAGCTTTGATCTGTTGCTGGCGATGGGCTGCGCTCCTTTGCAGGGGGAGATGCACTCTTATTTTTTGAATTTCCAGCTTTTCTGCCCTGCTTTTTCCCCATCTTTGTGGTTTTATCTGTCTCTGGTCTTTGATGATGGTGACGTATTTATGGGTTTTTCGTATAGGTGTCCTTCCTGTTTGATAGTTTTCCTTCTGACAGTCAGGACCCTCAGCTGTAGGTCTGTTGGAGATTGCTTGAGGTCCACTCCAGACCCTGTTTGCCTGGGTATCAGCAGCAGAGGTTGCAGAAGATAGAATATTGCTGAACAGCGAGTGTACCTGTCTGATTCTTACTTTGGAAGCTTCCTCTCAGGGTTGTACTCCACCCTGTGAGGTGTGGGGTATCAGACTGCCCCTAGTGGGGGATGTCTCCGAGTTAGGCTACTCAGGGGTGAGGGACCCACTTGAGCAGGCAGTCTGTCCATTCTCAGATCTCAACCTCCGTGTTGGGAGATCCACTGCTCTCTTCAAAGCTGTCAGACCGAGTTGTTTGCGTCTGCAGAGGTTCTGCTGCTTTGTTGTTGTTTAGCTGTGCCCTGTCCCCAGAGGTGGAGTCTACAGACAGGCAGGCTTCCTTGAGCTGCTGTGAGCTCCACCCAGTTTGAGCTTTCCAGCGGCTTTGTTTACCTACCTAAGCCTCAGGAATGGTGGGCACCCCTCCCCCAGCCTCTCTGCTGCCTTGCAGTTAGATGGCAGACTGCTGTGTTAGCAATGAGGGAGGCTCCTTGGGCATGGGACCCTCCCGGCCAGGTGTGGGATATATTCTCCTAGTGTGCCCGTTTGCTTAAAGCACAGTATTGGGGTGGGAGTTACCCGATTTTCCAGGTGTTGTGTGTCTCAGTTCCCCTGGCTAGGAAAAGGGATTCCCTTCCCCCTTGTGCTTCCCAGGTGAGGCAATGCCTCGCCCTGCTTCAGCTCTTGCTGGTCGGGCTGCAGCACCTGACTAGCACTGATTGTCCGGCACTCCCTAGTGAGATGTCCCCAGTACCTCAGTTGAAAATGCAGAAATCACCGGTCTTCTGTGTTGCTCGCGCTGGGAGTTGGAGACTGGAGCTGTTCCTATTCGGCCATCTTCAGAATAAAATATTTTCAACTATTTCAGCAGATTTAAAATTGGTGAGATGTTCCCTGGGCTGGTTGTTCTGTGGACCCAAGGTCGTAGGTGGATCTTTCTCATGGAGCAAAGAGCAGGAGGACACCTGAGCCGAGTCACGGCACCAAATTTCACGTCTGTCCGTGTGAAGAAACCACCAAACAGGCTTTGTGTGATCAATAAAGCTTTTTAGTCACGTGGGTGCAGGTGGGCTGAATCCAAAAAGAGAGTCAGCAAAGGGTGGTAGATTATCATTAGTTCTTATAGGTTTTTTCACTACTCCTTTTCAACATACTACTGGAAGTCCTAGCCAGAGCAATCAGGCAAGAGAAAGAAAGAAAAGGACAAATAGGAAGAGAGGAAGCCAAGTTATCTATTTATAGATAACACCATTCTATACCTAGAAAACCCCATAGTGTTTGCCCAAAAGCTCCTAGATCTGATAAACAACGTCAGCAAAGCTTCAAGGATACAAAATCAGTATACAAAAATTAGTAACCTTTTTATATACCAACAATGTCCAAGCTGAGAGCCAAATCAAGAATGTAATCTCATTCACAATAGCCACCAAAAAAAGAGAAAAAAAATACCTAGAAATATAGCTAATGAGGGAGGCGAAAGATTTCTGTGAGAAGTACAACACACTGCTTAAAGAAATCAGAGATGACAGAAACAAATGAAAAAACAATCCACGCTCATGGATACGAATAAGCAATATTATTAAAATGGCCATACTGTCTGAAGCAATTTGCAGATTCACTGCTATTCCTATTAAACTACCAATTACATTCTTCACAGAATTAGAAAAATCTATTTAAAATTCAGATGGAAACAAAAAGGAGCTCTAATAGCCAAGGTAATGCTAAGAAAAAGAACAAAGCTGAATGGAACAGAATAGACAGCCCAGAAATAGTGCCACCTATAACCATTTGATCTTTGACAAAGTCAACAAAAACAAGCAATGGGGAAAGGACTCCCTACTCAGTAAATGGTCATGGGATAATTGGCTTATCATATACAGAAGATTGAAGCTGGACCCTTTCCTTCCACCATACACAAAAATCAACTCAAGATGGACTAAAGACTTAAATGTAAAACCTACAACTATAGAAACCGTGGAAGATAACCTAGCAAATATACCATTCTGGACATAGGCCCTGGAAAACATTTTATGATGAAGATGCCAAAAGCAATTGCAACAAAAATGAAGATTGACAAATGGGTCCTAATTAAACTAAAGAATTTCTATACAGCAAAAGAAACTGTCGACCGAGTAAACAGACAACCTGCAGAATGGGAGAAAATATTTGCAAACTATGTATTTGACAAAGAGCTAATACCCAGAATCTACAAGGAACTTAAACAAATTAACAAGCAAACAACAAACAACTACATTAAAAAGTGGGCAAGTGATATGAACAGACACTTTCCAAAAGAAGGCATACATGTTGCCAACAAGCATATGAAAAAATGTGCATCACTAATCATAAGAGAAATGTAAATTGAAACCACAAAGAGATTACCATGTCACACTGGTCAGAATTGCTATTATTAAAATGTCAAAAAATAACATATGCAGGTGAGTTTGCAGAAAAAAGGAACACTTATACCCTGCTGGTAGAAATGTAAATTAATGAAGCCATTGTGGAAAGTGGTGTGGTGGTTTCTCAAAGAAGTAAAAACAGAAGTACCATTTAACCCAGCAATCCTATTATTGGGTATATACTCAAAGGAATGTAAATCATTCTACTGTAAAACACATGCACATGTATGGTCATTGCAACACTATTCACAATATCAAAATCATGGAATGAACCTAAATGCCCATCAATGGTAGACTGGATAAAGAAAATGTGGTACATATACACCATGGAATATTACACAACCATTAAAAAGAACAAGATCATGTCTTTTGCAGAAACCCGGATGGAGCTGCAGGTCATTATCCTACGAGAGATAACTCAGGAACAGAAAACCAAATACCACATGTTCTCATTTATAAGCAGGAGATAAACAGTAAGTACACATGGACACAAAGAAGGGAACAACAGACCCTGGGGCCTTCTTGAGTGTGGAGTTTGGGAGAAGGGAGAGGAACAGAAAACTACCTGTAGGGTATTATGCTTATTACCTGGGTGACAAAATATTCTGCATACCAAACCCTGGTTACACACAATTTACCTGTATAATAAATCTTCACATGTGCCCCTGAACCTAAAATAAAAGTTAAAAAATATATACAAAGTTAGAAAAAAAAATACATAAAGATAATCCAAAAAAACACCAAGATAGAGAATATTAAAAGGAATAATCAAATTAGTGGATTCATTTAGGAGATCCAACATTCAATTAATAGGAGTTCTAGTAGCAAAGGAAACAAGGGGAAATACATGATAAAAGAAACACTATAAAAGCATATCCCACATTTGAGCGTCCAACAAAATTAATGAAAAAACCCATAGCCCCAAATCTCACACTGTTCACAAAAGTCAATTTCAGGTTTTCTCTAAAACAAAATATGAGAGGCAAAACAGTTAAGCTTTAAGAAACATATATCTTCATGATTTAAAGGTAGGGAAAGACTTCTAAAACAGGGCTCAAAAAGCTCCTGCCATAAAGGGTAAGAACAATGTCACATTTTAGTATGTTAAAAAATGACTTAAGCAGTGATATGGATGTTCATAGAGCAGAAGACTCAATCTTGTCTATTCTTTCCAAATTATATACTCAATTCAATCCTAATCAAAATTTCAATAGGTTATTATTATTATTTTTAGACAACTGAAAGCTAATTATAAAGTTAATATGAAAATGCTTTGAACCAAAAAAGCTAAGGCAATCTTTAAAAAGGAGAAAGCTGGAGGGCTTACAATTCCAGATACCTATATAAAGCCACAGTGACTAAGACTGTGGTATTTGAATAAGAACGAACCAACAGAAAAGAGACAATTTCAGAAAGAAACACATATACATATAGTCAGCTGGCTTATGACAAAGGTGATTCTTAATAATAGAGTAGAGAGATAAAATTTTTCAATAAACAATGCTGGATCCCTTTGATATATATATGAAAAAAGTGAATCTTCACACCTACCTGGCACACACCATAAACAAAACTCAGTTCTGGATAGATTGAAGTTCTAAATGTGAAAGGTAAAACAATAAAGAGTTTAGAATAAAACATAGTGGATTACATGGATGACACTAAAGTAGGCAAAGATTTCTTAAAGAGCATATGCAAAACACTCGCCAATTTAAAAAAAAATGAATAATGGTACTGTTTTAAAATTTTAAACTTCTGTTCATCAAAAGCTATCATTATGGCGATAAAAAGGCAACCTACACTGTGGGGGTAGATATTTGCAATACATATATCTCAAAATGAACTCATATTCACAGTAATTAACGAATATCTAGAAGACAATGGAATCTTGACAAAAGACTTTACCAGAAATGTAACAACAAAAAAATAAGTATCCAAATGGCCCATACACAACATGAAAAGGTGTTCAACTTCATTAGTTTACAAATTTCAAATTAAAACCATAAGATAAACTGCAATCCTATTACAGTAGCTAAAAT